>NW_003852432.1:1499412-1626666 GCF_000181295.1 Otolemur garnettii
CCACCTTAGGTGTATATGGCTGGCGCCTTAGCCGCTTGAGCCACAGGCACCGAGCCATCCCCAGACTTTTAATGAAGGTAACTGGAGAGAACAACAGAGCCAAGTGAATGAAACTCAGGACAATATGCAATTACTGAAACTGGAACTAAGCCTGACTCTGTCATCAGAGTGTTGGCAAACTGTGGGCAGGGTCCCAATTTATTTTTTTTTGCAGGTTTTTGGCCGGGGCTGGGTTTGAACTGGCCACCCTCGGCATATGGGGCTGGCGCCCTACTTCTTGAGCCACAGGCGCCGCCCCAGGGTCCCAATTTAAAACCTTTCCCAAAGGGTAGACTTCCTGACACACAGATATACCTCTCTTCATATCAAAGTTAATTCCACTTGACTTGATGGGAGAGGTTTTTATATCATGTGATATAAAAGGGCCCAGCTTAAAATAATCATCTCCAAAGGATTACCACAACGATTTGCAAATATGTTGTGTCATCACTTACCTTCTTCCCAATAAGCTTTTTTCGAAGAAATTCCCGGGCCTCAAACATGTAGGGAATGTCATACAAGGGACGCAATTTTTTGTTCTTGTCCTAAAAACAAAATACCATATAAGGAATGAAAAAACAAAATAAAAACAAATGAACACTGCCAAAAGCACAAGATACTGGAATGTCTCTGAAATCGGCTATCTCCTAGTATCACAAATATTAAGTGAGTGTGAGACATAGAATAAAAGATTAATGAATATTTGTTTGAAATGCTTTATTAGGACTAGAATTATCTTTTCCACATGGCAGCATCAAAAATAAGAAATGAAATGCCTGTAATTATGTAAACAGGAAACAAATGTTCATCAACAGGCAAACAACTACATAAACTGTGATATAGGATAAGAGCAGCTCACCGTGTATTAGGACTCTTCAAATATTCAGAGATACTCTTTAAATCTCATTCCACTACTCCAAAAGCCTTATTAATGAGCACCTACCAACTACTGGCTCTATACAAAGTATTCCATAAATAAACACATAAATTGATACTCAAAAATCTTGAAACTTAACATAGTAATAAAAGAAATTGTACAGATGTGAAGACGCACCAGAAAGCAGGTTCAATTAAGTGCTAAATTATGTGATACAGAGTAAGGACTAAATGTAAGAGTTCAGGGAAGTGGAACGAAAGAAGTAATCAGGAAATATTTCAATGACAAGGTAAGATTTAATATGAGCTTGAAGGATAGGAAAGAACTAGGAAAATAATTAGAGTTAAAAAAAAAAACAGAACAAGCAGAAGGAGAGGGGAAGAAATAGTATGTCAATAAACAAATACACACAATTACTTTATTATATCATGGCCCCAGACTCCTCCTCCACTTGAAATGAGGTGATGATTCTAAATAATGTCATTTTGAGAAGATGCAGAAGAGTCTAAGATAGAGGTGACATGAGTGGGAAGGGATAGGAATCTGAGAGATATAAGAACGATTTGAAAAAAAAGATTTAATAAGAACTGACAATGAAATAAAAAGAGGGGATAAAAGAGTAAGAATCAATAATGAGTCATAATAACATGCATAGCAAGTCATAGTTTGGGGGGCACAAGGAGGAGTGGAAGGTGTGAATAAAAAACATGTGATCTTGGCTAGACCAAGTGGTATAAATACTTTAATGCCTTTGTCTCACTAGCCTATAAGTTCCAAAACAACAGAGACTCTGCTTTCAACTCTCCAGAACACAGTACCTCCCTTAGAGGGTATATTTAATTACAGCTAAAGTAGCTACAAAGGAAACAGGCAGGATGATACACAAAGATAAAGTATACTGGCTGAACAGAACTGCATGTACAGACTTCCAGATATCTGTTATTTCCAGATAATATTTGGAAAAAGCAAAGAAAAGAAGGAGAAAACCAAGGACTAACTCCTAACCTAGATGTGTACCACACATCGCCCTTCCTCTCTGGTTATCCCCAGGTCAAACCTTAGCCATCTATGACACACCTGACAAAACCAGACACCTCTATGTAATCTACTTTGTACTCAAAGAAGATAAAAATATTTTTTTTCTTAAATAGCGAACTACTATCAATTAAAGAACTTGCATCATTTTAATGGCCCATTTTAACAACCTAAGGTCAGGGCCTTATATAGGTTAAGGGGATCAAAATAGATGTTTCCTTCTAGATGCACACTAAGCCTCAGTGTCCTGAACACATCATATAAACATTTTAATTCATCAATTATTACCAAGAAAATCTTTTATTAGAATGTAGATAGCTCTGTTGGTTGCTAGGAAACTTGAGCTACACATTCCTTATTCAACAAAAACTTCTAGGGCAGGGTGTGGCTCACACCTGTAATCCTAGCACTCTGGGCAGCCAAGGCAAGTAGACTGTCTGAGCTCATAGGTTTGAGAGAAGCCTGAGCCAGGCTCGTCTCTAAAAATAGCCAGGCATTGTGGTGGGTGCCTGTAGTCCCAGCTATTTGGGAGGAGGAGGCAAGAGAATTAATTGAGCCCAAGAGTTTGAGGTTGCTGTGAGCTATGAGGCAACAGCACTCTACCAAAGGCGACAAAGTAAGACTGTCTCAAAACAAAAACAAAAAGTTCCTGATTAAAACATACAATCAAAAAAGGTCACTGTCACCATTATTCCCAGTGTTCTGCTAGGAAGTTAAGGCACCTCCTCTCTGGTGATGTGTGGGAATCGATATACTCGAACAAAAAGAACTGGGATGGCTGAGCTCTGATCAAGGTCCCAGGATGTCATGATAACATGGGATATGACCCAAAACATGATATTCTTAAAGGAACAAAATAATGTCAAGGCTTTCTTATAGAAAATAACAACAAAAATGTGATACACAAAAGTTGCCTGGGGCAGATATATAGGATAATGGATATTTTATAAACATCCTGGAAGCCATCTGAAAAGAGGTCACAATTTTGGGATTTATTTATTTTTAATTTTTTTTTTAAATTTTTGCTTTCAGTTTCTGGTGGCTTTCACTTTATCTTAGTTTGAAGCTTTTTTTTTTTTTTTACTTCTTCCTCCTGTAGTGTTCTCTTGCCCCCCATGTAGCTGGGATCACAAGATCCGGCTGTTTTTGTTGTTGTTGTTGTAGAGACGGGGTCTCACTCTGGCTCACTGTGCCTCGTGGTGGTCTTCCGCTGGTCTCAAACTCGGCTGAGCTCTGGGGATCCACCTGTCTCGCACTCCCACAGCGCTGGGACAATAGGCATGAGCCACCACGCCCGGCCAATTTTGGGATTTATTTAGAAGCCATATATAGTATATAAAGCCATAAAATAGTGGTGACACTTGATACCAGAAGAATGAAGATGCTAGGTGTCAGTTTTGTTTTTTTTTGGTTGTTGTTGTTTTGGGGTTTTTTTTGGAGACAGAGACTAACGTTGTCACTTTTGGTAGAGTGTCGTGGCATCATAGCTCACAGCTCCCTCAAACTCTTGGGCTCAAGTGATCCTCTTGTCTCAGTCTTTCATTTTTAGTAGAGACAGGGTCTCACTCTTGCTCAGGCTGGTCTTAAACTCCTGAGTTCAAGCAGTCCACTTGCCTTGGCCTCCCAGAGTGCTGGGATTATAGACGGGAGCCACCGCACCAGCCAACAAACAGGATTTTTAATAAAGACAAAAATCAATGGTTATCAGAATCAGCCCTCAGGAATAAAGAAGTGCCAGTGTATTCATACTCACCAAGAAAAAGAGTACAATCTATTTACAGAGAGTAGTTGTGTAATTATAAAAGCCTAAGTGAACATTTTCAAAAATGAATTGAACGAAAGAAGACTGGACCTTACATAGCTTCATGATTTGCTACAGAACCAGTACAAACAAGCCTTCAAATGAAGATAATGGGGATGAGGTATTCTAATTAAGAATAATACTCTAAGTAAGAATCCGGCTTTTAAGACACTCCATAGGACTGGGCCAATCCAAAATACCCTCGAAAGAATGAAAGAGAATAAAAAGTGTACCAATAAATGCCCCAATAAAAAAACAGGACAACTTCAGAGTCTGATTATACGTCTCTCATGAAGCTAGGAAAGAAATAATAGCACAAGCAGAAAACAAGATATCACAAGTGAAAACAGAATGAGCTTGTTACTCTAACCCTTCAGAGCTCGTAGGTATTGACATCTGCAAACATCTTACAAGAGAGATATTAGAAGTCCCCAAGAAACCACAAAATAAAAGCAATTCCTCCAAATTACCAGGTACATAAAAGCCTTTGAAATCTCTAAAAGGCAATTGAGGAATGGAATGTAGTCTGAGAAAACAGGACTTTAGCGGAATCTTGCCTGCTTAAAAAGAACTGTCTAGTTTAGATTCTAATTTACATGGAAATTTTTAAAAAACAATAAAAATAGAAAAAAATGCTTGCTTTATCTGGTGGGTGGATAATATACAAACTGCTATGCGTTGTAATCACTATTCATTCTGAGAAATGACACTGCATGTAGGCCCTGCAATGACTCACATTAGAGACAGAAGAGATAACGTCCATCATCTGTACCTCTCACAGGCTTGGGAGGGAGGCCCAATCTCAGCATCTAAGACATGGCTGGCATTTCTACAGGAAGACACTTTGGCTGGTTGTCAAACTGGACAATCTCAGCGATGTTCATTAGGAGGGAATGAAAGGGAGTTCTAATCAAATGTCTATTCTCGACTCTTTTTTAAGCCTAGTTTTACCTACCTAGCCTATTCTTAAAAACTGTACGCATAAAACTTAAGTGACCTTGGCATAGTGCAGGATTTGTTAAACAAGGCCGAACAGATACACAGTATGAAACAAAGATTGATAACTGTGGCTCTGCTAAAATTTAAAAAGTTCTTTACTGAAAAGATATAGTGAAAGGTCAAAGCACAGACTGTTGGTAGGTGTTACATGAAATAGAGATAGAAAAAGTAGAGCAGGAGGAGAAGAAACAGGGGTATATCGTTTTACTAAGATTACATTTTATCAAAGACTCAAAAGAGGTCTGGGATGTCTAGTCATCTGAAGAAAGGCAAAGAGAATAGCCAATGCAAATTAGGAGTATGCCTGGGGAAAAATCCAAAGATACCACTGTGCCTAGAGATCAGGAGGGGGGTGGTAAGAAATGAAGACACAGATCTGACTTAACATTTGAAAGAATAACTTTGGCTTTTATATTGAAAACAGAAACTGCACCAAGAAAAGAGTGGGGCAAGGAAGACAAATTAAAAGATTATGATATAGCAGTAAGCAGGAAATGACCGTAGATTACACCAAGGTGGTAGCAGCTTCAGAAATATTCTGAAAATAGGTGTAAGGTGAAGTGTGAAAGAAAAGGAGGAATGACCTTTATATCTAAGCAAAATGAGGGAAAGAGTGGGATCATAAGATGAGATGGGGACAAGGAGACAAGACTGGAGAGAGTGTAGTAGGATGAAGAGTTTAGCAGTTCAGGACCTGCTAAACTTCAGCTGTTAGATAACCAAACAGAGATGGTGAGTGGGCAGTTGTTTATACAAATGTGGAGTTTGGTTTGCACTGGTGAAATACTCTTAGGAGTTGTAGGCATATATGTGGTACCTTCTAACATTAGAAAGCAACTAATCGGGGCAGCGCCTGTGGCTCAACTGGTATGGTGCTGGCCCCATATACCAAGGGTGGTGAGTTCACCGGTTATACCAAGGGTGGTGAGTTTCACCGGTTTGCACTGGTGAAATACTCTTAGGAGTTGTAGGCATATATGTGGTACCTTCTAACATTAGAAAGCAACTAATCGGGGCAGCGCCCGGCTCAACTGGTATGGTGCTGGCCCCAAATACCAAGGGTGGTGAGTTCAAACCCAGCCCGGGCCAAACTGCAAAAAAGAAAAAAAAAAAAAAAAAAAGCTGGGCGTTGTGGCAGGCGCCTGTAGTCCTAGCTACTTGGGAGGCTGAGGCAGGAGAATTGCCTAAGCCCAGGAGTTGGAGGTTGCTGTGAGCTGTGTGATGCCATGGCACTCTACTGAGGGCGATAAAGTGAGACTCTATTAAAAAAAAAAAATGCAACTAATCTGCAAAAGGAGACTGGAAGGAGCAACTAGGAAGCAGGGCAGGAGGAAACTATCAGAGTTTTTGAGTCTTGGAAGCCAAGAAAGAAAGTGGATTGACAAGGAATAATGATCAACTGTGTCAAATGCCCTAAAATAAGCAAAATGGGAACTAAGATTTGCACTTGGGATCTAGCTAAGTGTTTGTGGGGAGGGGGGCGGCTGTGCTAAGTGTGTTTGTGGTGGGGGGGGAGGCGTCAATAGTTTGGGCAGAGCATTAGAGGTAAGAAGGAAGCAAGCACAGTTGGCCCTTGAACTATATGGGTTGGAACTGTGTGGATCCAGTCACACTCAGATTTCTTTCCTGCCTCTGCCACTTAGTACCTCTTCTGGTCAGTAACAGGCTATGAGCAGTCATGTTTGTGGGGAATCAAAAGATGTATATCAGTGCTCCAATCCCCAGGTTGTTAAGGAGTCAACTGTATATACAGTCCTTTCTTTTTTATTTTGGAGACACAGTTTCATTCTGTCACCCTCTATAGAGTGCCATATCAGCATCATAGCTCACAGCAATCTCAAATTCTTGCGCTCAGGTAATCCTCTTACTTCAGCCCCCCAAGTAGCTGGGATTACAAAGGGCCCACCACAATGCCAAGCTAGTTTTTTTTATTTTTAGTAGAGACAGGCTCTCACTCTTGGTCAAGCTGTTCTCACACTTCTGAGCTTAGGCAATCCATGTGCTCAGCCTCCAAGAGTGCTAGGATAACAGGCCTGAGCCACCATGCCCACCCCCTATATATAGTCCTTTCAAAAATTGTGCTACAAAGAAGTACAAGGAGATTATGTGGATTAACAGATTGACTGGCAGGGGAGGAACAGAGTGAAAAGAAAATTTTTTGGTTTTGATTTCAGGCAATGGTCCAGTGGTGAGCAAATAAATGATAATGTAGAAGACATGTCCATGCCACGGAAAGAATGGCTTTCCATAGAGGCACCTATAGTTCATCATCTGTAGGTATACGGATGTAGATTCTGTTAGATGGATGGATAGATAGATAAACATAGTAGTAAAAAAAAA
Source organism: Otolemur garnettii (assembly GCF_000181295.1). NCBI lineage: Eukaryota > Metazoa > Chordata > Mammalia > Primates > Galagidae > Otolemur > Otolemur garnettii. The sequence goes on from NW_003852432.1 coordinate 1,506,504, forward strand.
AAAGAACAATGGAAATTCTCTTTCGATTAATTTGATTTACTTAGTAAATAACTCTAACAAATCAATAATAAACAAAAGAATTGACAAAAGGTATAAACAGGCATTTTACTAAAGTGTTCTAATTAGATGATAAGTATACGAAAAATGTATAATTTTGATAATAATCAGAGAAATATAAACCGAGATGCTACAATACATCATATTGCCAAAAATTTAAAGGTAAGAATGTTGGGACGAGGAATGCCCTTTAACTGAGCCTGGGAATATAAAATGGCTTAATTACTTGGGATTTTTACATGGGGCCATGTGGCACTATTTGGTTAAAGTTGAAGACATGCATACTTCTAACTAGGAAATGCTATTTAAAGATAGGTACATATCCTAGAACATTTTTACCCTGTGCAAGATAAGTATAACAGTGTTCATGTTAACACTAGGTATGGTTAGTCATACAACAGAATACATAACCTGACAAGTGAATAAATTTAGAAAAAGATACAGTAAAACTCCATATAAAAGCACTCTAACTAAAACCAGACATGAACAATAGTGTAATATTCACAGAGCTAAGCAAGCAGCAAAAGTATAATAAACAGGCACAGAAATGAAAAACAAGATTAGTGATGTGGATGGGCAGGGAGAGAAAAAGAAAGGAGGACAGAAATAGGTTTGAGGATAAATACAGAGAAACTTTTAACTGTACCTTTAACATTTAATGTTAAAAAGAAAAAAAGCAATCTAATGCAAATAGAGGATAAAATAAAGGCTAAAAAAGGAACCCAGATGTTTGTTAAATTATTCTATATACTTGGAATTTTTTTTTAAAGCCAAAAATGTTCAGGAGAAAAAAAAGATCTCCAAACCTTGTTTGATCACCTTTTCCTTATTTCTCACAATGTCTAACACTTTCATTCCTCTCTTTAACAGAATAACTATCCATTTCCTAACAAGAAATGCACTAAATTACATTTTGTCCTCAAAAAAATAATTATCTTTCATAGACATATCCTTTTGTGAGGCAGACAGAATAATTTAACTACAAACATGCTATTAAATAAACAGGGTTAACCACAAGTTTGATTTTTACTTTTAAGAGAAGACTCAAACTATAAATATTAATTAATGTAGCCAAGCGGAATTATACTCCATGGTGATCTTAAAACTGTTGAATTAAAATAAGAACTACAGACATGATCAGATTAAAATGAATAAAATTTCAAACAGTAAATAATGGACCAGTCCCAGTTGCCCTGCCACACATGCCATTTTAATAAACAAAGGCTGCAATTTCCATTTCAATTATAGACTTAAATAGGAACATTACCACATGCCCTGGGCATATTTACAATTAAGGACCTTTCAATTCCCTTGGCAGCCAAGAGACAGAATATACAGGGATAGTCATTGTTTTACAGTCCTTAACACATACAGTAGCACATTTTTATAAAAGGTAAGCAGCTGAGGGAAAGTTTAAGATTATAATCATCCTGGCCAATAAAAGATATCTTTTATCTTCCTAAGAGACCTAAAAGGCCATGTCCAGAAGCCTCACATATCCAAATACCTCCTCAGGAGGTGTTTCAAAGAAAAAGAAGTTTTATTTCCCAACCAGCTCTATTTCATTCTCTCCACTCAAAATAACTCTTAATACTCAGAATATATTACAGAGAAATCATCTAGGTAAGTGCCAAATTCACAACAATGCATACATTTAGTATATATTCCAGGGAGCAAAGAAGAAATGATGAACAATAAAAATTTAAATCAAAACACTAAAGCTACTTAAAATTTACAGATGTGGGATTAGAACGGGGTGATTATGCAAGACTAACTTAAGTGCTTCATTGCTGTAAAAGCAATGAAAATTTCTCTATTTTTCTGACAAACCTATTTGATCCCGCTGATCCCATGTTTAAGGATCTATTAGCATGTTTAAAAAGCAGTAGAATTTACAGTGTAATAATAGCTAGCGATAACAACTCTATCAAATAAGCTTAATGCTGACAGCAATCCTACCCAGTAAGGATCAGGATCCCCCTTTTACTTCAAGTTTATTAAAGTTGACATCATTTGCCTGACGTCACATAACTAGTAATGCAAAATCCCAGCTCTCCCAGAGACTCATCACTTGTAGGACAGACACCGTACTCTCTAGGTTTGTTACTGCCAAAGGTAATCACCACCTGTCAGCAGTTGTCAGATTTTAGTATGCTTAAGAATCACCTGAGACTATATATATATATGTGTGTGTGTGTGTGTGTATATATACACACATTTAAATCTAAATATATATTTAAACATATATGTATATATACACACGCGCACACACATATATATACATATATATACAGATATGTATATATGTTGAACATCTGGCCCCATGACTTTTAAATTAATGGCAATAAAAGAAAAGAAAAGTCAGCAGTCTTAAAAAGCCAGAAAACCTTACTGGGAAGCTTAATGAATGCCACAATGATTTAATAGGCTGAGCACAAACCTGTAATTGCTAGCACTTTGGGAAGCCATGGCAAGAGGATTCATTGAGGTCAGGAGTTTGAAACCAGCATGAGCAAAGTAAACCCCATCTCTACGAAAAATGGAAAATTTAGTTGGGCATGTTGGTGTGTGCCCATAGATAGTCCCAGCTACTCAAGAGGCTGAGGCAAGAGGATCACTTGAGCCCATGAGTTTGAGGTTGCAGTGAACTATGGGACACCACTGCACTCTACCTGTGGCAACAAAGCAAGACTCTTGTCTTTAAAAAAAAAAAAAAAAAAAAAAGATTCAATAATAATTAAATAAGTAGGGAGGTTATCAGTAACAACTGAGGAATTCAATATTCTAACTTCTCTAAAGATAAGACAACTGGAAACATTCTAGTAACAGTGGCAAAACAAGATTTCCAAACAGTCTTTAGCTCCAACAACCAGGAAATTAGACATGTGATCTGAGAATTTAAGAAAGCAAACCAGCCTGGCCATGCCAAGGAGAAACAGGAGTAGGCTTATTCTCCTCCTTTCCTGCCTACCTCCAAACAGGCACACACTGGTCTGGAAGGGACCTATACACCAGAAAAGAAGAGGAAGTGGCAATTCCAAGCAATAGTCCTGGTTGCAAATGTCTACTGGGAACTTACCATTAGAAGAGGAGACTCATAGGGAAAGAAGTACTTTTGGCGCCCTTAGCACAGTGGTTACAGTGTCAGCCACATACACCAAGGGTGGCGGGTTTGAACCCAGCCTGGGCCAGCTAAACAACAATGACAACTGCAACAAAAAATAGCCAGGCTTTGTGGCGGGCACCTGTGGGCCCAGCTACTTGGGAGTCTGAGGCAAGAGAATCACTTAGGCCCAAGAATCTGATGTTGCTGTGAGCTGTGATGTCACAGCGCTCTACCGAGGGTGACACAGTAAGACTCTGTCTCAAAAAAAAAAAAAGAGGGAAAGAAGCAAAATGAATATAGGCAACCTCATGTCCTTGAAGACAGTGACCTTTTACCTCCAGTGCACAGCATATGATAATATTGCACAGGAACTTATATATCTCAAAATTAAAGTACTATTTTCAAGACCATCCTGTAAGAAAAAACAAAACAACAACAAAACTGCCGCTGGTGCTGAGACTGCACTTCTGCTCAGTTATGTTAGCCAACTAAGAGCATTTTCAGAAGTACTTGCCATTTACTTGCTCAGATGCAGTAAGAATGGGGGAGGGAACAAGACGGAGAGAACAGAGGTATGAGACGGGCAGTAAGAGAAGCCAAATATCAGGTCTTCCCCCCCTCCCCAAATCCCTGTCAAGACTTTTAAGAATAAAAAGCTTAAAGGCTCTAAGGGCTCCCAAACCATTATCCACACAGCAAGCCATATGTGGTCTGCTCACTTAGCTACAAATACTTCTGCAAAAACAGGAGACAGACTGGAATAAAATGATAATGGAGGCAAAGGCTCACAAGAAGCTATACAACCAGCACAAAGTGGCTCCCAGACCAGAAGAAAACGGAAAATAAAAAAAGACATTACCTTCCCTGCACAGGTATAGCTTCCAACACGTAAATGGGCACAGAAGTTTTTCCCACCCATGAAATGCTTTGGAAATAAAATCTGCTTCAAGGGGGAATGAAGTCTGTGATATCTTTCCTAGAAGAACAGTGAGGCTTCAGCCAGGAAGCCTGGGATAATGAGATAAAGAGAGCATCAGATCCTCGAAGAGAACAAAGCTCAGGTTCAGGACTCCTAAAGTTGGTGATTAAAAGGGTTGTTCTGGACCTTGAAATCAAACATCCTCCAAATATTTCATTGGACCAAATGATGAAGAGTAATGAGCAGCTTGTTGTTTATCTACATAGAAACATGGGCTTCTAACAGTTAATTCTGGCACAAGCAAGCTTCCTCCTGGTTTACCTGCCTTAGTTTCCTCTTAAGAATGAGCAATGTAAGACTCATTTGGCCTTATATATGACTTTGTAGTGAAAGTCAAGCCAAATTATCTAAACACTTTGTAAAAAATCAGAAAATGGAAAAATATACAGTAAGTTGACTACCTAAGAGACTATAACAAACTGGTCAACATATGGAGGTGGTCAACATAAGAAACTAGGTCTACTGTACTGATATGTGCATGCATATCCTGGTATGTATGTACCACAGATACCATAATGTGTGCCCAGTCTATGAAAATTAGGTCGAGTGGCTCAGCGCCTATGGCTCAAGTGGCTAAGGTGCCAGCCACATACACCTAAGGTGGCCTGTTCAAATCCAGCCCAGGCCTGCCAAACAACAATGATGGCTGCAACCAAAAAATAGCCAGGTGTTGTGGCGGGCGCCTGTAGTCCCAGCTACTTGGGAGGCTGAGGCAGGAGACTTGCTTGAGCCCACGAGTTGGAGGTTGCTGTGAGCTGTGATGCCACAGCACTCTACCCAGGGAGATAGCTTGAGGCTTAGTCTCAAAGAAAAAGAAAAGAAAAGAAAATTAGGTCAAGTTAATGGTAGTCAATGCAGGGAGATGGTCAACTATGGAGGTTTTACTGTATTAGGACAAAGGGTTAACTACTTTAGGACAAATTAAGGCAACTCTGAAGTTCACACTAAAGGAACACTTCACCAAATAACTCCATGGGAAAACCAATTCTGCACTTTTACTGTTACCAAGAAGCAAAGCTACTTAGCTGAGTTAAGTTTCACAACAACTAATATGAATGTTAACAAGAGCTAAAATGTCAAGAGACAGAAAAAAGAGATAAGCCAAAGTTACAACACTAATCACTTTCTGCCTTGTATTACTATAATTTAATTACTTCATACAGGTCTTATCTTCTCTCCCAGACTACATGAGGGAAGATCTATGAGAGAAGAAAAAAGATATTCATGGTACCTAGTAAATACCCAGCACAGTGCCACATTCCTAGTAAATGCTAACATACTGAAGAGAATAAAGGGAGAATACAAAAAGGTCTATCACAAAGATTTTTAACAACTCAAACTTACCTCTTGTAATTATGGGAATAAAAAAACTAGTAATCTCCTAGTGAATTAAAAAAGGGGGACAATATCACTACAGCTTCATACCGTTGTTAGCAAATTCACTGAAAGAATGTCAGTTACATTGCACAGGTTAGATGCAAAGTATTCTACAATCTTGTGGTTACTATTACTAAATATGATTCTATGCTATACACAAACAAATCCATTAATGAATAAAGGTTATAAAGACTAGAAATCTTGACTGGGTGTGGTGACTCACATTGTAATTCTAGCACTCTGGGAGGCTAAGGCAGGTGAATTGCTTGAGCTCAGGAGTTCAAGACCAGCCTGAGCAAGAGGGAGACCCTGACTTCATCAAAAAAAGAGAAAGAACTAGCCTGGTGGTGTCCATGGCAGGCAACTGTAGTCCCAGCTACTCGGGAGGCTGAGGCAAGAGGATTGCTTGAGCCTAAGAATTTGAGGTTGCTGTTAGCTATGATGATGTCACAACACTCTACCCAGGGCCACATAGTCAGTCTCTGTCCCCTCCCACCCCCCAAAAAGCAATACTCCAAGCAGTCTGTGTGTAATGTTAGAGAAAATTCATACTTACATAATCCAAATAATCAGAAAGGTCTCTTTTTATGTGGTTAAGACTAAGACTTTAAAGCAATTTTCTGTTCTCTCTATAACTAATTTGAATGAATTCTCTTACTTACAGACTTTGCAAAAACACACCCTCAATCTATCATTAGCAAGTATTTAGCAGAAATCCTAACAGAACACATATAATACCTTCTGAGTTCAAGTAAAGATGAACTATATACTAAAAATATCTCAAGTATGATAGGATAGTTCAACGCTGAAGTAAACATGATATTAAGGGGTAATTTCCTAACAGAATCAAAAAAACTAGCTTTCTCTAAAAATACACTCATGAATTTGAGCCAGGGCAATTGATGTTGCAGTATATTTGGGGGTTAAAATGGAAGAAAAGAAGGAAAGGGTAGTGACAGATAGTAGAGCCGTGTTTTCGAGAAAGACAGATCCGTAGCAACACTAATAGGCGTGAAGTTTTGCTGAATTAAAAGTACAATTCACATGCTGTTTAAATAAGCAAATAGAGCTGAAAAAGAAATAAAATTTAACTAGTGTCTCTGCAGAAGAGCCTCTTTCCACTTAGCTAATAGATCTGATGAGCAATCAGAAACGTGAGTCAATGTTAAAAGAGGAAATTCCTTCATTGCAATGGACATTTTAAAAAAATCTACAAATACGAAACCAGAATTTTAAAGCAGTAGGGAAAAGGGAGTGAAGAGAAAGAACTACTCAAAGACAAAAGCAGGCCTGGAGGTTTGGGAGGTAATGAATACCAGTGTGGTAAACGGCAGCAACAGGGACCAGTTTATCACAACTGGCTCTGCCCTTCTGGCAATACTTTTCCTTTTCACTGGAAGCTCATAATTAACCAGTTGGCCCCAAATCATGTTTTCTAGTAATGGAGAAATCTTCTCTCACATTTCTTACTGTTCATACCCAGGCTAAAAATGGAGAGCCAATGCCCTCCATAGAGACAACCCCGTTACTTTAAGCACAGGCTCCAGGCCAGATGAACCCCATCCAGCACAGTGATTTGCCACCAGCCCGCCCACAGTTCTAAAAAGGGGGAAAGGAGCAAGAGGAAAAGAATATAAATCTCTGACAATAGGAAACCAATTTTCTCTGTAACAGACAACAGGAATGGGTGAGACCATTCAGAGGATAATATCATTTTGCTAGAGAAATGCTTCTTTGTGAATGTTTTCCTTTCTTCACCATATTAAAACACAACAATTATTATGTTTCAGGAAGAAACTTTAATAATAATTAAAGTTTCTTCCTGAAAGAACACAGAAGGGAAAATGATGCTGGATATGACACCATTATTTAACTGGTGCCAGTGGAATCTTCAATTGAGCCAGATTTCCAGTCAAATTTGTGCAATAAATTGCCGTGCAGTTCAAAAAACAAGACTGAATTATGTAAGTGCATGGCAGAAAGGTCTCCCTTTAGATACCGGGTTTCTGCTTTGCCAGTTGCATCCCTCCAAGGTCTAAATCAGGCTACCAGGTCTAGTGCCATATATCTTATTCACCAAATTCAAAGTACTCTCAGCCTGTGTGTAAATATTTAATAAAATGAGGCCTGTACCTTTTCAGGACAGGTATTAGTCTAACCATATAGAATGAAGATGACTTTCTTTTACCGTACAGTCTCCTTGACATCAATCAGAAAGCTCCAACATTTATCACCCACTACTACCATGGAGAAATATGGGCAAATGAACTTAAAAGAACTATGAACAACACAGACAGCTGGATTCAGCCTTCAGCTGATCTGGCAATTTCATTATACATACACATAATATTCCTTACCCTGCTGCATAAATGGATCTTAACAAGCCCAAAGCCAGTGGAGGTGTTGGCTGGGAACAAGGCTTTCCCCTTTGCCCAGTCTGAAATAAACATATGCAGGCATTTGTTGGGGTTCTTTTCTCCCCACTGTTTGAACCTAGTGAACAAACAGGCAAGTAACAAACGTGCAAAGAACGGTCAGGTGAGGGTAGACGCTGGGAGGACGAGAATAGAGAGCTGCTCACTCTGCAACCATGGTTATCATGTTGACTGTGTGAGGAATGACACAGGACATGAGATTGGTGCCTTGATCTGTGAGAGTACAGTTTTACCTCTTGCTTTATGTAATGTCACCCTGAATTCTCTTGTTCTTCTAGCCATAAAAGGAACTGAAATGGTGCCTATTTAACAATATTTTTATGACAATCCTATCACCACTGTGTTGTGACAACCAAATCCTCCCTGACTTTCCTATTACTGGCCTCCCAACTTAATTCCCTTAGCACAAAGGGAAGGGTGGACTCTTCTCTAAATTTCTATACTTTATTAAAAAGCAAAATAAATACCATTAACTTTCCGAGTGCCTGCTTTATGCTTGGCAGATTAGACATGTTAATTCTGATCCCCTCAATAACAAATTAAGCTGGAATTACTAGCTTTCCATCACAGAAACCTGAGAAGCTAGATGCCCAGAGAAATAACATGCCCAATATCAAGAGCAAAAGACCAAACAAAGATCTTCTGACCTTTAACCCATACTAGTTTCTATCATCTCCCCCATGACTGTGATGGCAGCAAGAGCTAGCTGATTACCCAGTGGCTTTTCACTCACACCTGGTTCCACCCACAATCCCCCCACAGACCTGAAAAGTCAATTGATTTCAACATGCAGGGCACACTGATTCAAAGCCACCAGCACCTGGGAAGTTCATCAAGCTTTAAAAAGGTGGACCCAGTAGTTGTGCCAGTTATAAAGCTATGGTCATTCAGTTTTGAAACTGATCTTTTTTAAATTTTACTTTGTGATGCTACAGGAGGGAACCTGCAAACCACGCTTCTGCTTTTCCAGCTGGTTCCCTGTGAGGCTCTGCCAATGGAAGGGATTAGAAGAAGACTGAACAGGAAGAAGTATACTCTTTCCTATACTTGCCAGCTTCTCCAGAGCACTACTTCATCCTCTCTACAATGGCAGTTTGTTCTAGTAGCAGCAGTTGAGTTCAGCTTGCAGTTTTCTCAACACTCTCAGAAACAGGTTTATCACACTTCCTCAAACATATCAGAACCAATCACTGGTAGTGCTCTGGGGAGGTCAGGGTCTCACTGAGAACCACAGAGTTCTAGCCCCAGCCCCAGTCTCCAAGCATCAGCTGAACAAAGGTCTACATTCCAGTTTCAAGGAATCTACTCCCAAATTTCTAAGTTTTCACATTTTTCTTGTCTTTATTCCTGCAATCCTAGGAGTAGAAGTTATATCTTGTAGTTATTACCTCCATGCTGGGATTCTCTTTTCACCTGGTTGGTATTCCCTTACCTGGTTAATAAATTCTTATATTATCTTCTCTCTGTTAAAATACCTAGTGTGGTTTCTGTCTCCTGACTGGATCTTCACACTGTAGTGAAAAGGATCCTCTCTACATGATTAGACAAAGAAAACTGACCATCAGATAGTAGCAGTCCGTGTCTATTGATAACAAACGCTCCATGGAGAAAATTCCCTATTACCTATTCCATATCACCTTCATCTCCACTTAGCCTTCCCCCACATACCATGGCCACTTACACTGTCCAAGTATGCACAAAAGACCCAATAAAAACAGAACAAATGTACATAAAGAGCTTCCACAATTAAAATATGTGATTAAAAAATGCTCAAAAGGTTTAACAACTCATAACATAATGTACAGCAGAGATTTTTAAGCCAGTATGTGTCTAATCCACAGAGCCTGCAAGACATAAAAATTACATGGTAAGAGAATAATATAACCTATAATTTTTTCTAGCTCGTATGTTGTTGAACACTCTATGGACAGCAGAATCATTTTGTGGTTTTAAAGCCCAACCACAGGAAGGCTACATTCATTACTTCATATATGGCAGTCATGGTAAAGATAGAAAACTAAAATTTAGCTTAAATGTGCCAGCGTGATTACTATATTGCCTAAAGCAGAATATAAATAAAGTAAGGGTTAACACACAGGAGGGGCTAAATACCAACATTTACTATAGCAAGATGAAAAAAAATCCCAGATTTGCTATCACATAATTTATTATGCAATGTGACTAAATGAACTCTAAAAACTTCTCCTAAGGCAGCATTTAAAAAAAGTGGAGCTGGATACATACTCAGGGCTGAAGAGGGGGAGAGAAACTGTTGTTTAATGGAGATAAAGTCTCAGTTGTACAAAATGAAAAAGTTCTGTAGATATGTTTCATAATAATGTGAATGTACAAAATGCTTCTAACTGTACTTAAAAATGGTTATGATATTAAATTGTGTATGTGTTTTACCACAATAAAAAAAGGTAAAGCGCATTCAAGATAATATTCCACTGATTTCCTTTAATCTGGGAAAAGCATCAGGCATGCTATCAAATTCAATTTCCACGTTAATATGAGACTTTTCAGATATGAATCCCAGTCTTTGGTTGACTGCAAAAAGAGATTACTTAGTTACTATTTATGGACATAATCAAGCATGTTAGCCCAGTTCTGCTCTCAACAACTATACTCCAAACTGTTTGCTGGCTGAACCATCACCATGAATGAATCTTCTAGTCCTCTTTTGTTATTCTTTTTCTGCCTGGATGTGACTACAGTCTCAGTATGAAAGATTTTGTTTACTAAAATGCCAAAAGGTCTGCAAGTCATGCTTAAATGCCACCCACTGCCTCTGGAAGCCTTTTGTAAATTATCTAATCAAATATAATCTCTTCTCTCAAGTCACACCTGACCCAATTCAGGATATATTCATCTTACATCTCACAGGTGATTAGAAGTTATCTGAAGTTTTATTAAAAAGCATCTTACTACTGACCTTTATGATTTATACCTTTATGATACTACCACGCTCACTTAATCCTTAAAACAACTGGACAGAGTCCACAAATACTTTTTTGTTTTCCAGTCTCACTGTGTCGCCCTGGATAGAGTACCATGGCATCATCACAGCTCACAGCAATCTCAAACTCTTGGGCTTGAGCAATCTTCTTGCCTCAGCCTCCCAAGCAGCTGGTACTATAGGTGTATGCCACCATGCCCAACTAGTTTTTTCTATTTTTAGTAGAGACAAGGTCTCGCTCTTGCTCAAGCTGGCATCAAACTCCTGAGCTCAAGCAATCTACCTACTTCAGCCATCCAGAGTGCAAGGATTACAGGTGTGAGCCACTGCACATGTCTGGAGTCCTCAAATATTATAGAGGATCAAAGAAATTAGAGACCCTTAGGCATGCCACTGACAGAAAGGTAATCCCAGCACTTTCGGAGGGCAAGGCAGGAGGATTACTTAAGGATAGGAGTTAGAGACAAGCCTGAGCAACAAGTAAGATCCCATTTCCATATGCCACTGGATGCCATCACAGACCATCTAAAATCTGAATACCTCTCCAACAGCTTAGAGCAGGAAAAAAACTGTCGTTTTACTTCTAAGCACTAAACTCCTTGCCCTAGAAGAGCAGAACTCCCATATATAAAGAATAGAGAAAACACAGTCAGCCTCAGCATTCCCTACAAAGCACCTCCACCTGCAATCCTTCTTTACCCCTCACTGTGGGAGATGTGCATAAGGTGACCTCCTCACGGGAATCCAAGCTCCGCCTTGCTACCAGATGACAAAGGCCCTGGGTAGCTCCTAACAAATACTGCTGAATTTGACAAAACTATCCAGGGCCACTGCTAATGAGAAGCCTGAATATCTTGCTTGCCACCTAGCTACAGAGTGTTCACCTAATAAATCTTACAGATTTGAACACAACCCAAGGCCAAAAGATAAGAAAAAATAAACAAACAAAAAATTCAGAACCATAATCAAACAAAAAATTCAGAACCACATATCACCACCTCTATACTTCTAGTGGCATATCATAAGGTTTGACAGCAGAACTAATCAGAAATAAAAGGCTGTAAGAAAAAAAACCACACAGATATAGGAGAAATTCTGTAAGTTGACCACCCAAGATCAACAGAGGTGGTTGACCTTGGGTTACATACAGAGGTGGTTAATATAAGGAATGAGGCCTACTGTACTGATAAGTACACATGGTGCATATCTATCAAAATTAGGTAAACTTAAGGAGGTGGTTAACTACGGAATTTTTATATATTTCTTTCTGAACAGTTTCATGGTAACCTCTGGTCACTATTTCTTTTGAGGACACTCTTCTTCTTACCTTGTGTTAGTTTTATTCATTTAATTTTGATCAGGTATAAGTGTTCAACAAAGGATGAAAGGTTAATACCTAAATGAAATGGAAAAATCAACAGAAAAACATTCTAGCTCAGCAAATGAACATCATGCTAACAGGCCCAAAAGAACTATCATGGCCACTTAATAAGATAATGATTAGGCATTAGGGAAAACAAACCTATATGTCTTCTATATTGCAATACAGTGGATTTCCTTAAAAACTGATATGGTATCAGGGTGCTGCCAGCACGCTGATGACTGTAATGTTTAAGTTACAATTAGGTATAGAAACAATACTGTCATGTAGCATATTCTCTCTATCATAGGGTGAAGTGTAGAATTCCCTTATTTTAGCTATAAAAAATTTTCAATTATTTATATTTATCTGATTAAATCTGAGTTCCCTAATTATGAACTCAGATTTAATCAGACAGGACCAGGCTCACATTTATGCATGTATAATTTATGAATTTTTTAAAAAGGCCTTGCAATTGATTTCAGTGTAACTAAGGGTTATGTTTAAGCTTCTTAATTTAATTAATATACTGATAGACATTTGATAGAATTATAAATCTACCATTAACAGTGAACCACCACAGGCTGTTTTTTTTTTTGAGACAGAGCCTCAAGCTATCCCCCTGGGTAGAGTGCCATGGCATCACACTCACAGCAACCTCCAACTCCTGGGCTTAAGAGATTTCTCTTGCCTCAGCCTCCCAAGTAGCTGAGACTACAGGCGCCCGCCACAACGCCTGGCCATTTTTTGGTTGCAGCCATCATTGTTGTTTGGCGGGCCTGGGCTGGGGATTCGAACCCGCCACCTTAGGTGTATGTGGCTGGCACCTTAGCCGCTTGAGCCACAGGCGCCGAGCCACACAGGCTGTTTTTTGGCAACAATATACTGGCCCAACCACAGAACCGATAGAAGGGAGGAGTGAGACAATGGGACCAACTGGTGGGGAGCTTGGGGGAAGAAGCCAAGAAGCCTTCACACATATTTGCCTAAAGTCATTTGGGGCAAAATTAATTTTTTAAAAATCTGTCTGCTTGTCACTAGAGCAGTTGTCCCTGGTTCTCAAGAGAGAAAAAGTTAAAAAAGCTTGACATATAAACCAAAAGATTATAAGATTGAGAAATATATACAAGGTGCTATGAGAGCATAAAAAAAGATGGAAGACCACTTGCTACAGATAAGTGCAGAAGTATGGCCTGTTGGGAAAGTAAGAAGTGGGCAGTTGAAACCCATAGGAAAAGGAAAACCGAAAAAGAAAAAGAAGCAGGTGAATTAGCACACCAGCGATCCAAGGGAGAAGAGCATTTGAAGAAGGAAGGTATGACAACAAGAGTCATAACTTTTTTATTCCTCCCAGTTTTTGGCCGGGGACGGTTTAGAACCCGCCACCTCCAATATATGAGGCTGGCGCCCTACTCCTTGAGCCACAGGTGCCACCAAGAGTCATAACTTTCAAATATAGGAAGACTGATTTTGTTCACAAGAGGTATAGCTTCAGCAGGGGATAGTTTCAGTCAGATTTTAGTGGGTGGAATAGTTGACAAAATGTAGATGGCTAGTATATACTAATCTTTTAAGAAAAAGATCTAGGGAAGACATGATTTTATTTTTAAAAATATGTGAAAATTATCTTTATTAAACAAGTAAGTTAAAAGGCAGGGGAAAGAACAGACGGTTGAGATCATTTCTGTCACATCAATATAGAAAGAATTCATCATGAATGATTTAAAAACATTCTATTAGCTGATCTGCTAATTACAAAATGTATCATCTGGGAACTACATGTTTCGTGTTTGCCTCCAATGGGCACTCAAACCTTTTCATCTCTGTAGCCCCCAGCACCTAGCACTGAGTCTGACACATGGTACACGCTCAATTAATGTTTGTTGAATAAAATTACTTACTCTCTCTGGACTTCAATTTCCTCCCCTATGAAAAAAATGATGTTCCTTCTAGCTGTAAATGCCCATCATCTTGTAAATGTTATGTAAAATGGGTCATTTCTCTGTTATTTCTTAAAAATGTGCCATGTTGTAACATTCACATTCAACCAAGAGCATAAGAACATCAAAGCAGCACCCATTTGTCTAATAGTGAGCTTATATGCATTCTTGAGATATTCCTTTGAGGTGGAAATGTCTCCATTAAATCAGGTCACAGAAAGAAAACAGAAGTTAGATCACCACTTTGGAAAATGTTCTGATGAATCTAACTCTCCTTGTCTTCCCCTCCCCTAGTGTTTGTCAGTATGCACAGATACTGGCACAATGTGGAAAACCTTAAAAATGGAAAAGAAACCTTTAACAGTTCATTTTCAAAATGTTATATCTTTTACATTTACCTGGATGGAGTTGAAATACATTCTTCCTAGTAAAGTATCACAAGAATGTAAAAATAAATATCCAACGTACTCCATACTAATACAAAATCAATAGATAAACAATTACATGTTCCTAAGAACAATAAAACACTAATGTGACCCAGTTCAGGGGTAGAAGGAAGTGGGAGGAAGGCAAGGGGGAGGACATTTGGCAGAAGGAGGGAGGACAGGAGGCAGAATCTCACCTAATGTGCACACAGTGAGGGTGTATAACATGCCCTCTGGGTGAGGGGCTCTTCTACAAATGGAACTTTACCCTGGAAGTGAGAACAATGTAACCTAAAAATTGTACTCTCATATTAATTTGAATAAAGTTTAAAACAAAGTCTTCTATAGGATATCTAGAAAAAAGTACTTGAAATGTTCTCAACACATAGAAATAGTAAGTACTCCAGGTGATAGATACCCTAAATAGTGTTACTTGATCATTACACATTCTATACCTGTAGCAAAATATCACATGTGCCCTATACATATGTACAAATCATTATATATCAGTGAAAAGGGAAAATAAGAATCTTTAATTAAAAATACATTAAAAATAAAGTTTTTGCCTAAAAAAAAGTAAACATAATAAATCTATAGTTATATAAATGTCTTATGTCTTCTAGGCCTAAACTGTTTAAGTTTTAATCTAAATTGTGATCTAGGGAGGAAGAAAAAGAAGAACAGAGAGAGCAGGAAATGGAACAAAGAAACAAATTTCAAAAGTTCCCTGTATCTCCAGTCAGTTAACAGGAAATACTTGTGACACATTAAAACATCAACATTAATCAACAGATCCTCAATGCAATCAAATGAATAATCAACATTCCATTATTACCAAGAAAGCCATGTAGCCCTGAAATCAGAAGGCAACTATGTCCCATACTCTGGAAAACTAGAAATGCCAAAGAGAACCAGACTCTGATGAGGCGGAGCTGCCTCCACCTCCACCAGAATCAACCACTCCACTTGGGGTGTGGGGAAGAAATCAATAGCCAGAAGAGCTGCAATTGTCTTAAGACAAAGCTAATGCCTGATCACCATACCAACTGCTCCCTCCCTCATGGTACCTCCAAATGGCACTCTAAATTGTTCCAGTCTTTTCTAAAACTTCTATTTAACCTGTAAAATCAGAATTTAAATATAAAATAATTGGACCCTATCCACAGGGATTTTGAATAGACAGATCAGGTAGGTATTAACAAGATAATCTACCCTAATCCACTGGAAACAGCTAAATTGTGCATTTGAGCAATGAAGTTTTTTTCCTGAGATCATTTTCTAAGAACATAATGTAAGTCTCTAACTGGCCACGTGTTCATACTTGATAAACTACATCACATTGTGTTCTCTATTTTCTATAATGTTCAGCAAACATTTAGTTGTCCATTATGTCAATCAATTGAAACAGAAATCAAGTAACACTGTTTAAAATGCACTGCAGCAAAAAATATTTCCAACAAAAATATATCGTGATTATGCATGTTATAAAAGACTCTTCTCCCTATATAGAAATTTTAAAAATCATTTCTTTACACAGTTATTTTCTCAGTGCTTCTAAAACATAAATTGATTTACCAATTTTATTTGCAGTATTCCAGGAACATTATGTTAATAAGAAGCTACACTTTTTCCTTTTGTGTTTCCAATGACTTCAGAATATCTCTTTATTTAATTTAGCATCAGTAAAGTTAAACTCTTCAATAGAGGAGAAGATATAAGAGATAAAGAAAACATGAAGAAAAGATTTTGCTCATTTTTATCCCGTTTTCCCAGAACCTTTATAAAATAATCAGTGATTGCAGGTATTATCCCTCCTGATACTGTGCCTAGGTTATAACCTAAGAGTTCATGAGTGGTAAGGGGCCAGAGGAGTAAGTAGAAAGGGTTTCAGTGGAAAGATGGACAATAATTAGATGTTTAAGGTATGTATCAGAAGTCCACCCAGAAAGAGATGGGGAAGAAAGTACAAGCAAATATGCAAATGACACCAAACACAAGGAAGCTTCTTCTTCAGACACGATAGAAGGTCTATTTAATTGTTCCAAACTTCCTTGTAGTTGTAATTCATGTGCTCACTCTTTTCTTTAAAAAAATAAAACCCAAACATCTAGGAAAACTATAGCAAGGTTTTCCAAGGAAAACCAGAAATAAGTCAAAGGAAAAGGCCGATAGTAAAGAAAGCCTTTGTCTTTGTCTTGGGCTGTTACCCCAAATCCTGCTCTCCATGGTTTATTTTAACTCTTGGGAAAAGTTAAACACTATACATTGACAGAATACATGGTTAACAAAGGGTGGGCAGAGAAATTGTTCCTAACGAGAACTTAACTGAGTCATGCTCTATAATCCAGACGATTTCATTTACTTACCTAACTGAACTATTTTATCCAAGAAGCCATTAAGAGGACACCACATATGCCTAAAATACACAGTGATCAATTTAAAATGAAATTCAAGAGAAAATGATATGGATATAAAACAACAGCCCATCCTTTACAGAGCTCCAGATTTACCCTCAAAGGGTAAGCTGAAAGAAAGTTGAAGTTGAAGTTGGAATGTGGTAAACCCTGGGTCTTTAAGAATAATTAAAGAGTAATCTTTAAAAAAGGAAAAAAAAAAGGCAAAAAACACATAAAAATGGTCTGCTCTAGGGTCTAGGCCTCAGGCTTTGGGAAGCACTCTGAAAAACATCCCTCTCTTATTTTTAGACATCTTTCCTAATATAAGCAAATGTGAAGGTAGAAGCCAAAATGGTTTTATTTTCTTCTGTACATGCTTAGAAAGCAGAAGGCACAGGAAGGTCTTGGAACTAAATAAACATGCAGCATAGCTGAGGTTATTAAGGCAGCCAGATCTTCTGCAATCTCAGTACAACTTAAATTCAATGATCTGTGCCAAGAGTCAGATAATAGAAAAATTTAAGTATCCAATACATATTGTCCTTAAACACCATCCTGTCAGCCACCATTAAATACCATTTTGCTAGCCTGTAAAATTGATATTTCATATCTAGTGAGTATGCAATGGATAACTGGGAAAGCACTCAAGGCTTCAGACACACATTTGAGGTTTTGCAAATAAACATTAAGAATCAATTCAACAACAAAAGATGCTAACTAAATTTGATGACTATTGAACATCTAGCAATTACAGTCACCCAGAAAGACACTGAATTTGTTATATTACTTTTAGGCCAAAATGCTTAAATGGCTCGAGTTTCCCGAGGGTCATCAACAATCATATTTCCTAAAGTATGTCATCTTATCACTAATAAATTTGTATAAGAATTTTCTTTCTTTCCTTCTCTGACTAGCATGCATCAAAATTCTCAAGATGAATCAATATCACTTTTGTCTCTGCATAATCAGGAATCAATTCACAAAACTGTAGCAGTCATTAAAGAAGCCTGAAGGAAGGTTTCACGTCTTGCCCTTGTTTCTTTATGGCTATTCGTCTTCTAATTCATTTCTACTTTGACTTCCCTTCCTCCCTTCCACTGGTCAATCAAAATGTATTCCTTTAAGTCATTACCCCCGCCCCCTTCCTGATTAACAGGATTCTTTAGGCCATTCTACTTTCATATTGCTCACAACTTACTCTAAAAACCATTCTTTTCCAATACATTTCACTAAATAGAACCTGCTTAGTTTACATCCTCACAATTCCAACCTCTCTGCCACCTTCACTACCTACTCAAGAGGTTCAAAGACACAGGTCTGTGATGAACTAGGGACAACTACAGTGAAGTTTTCCCCTATTCTCACATAATGATAAAAGGGAGAACAATGAGGTGAGTCTGGGCTTGGATGAATTTATTGTAAATTATTCCAGATTGAAGGACTGTCCATTATTTTGAAATTATACTTTAAAAAAACTTAATGAAAATAAGTTGTTCATTCTTTTAAGAAATAAGGATGTCAGAAGTAGAAGGAGGGAGAGATACTTCTCTCAAATTTCAAACTTAAAGGATGAGTTAGAGTTTTCCAGAGGGAGTGAGAAAGCATGGAGAGTTCAAAAAGGAACACGACTAGAGGTAATGCTAGACAGGGAGCCAGCAGACAAATCTGCAAGGGCCTAGCATTGTTTGCCCGACAGAAATATTGACCTGCTGAACATACTAGCAAAGAAAATTCGGGGAAGGAGACGTGGTTTCAATTTTTCAAAGACTAAATGAGCAACTGAGTGGAACAATAGATTGCAGAGAATGACACCTGAATTAGGGAGCCGAAAAAAAGAAAAGAAAGAAAAGAAAGAAACAGGGAGCTGAAAGGCCTGTGCAATAAATGAGACAGGACGTGATGGTTTTAACAGAAGGGGGAGGAAAAGTTGTGAAATAATACTCTGAAGCTTAAATCAGTTAATATAGCCCACGTGCAGAAACTCAATAATAGTAACTTCTGTTCACTGTTTCTTTATACCTTGAAATATTCATCTAGGTGTGTTGGCATGGATCCATGAATATCTAGGAACCCAGAGGTTTCCATTTAACATGCTTGCTAGCAACACAATAAAAATGTCAATGTAAAACAACTATTACAGGTCCTCGCCTTAGTGAACACTAATTATCCAAGTCCAAATTATAACATGACTCAAGACATGACCAAACTAGTGGATATTTTATAAAGCATATAAAACAATCTAAGTATATACAGTATGTGCTCAATAAATACTTGATTGATTAAAGAGGAAAATTTTCTTTTTTCTCATGAAATGTCTCATGCAGCAAATTAGCAAAGAAAACTCAAACTACAGCTGCTACAAGGGTCCCAGAAATGAGCAAGCATGTCTGACCTATAATCATCCCATGAGCTTAATAACCTTTATCACCAATGTGTTAAGAGTACCCAGCCTCTCTTCCACAGGTACAAGCATATAAAAGCTGAAAATGAAAGGAAATCCATCAGTAGCAGAAAGCTGCTGTTGGTCTGTTGACACAATATTCATCAGGGGAAAACAAGAATCACAACATTCTGCTAATCACTGTCTGCTGACCAGTATCTTGTCAATCACTAAGGAGAGAAAACCTGTTCCCCATGGGCTCAAGTTGTTCATATCTAGTAAGGCTTTGAAAAATCTAAAAAATGCTGAAGTAAATAGAATAAGGAATATTGAGTTTAGGTAACAGCTGTGAGACTTCACTTCACATCTGGTTCAATGTCTGCTGGTAACAGTAACCTGTAGCTCTACATATCCAAATGAAAAGGGGTGCCATACTGGAAGATGACTCACACATGCCTCAGGAGGCATGTGATAACTACCCTTTAATGGAAATATATTCAGACTTGATTCCTCTCCCCAATTTCCAATGAACAGAATCTTACCATGAGTCCCTGCTCTCCTACATTATCTTTATTGGACTTAAGAGGAAAGCACTGGCCATGTACATTACTACACTAAGTGCAGTACTTCTCTTTCCTAATACCAAAATATGGAGGAAGATAATGATGCACTTGCTGGGCAGTTCTAGTTTTCATCATTTCTTTGGCATAAACAAACTTATGCAAGTTGAAAAACTCAGACAAGGCCAGTAAAAACGATCAGTGGTAGGGCAGATCCCCCAGCTACTCTTGATGATCAGAATGTACACAACCCATCGTCACACACGGAGGTCAATGGCCCTGGTTTGCAGAAGGAGAAGCAAAGTGTTCCAAGTGAGGTTTTAGTTACTTTCTCTAACTTGCATAAGACTTTAAAAATCTAATAAGCTGATTGAATCATGAGTCTCTTGCCAAATTAAAAATCATTACTCTGTACAGTAGCCAATTAAATTCTATTTTCAGCAAACTAACAACCCATTTCTGCCCCCAAAGTATTGTAACCTATGACAGAATGAGGTTTAAATAGAAAAATAAGCTCCTAGGGCTGCTTAAAGATGTCTTAGCATCAAAGGAAATAAACATCTCATCTGAAGACCACTAAAGTCCCTGGCAAAGGGTAGTGCAAGCCAATGTGAGAAACGTAGGACCCCAGGACTGCTTTTTAAAGTCATGCACATATATCACAGAAACCATTATTCTGATTAAGATGCTGTTAAATTAACTTCCCCTTTCCCTCTGGAAAATCAGACCTCAACTGTGATCATCCTCAACAACTACAAAAAAGGTCAATGTGTTTACATTAATCTCCCTTCCTTGGGAGAGACAATCAAGGAGCAACAGGAAATCAGACAAATAAAGTACTGGACCAAGAATAGTTACAGGATATCCAGCCAAGCATGGCATGAAACCATTTCTGCTTTCTCAAAGATGTGCAACCTTGAGTAGAATCACGGATATGACTGCTTGATCATGAAGACATTTAAAAAGAACTGGTCACCACTTAGATAAATGGTATAATAAACCCAGGCTAAAAATATGTGGGAACTTGTTGTAAATGGAAAGAGGAAACCTGGACCGGGTTCTGATAAATAATTACTTGATTTTAGTATCTTGGGCTTCTCTTCTGTAAAATGTCTACTGTAAATAATCCAGGTAATTATTCCTATATTTCTATAAGATTACAAATCTGAACATGCTTTCAAACATTTTCATTATTACTAGAATGACATTTCATTATGATTGCTTTTACTTTAATTATTAATAAGGGAAAGCTCTATCAAATATATAAGCATCTGGCTAATTTGCACTAAGGTTAGCCAAAAGACTTTCCTTGGATAAAACGTAGGAATTATAAATCAAACCATGAAATAAGGTTCAGATCTGGATTTCTATTTCAAATGAAAAAAAGAAAAGGGCAAAAAAGTTTCTTCTTCCTTTCTTGACTCGTACAGAGTCAAAACACTGCTGCTCTGGCTGCTAACATCTCCATCCCAAAAACCTGGCATAAGTGGGATGAGTTACAATTATAAAGGAAATTCAATATCACAGGCAATAAACGAGTTTCCATTTTTCTTGATGAATTCTGTAGTTCAATTATATCAATTAGTACAATGAAAAAGGAAGGATCACTACTGCATAGTGTGGGGAGCTTCAATACAAACCAGCTAAGTCACTTGTAATCAAGGTATGGAATAAAGTATTATTTCTGCAGTGAACTAATCAACCTCTTTCTTTTCATAATACCACAGACTTACAAAGTCTGTGGGTTGGATAAGAACCGGCAAGTCTTTTAAGTCTGGCCTTCTACGTATTGTCAAATTCCCTCCACATTTCTAACATAAGCTTATTTGGCTCATTCCTAAACATCTTCAATTAAAAGAAACCATAAACTCCTCTTGGAGCAACCCACCCTTCTCACTGAACACCCTTCTTAGAAAGTCATTTTTTTTTTCACGTTAAGCGGACATATGTTCCCATATATCTGATCCTAGTTTTATTCTTTGATGTCTCACAGAACAAACCTAGTAATCTTTCTCACCGACTAGGCAATATTACAGTGTCTCTGCAGTGCAGCCTAACAAAGAGGTCATAAAACTTGAGTTTTCTGTACCTCAGTAGAATTCTAAATGCTGCCCCAAATAACAAAGAACTCACTTTTCAGCCATAGACACACTGGGCAATTAAATCCCTAGTGTACTATGAAACCCATTCTTTAGGAACTAGATTGCCAGTTGGTCTAACTGGATAAAAAGGGACCTAAAATGAAGGATTTCTTCTTCTTGTTATCTAATTTGCATATTAAGGCATTGAAACAATTCTAGCAAAAGAGGTGAGAAGGACTCATGGTGCCATTATGGTTAGAGAGCTAAACCTAAACAGAGAACACTAAGACAAGCTTTCATTATGTAAAGGAAGAAAAGCTGCAAAGGAAGCTATCTTTAAAGTGGTAGGTGATTTGAAGTCCAAATTTGAGATGTCAAAGAAGACAGAAATACAACAAAGCTGAAATTATTTCTCTTGAGATTCATACTGTTTGCCTTGGACAAATTAGCCTCACTAGGCATCGCATGATACATGTATCTGTAAAACTAGACCCATGCGCTTGAAAAGGCTCAGACAATTTTGATACTGAAACTCCTTTACACTAACTGGTGCAAAGAATTCTGACTAAAGCACCCATCTTACTGCTTCCACCAAAGAATATGATCCTACTACGCATGAAATTTTCTCATTGTTATACATGCTAGCTAGCACAACTAACCACTACCATATTTTAGTCAAGGTGATATGAAAATGATTATGAAACACATAAGATATATGAGAAACCGAAACTACTGCAAAATTATTCAGTACCTGTTAGTGAGGATTTTCAAGTAACAAACAATTCCAAAACTTGCCATTGCTTCAAGGCAAGAATCGACCTCCATCAATACAAAACAAGTGTATTTGACCTATAAGGCCCCATGTGGGAATATAAAAATGAATCAAACAAGCATCCTACTTAGAAAGAAGTTAAAAGTTGAGTAATGCAGGTGAGACATGTACCTACAATGCAAAAGAGGAAAATGGAACCATAAAACAAGATATGGATAAAGTACTATAACAGCTCAGCAGGAGAGGTTACTTCTGACACAAAGATCTGGGGAAGCATCATGGAGATGGACCTGTCTGTCTGAATTTTGAAAAGTACATAACACTGTACCACAGATAAGGGAAAGAGCAATCCAAGCAGGAGAGAGATTATGAAACGTAAACAGGAAAGAATGCATGAAGCATGTATGGAAAACCACAAACCCAATTTGGGGAACTTTTGCTGAACTGCTCAATGGATCCACCCCTGCCATTCTGGCTAGGTCAAATCTCCAACAGGCAGGACAGTTTCATTTGGGATTTTTGACCTCCATCCACTAAGTGTCCCCAGTGACATGCACACAAAATGTGTCCCTACACATTTCTAATTTCTCCGTTAAGAGGCACTCTAAAAGTAAACAGTATATACAGTAATGAGCTTGGAAGGTCAGGCCACATCACAGAACTTTAGTAGGAATTTTGCATTTTTCTCTATGAAATGAGAAGCTTTTTAAAGTGGAGGATAAGGAGAATGCCAGAGTCAGAAGTATATTTCAGGAATATTAATCTGGAAGCCATATATAGAACTGGATAAGAAGGAGTAACAAGAAAGAAATAAGGAGGCCATTTAGAAGGCTATCAAGTGGTAGAGGAAAGATGTAATTAGGGCCAAAAATACTCAAAAGGTGTTGTGTTAAACAGCACACTGTCCAAACCAATTTTAAATGACTCTTACAACCATATATTCCTTGCTTTCATGATTTAGTCGAGTGGAATATGTCACTACCATTCATACCAGTGCAAGAACAGATTTCTCTATGCACTATAACAGTGCCCCCCCACGGTGCAAAGCTGAGCTGAGGGTTTTTTGCAAAGAAAATTTTATATGCAAGTATGCAGGTAAGTAGCTTGCCTTATTACATATGGACTAATTAGGAAGCAGATTATTTAGTAGGCATTAGCATAACATATCAACTTAAAGTGACACCTAAAAATAGGTGATTCAAAATGAAAGCCAAGATTATTAGTATGTTTTCAACAGGAAA
Source organism: Otolemur garnettii (assembly GCF_000181295.1). Lineage (NCBI taxonomy): Eukaryota > Metazoa > Chordata > Mammalia > Primates > Galagidae > Otolemur > Otolemur garnettii. Next base: position 1,530,572 of record NW_003852432.1, read on the forward strand.
AAAAATCTATCAGACCTAAGAGAGCATCTAGCAGCTCTGAGTTAGGTGAGGCAGATGTGCAACAAATGAAAAGCTAGAGGCTGCTTTACGCACCTTCTTATATGGGGACCCAAAATGAACTCAGAGCTACTAAATAAGCTTTAGTGACAACAATAATTAGTAAATAACTATGTTAACATTTGAATGCTTAATGTACACAGGCACTATGTGAGACCATTTAATATTCACATAGATTAAGAATTCCAACATTTGGCTTGGCGCCTATAGCTCAACCGGCTAAGGTGCCGGCCACGTACACCTAGGGTGGCGGGTTCGAGTCCCCAGCCCAGACCTGCCAAACAACAATGACAGCTGCAACCAAAAAATAGCCGGGCGTTGTGGCGGGCACCTGTGGTCCCAGTTACTTGGGAGGTGGAGGCAGGAGACTCGCTTGAGCCCAGGAGTTGGAGGTTGCTGTGAGCTGTAATGCCACAGCACTCTGCCCAGGGGGACAGCTTGAGGCTCTGTCTCAAAAAAAAAAAAAAAAAGAATTCCAACATTTTACAGACCAGAAAACCAGACATCCAAGATGTTAAATAACTCATTGAAGGTTAATCATCTCCTAAATAACAGAAGCTCTTGTCAGTCTGTTCTCTTTCTATGGTATTCAATTCAGAAATCACTATATGACAACTAGGCAAGCATTTTGTAAACAATAATAAATGGGACTGGCAAAGGAGTGGCCAGACTTGACCAGTTAAGGTCAAGAAATCCTATGTGGAGAACAAGAGGCCTAATACGAGGGCAAGTGCTAACTTCTGACAAAGCCCAACAGAGCCACTGGGCTGAGCCAGTGTGGCTGTGAAGAAAGGACAGCATCTCATTTTAACAAGGTCTTAGAAATACCTCCCAAGTAAAAGGTAGAGGAACAAATAATGGACAACAGAAACACAATCTTTCTCTTTTATTCATGTGCTCTGCTGTTGTAAAAAACTTCAATATTATAATGAAAAAAAAATCTTAAAAATCAAATAATTTTCATTTGTAAACTGGCAAACATTTTTTACCTTTGCATACTTTAAAATACTTTCTCCTATAGAATATACTGTAGTTATATTTTTTGGGAAATCAATAACATAATATCCATTTCCTCTAGTAACATCAGCTCTACTAGCCCATTCCCAGCTCCTACCTCCATCCCCAAATATGGACAACCAAACCCCTTCTTCCATTTATCCAGTTGAGAAGAAGAGTGGATACCCAAGTCTATGCTCCAAAGAATCTATTCACTCTACCAAATCCTCCCTAATGTTGAACTTCACCAACTCTTCCTGAGAATTTTTAACATCTATTTCTGCTGACTCCAATATGATATTTTTGCATATAGTGTTAAAATACCAGTATAGTAACAATATAGTTTTCTCCTAAATTCGTTTTCTTCTGCCACAAGAAGGCTGCATTTCCTCTGTTCAGCAATTTGTTTCCACTTGTTATGGGGAGGCCGGCAGGAGTGTACAGCAAGCCTTGATCATAAAATGAAGCAGCAAAAATTTTGACTCTCCATGTAACAAGCTGGGTCAGTGGATAACTTCTTAACCTAAGAGTTATAAAATTCACTATTTGTGAATGAGGATGAAAAAGGCCCTGGTGACTAAAAATCAGAAGGAAAGCATGCAGCAGACTACAGAAGAAATGTATCACAATTCTATGGGTGACAACAGGAGTAAAGGGGAATGTGTTTTCCCTATACCCACAGATCCCAAAGGGCAAAGGCCATGAAGTTCTTAAAACTAACTGGTCCCTGAGCAGAAATTTCTGTTCTAAGCTGCAGTTAAATGGGGCCTTGTCCGTATAAGCTGTATAAGCTCCAGCCCAAGAGAGTGAACCCAACCCTTTGCTTATAAGAAATACCCACTGCTTCATACCAACCCCCCATACTTTAATGTCTAAATGACATAGTAACTGGATTCACATGTTAGTACTTGACAAACATTTATCGGTTTAATTCCTTTTTTTTTTTGAGACAGAGTCTCACTATGCTGCCTCTGGGTAGAGTGCCATGGTGTCACAGCTCACAGCAACCTCAAACTCTTGGGCTTAAGCGATTCTCTTGCCTTAGGCTCCCAAGTAGCTGGGACTACTGTTGCCAGCCACAACACCCGGCCTGCCAGCCCCGGTGTATGTGGCCGGTGCCCTAGCCACTGAGCCACCGGCACTGAGCCTGTAGGTTTAATTCTAATAACATGTAACTGAAAGGACTTATTATTTCCAGCCACAAATGGAGAAAACAGAGGTACAAATAGTTCAGCAAACTTGCCCAAGATAACGACACTAATAAGTGGTAGCGAGTCAAGTCTGGGTGAGAAAATGTATTATTTGAAACTGTTCCCTATTTCCTTTTATTTCTTCATTACACTCATATATACAAGTACTACCATGTTCACACATTTTACACAATATTTATAATTATAAATATTTGTTACACTACTCTTAAGAAAGGCTCAGAAAGTAGGGGGGAGGAGAATTGTTTGCTGAGTAATAGAAATATATTTTTTTAAACATGTGTGGTTTTCTTGCATATCAATTAAATCCCAATAAAGCTGTTCTTAAAAGGGGGTGGTATGTGAATAGTTTTAATGTCAGATTTCATTGAAATATGTACATCTTGGCCACAAATGTCAGAAGTTTAGAGCCATCTATATAAAGTTTAAGGTCTTTGGGGTTTTGCTTCATTACCTTTTTTGTTTTTTAATTTTGACACCCACAGAGTTAATTAAATCTAAGGGGCCATTCCTATTCACTAGAAACAGGAGCTGGAAGAGAGTTTGGCCATGATCACATGAAAAGACATTTTTATATGTGTACAGTAATGCCCTAGGCCTTTGAATTCACTCACTACTCACTCACTGACTCATTCAGAGCAACTTCTAGTCCTGCATGCTCTACTCATGGTAAGTGCCCTATAAAGGTGTACCACTCTTTATCTTTTATAATGTATTTTAAATACAGAATATAAGGTGCATATACATGCAATAAATGTAAATAAAACGTATACAACCTGTACAATACAAAATAAGATGCAGACAGTGCCTAAGATGTGTACCTCTTTTCTACATTTATCATCACTGCCATGCAAAATCTCACTAACACAAAATTGAGAGAACATACTTAGAACAACAAGATGCATGGAAAACAGGCCCTTAGGAAGAGATGCAAACAGAGAACAATGTCTGGAAATTAGCCCACTAACAATTTCCAGAAACACCAGTTCTTCTGTGATCAATAGAAACATTCAAAGCAACATTCCAGAAACCCAATGAACACCTTTGACACAAGTGAGAGCAACCACATGTTTAAGTGACCACTTAAAAATCTTGTGTGATTGTTATGTGTTTGCTAATGTTCTTGTTATAAAAAGTTAAGTTATTCTTAATCACAAAATGTAAACTTTTATAAAAGGGGAGAATTGGTTTACAAGGGCTGTCACAACAAATTACCACAACCAGGGTGGCTAAGTCAGAAATTCAAGTGTCAACAGCGCCATGTTCCCTCTAAAGCAGCAGTTTTCAACCTGTGAGTTGCGACCCACAGGAACTGCATTAAAGGGCCGCATGGCACTAGGAAGGGTGAGAACCACTTCTCTAAAGGCTTTAAGGAAGAATCCTTCCTTGTCTCTCCTAGCTTCTTGTGGTTGCTGGCAATCCTTGTATTCCTTAGCTTGCAGCTATATCATTCCAATTTTTGCTTCCATCATCACATGACTCTTTCCTCTGTATACTTCTGCGTCCTTACCTATTCTTTAGACACCAAATTGGATTTAGGGCCTAGTCTTAGCCAGTGTGACCTTATCTGAATGTGATAACAACTGGAAAGACACTATAATACAGAACAGTTGTGATATAATGGCAATTATGTGTGTATGTAAACATGTCTAAACCTACACAGTAAAAATACAGTATAAAAGATAAGAAATGGAACACCTGTATAAGGCATTTACCATGAACAGAACTTGCAGGACTGGAAGTCGCTCTGGGTGAGTCAGTGAGAGAATGGTGAGTGAATGTGAAGCCTAAGACATTTTACTTACATCACTGTAGACTTTATGAAAACTGCACATTTAGGCTGTGCTAAATTTATTAAAAAAAATTCTTTAATAATGAATTACCCTTTAATTACTGTAACTTTTTAACTTTACAAACTCAATTTTTTAAAATTTTGACTCTTGTGTAACACTTAGCTTAAAATACAAACACACTATACAGCTATACAAAAATATTTTGTCTTCATATCCTTATTTTATAAGCTTTTTTCTTTTTTTTCATATTAATTATTTACTTTGTATGCGTTTTGGTTTAAAACTAAGAAACAAACACATATATTAGTCCAGGCTTACACAGGGTCAGGATCATCAATCAATTATCACTATCTTCCATACACACATCTTCAGTGGCAATAACACATATGGAGCTGTGGACTTCTTCTAGACTACTTCTTCAAGAATCTGTGGTGTTTTACAGGTAACTGTTTTTATATTAAGTAGATAGAGTACACTCTAAAATAATAAAGTATAGGGTGGCACCTGTGGCTCAAGAGTAGGGTGCCAGCCCCATATACCAGAGGTGGCAGATTCAAACCCGGCCCTGGCCAAAAACTGCAATAAATGAATAAATAAATAAATACATAAACTAAAAATAAAATAAAATAATATAGTATATTAAATACATAAACCAATGAATAGTTGCTTACTAGTATTATAGGACCAGCAGTGCAGTAGGTCTGAATACACAAGCATCACCCTAAACACATAAGTAATGCACTGTTCTATGACATTACAAAGGCTGTAATAACATCAGTAGGCAATAGAAATTTTCTGCTCCATTATAATCTTATGGGAGCACCAACGTGTATGTGTTCATATGGCCAAAATGTTGTTATATGGCCTATAACTGTATTTCCAAATAATGTCGCATTCTCAGAATTTTAACATATCTTAGGGGTGGGGCACACAATTCAGCCCATAGCACATTCTCTTCCAGGAGGAAATAATGAGGAAGAATTAATGCAGCAAGAAATATCTTCACTTCTAAATACTTGGTGGAAGTCATTCCACATCGAATCAAGAAACCTCAAAATTGCTGACAAAATGCAAAAATTGGTTTCCTTTTTGTTTTTTTTTCTATATATTTGCAATAATCACCCCAACTGCTATTCCATCCTAACTCCTTCTCATTAATAATTTTCATTCTCAAACATACTGTTTGAACCTTGGGAGGTAGAAAAAAAAATACAGCTTGTTTAAGTCAGACGTGAATTGCTTCTACAGGGGTATTAGTCTTACCCTTTCAAAGCATCGTTTATTAAGAGTATTTAATAATTTTTATAAACATAAAATGTTTGTATGGTATAAACTTATTTATACATTCAGAAAACACTACTGTTAGAATGTACTCTAGTTTAGGGCTGTGGCTTCTCATTCAGTCTCTAGGCCAGTGTTTTTAAGCTTTTTTATCTCACAGCACACTTGAACCTATAAACTTCCATGGCACACTTAAATTATGTTGATCAAAAAAAAAAAGTAAAAAAAAAAAATAGAATATACTTACTGTGCTTTGAACTTCTTCTGCAAATAATTTAATTAATGATCTTTAAAAGTTATTGCAGCACACCAGTTGAAAATTACTGGTCTAGAATGTGCTAATCAAATAAAGTTAGCAATATAGAAAATAAAAAGTTGGTGCTCATTCTCTAGATTTCCAAGCGGAAAACAAAATAAGTTTTGTTATTAAATAGTGAAATAGGGCTGGGCATGGTGGCTCTCACCTGTAATCCTAGTATGCTAGGAGGCCTAGGCAGGAGGATTACTTGCTCTCAGGAGTTCTAGGCCAGCCTGAGCAAGGAGGAGACCTCCATCTCTACTAAAAGTAAGAACCAAAAAAAAAGAGCTAGCCGGCTGAGGCAGGAGGATTGCTTGAGCCAAGGACTTTGAGGGTCCAGTGAGCTGTAACGACACCACTGCATTCTACCTGGAATACAGAGTGAGACTCTATCTTAAAAACATTAAAAAATAAAAGGGGGGGGTCATCGTATATGGAACACCTCTTGGGGGCAGGAGACAATTAATTATAAGAGGGAATTTATCTAACAAATGTAATCAGTGTAACCTAATTCTTTGTACCTCAATGAATCCCAAACAAAAAAAAGACAAGAAAAAAAAAGGATGGGGGCTGAAATATACCTATTGACTGACTTTAAATAGTGATACCTACTATATGAATATGAAAGAAAATGAAGACAGAGTTCTATTAATTATCTGAGAGTCAAATAAATTTAGAGATTGACAATTTGGTGACAGATGACTAAGGGTTCACTCTGCTACCAAAGCAAATGTATCAAACAAATGTCTCTGGTTCATTCAATTTGTTTGCAAGAGAGTAGTTGGAGATATTTAATATATTCTTTGGTAATTAAAAAAAGGGGGGAAAGCCCCAGAAACTATACTTCATAATTTGTTTACCTGTAGGCAGGCATGTAAACAAGCATCAGAAGGGCCCTCTAACATTCTGCATTGTGGTGGCACAGATGAGAAACCAGAGAAATTTTTTAAAAATAATTTCTGATAACGAGCAAAATACGGTTACATTTCAGGAGTAGATCTAGATCTGGCACAAACATACACCAAATCTAATATAGTCTATTTCTTCCATACGTAAAAATTACCATATATGAGTGGGGGAACTAAACACAGACATTATACCTGATTTTTAAAAAAGATAATAAAGCAACATCTCTCTAAAACTAAAGGCACATACCATTATCAACAGTAAAGGTTCTATTAGACTAGGAATATATTCTCACAGAATAGGGGAGGAAATACTAACCTTTTGTTTACACGAAAAAGAGCCATTCATCTGAGGTACTTAAACCTAATTTTGACTAGACAGAAAAGACATACTCTTGGGAACTCTTCTAAGTCTCTAAGACTTAAGGACGTAGTGACTGCTCCTTATCTCAGTGAATATAAACAGCATTAGCTCCAGGCAGCGCTTGTGGCTAAAAAGAGTAGGGCGATGGCCCCATATGCTGGAGGTGGCAGGTTCAGATCCAGCCCCGGCCAAAAAAAAAAAAAACCAGCATTAGCTCTAAATGAGTATTCACTGACATATGTTCTGTATGCCCCTCCTCCAATGCCCCTTGCATAAGGTGACCAGATGTCCTGCTTTTGGTGGGACAATCCTAATTTTTAACAATTTGTCCTGCGTCCTATGGCGTTTTTAAAAAGTCTGATTTTTGGAAAGAATGAACAACAAGCTAGGGAACGGGGGAGAACAGGAAGAGAATATATGATTTTCGGCTGCCATGTGGCTATTTCACCAGGATATGAGTTTTATATTATTTTTGTTAATTTTATAATGTTAAACTTTAATAATAACAAATAATTGTTGAGAACTGATTATCGAGAACTGCTTATCAAAGTTTGCATTGTTGTCAGGCCCTGCCCTCCCCCCCTTCAATAGTACCCTGCTTTACCAATGTTAAAATCTGGTCACCTTACCCTTGCATCGATGATATGAGAAGACTATGCTTCCAATGCATTTGAATCAGCATCTTTTCCATCACCCCAAACATTCAAATACCACATAAACTCGGAAGTGTTACATACATTATCTGATAGGTACAAAAGTAATGAATAGTTAATAACATACATCTTTTTAAATAGCTGGGAGGGTCAGAAGCAGTAAGTTCAGGTGCTCCAAATATGTTGAGGAATCTACCAAGTCAATAGAAATAAAGATGAAAGTAGGGGTTAAAACCAAATAACGATGCATAACAGAGCCATCACACTGAATTAAACCTGTCTCCAAAACCCTAAAAATCTAAGGCTCCATTTTCTGTAAGACACACTATCAAATTTAAGATTCCACTTATTTTAAAAAGCACTATTTTGTTATATGCCATCAATTTTGACTGCAAGCTTCAACACGAATTCAGAGATTTGGCGGGGGGGGGGGGGTCTATTTTTTAAAACTAAAGAAATGTGGGATTTCTCCAGTAAAGACATAAAAGGCAGGATATACAAAGCTTTTTTTTCACCTGTCATAGTTGAAAAATGTTATTAACAAAAACTACCTTACAGTTAAACTCACTCTTCAAGTTCATTTGTGATGTTTTATATTAAGTACAATTAATCTACCTACAAGTGGACCTCATGAGTTAATAGTGTACTGTGCCATCCATTTGGAAAAATAGGAATGCAGAAGGCATCTAACTAACTTACCACTTGGCCAAATATCACCCCTTCAAGTTACTTACACCAGTCCAGGGAAACTTAAAAAACTTAAATTTGATCCCTTGAAAAACCCATGGTATATATATGCCAAGAATTAGCCTGTGGTCCCCAAGCTGATCATTTCCTTTGCATTAACTTGGGGTGAATAATGATTAGAAGGCAATTGGTACAGACACACAGCCCCCAGCTCTGCTTGATGTATGATCCTGTGACATGATTAGCTAGAACCATTTCTCCTACACCAAAATACTGAGTCCAGATGTCATCCTGGTGCCTGGAAAAGATGCTACACAGTGACAGCTGTTTGATGCTTCCATGCTGAACAGTTGAATTCCGACCAGACACATCCTTTACCAATTTGAGATAATCAGTGCACTCATAAAGAAAATATTGGTGCCCCCCCCACCAAAAAAAGCTTTGGTCACCAAAATTTAAAATTAGCACTCTCTTGCTTTTTAGTCTACCTAAATCATGGTAAATAAGGGGCACTTTTGCAGAAAGATGATAAAAGACTACTCTATTTTATGTAATTAAGCAGTAAGCATATAGAAGCAATTAGTGTATAGCATGAAATAGCAATAAGCATAAAGCACAACACAAATTACTCAACACATTCATTCCACCAGTTTTTTAATTGAAAGAACTGGTGACCTAGATAAAGCACTGAAGTGAAAATCAAGAGAATTTTAAAAGTAAAATGCAGTAATGACAAGTACAGACTTTAGGCCAGATTTCGATTCTATTCCCAAACATTCCACTTAACCAGTTGTTTGACCCTATGCAGGTAACTTAACTTTTTCAAGCCTCTCCCAAAGCACTTTTATTCTACCTTGCATTGTATTTATTTGTATTTTATTCTGACTCACCCATCCACTCTCCATATTTACTTTTAAAAACATCTTTGTATTCTCATCCTTTGCTAGCTAACATGGTACTACTGAAAAATATTTAAGTTCTATAGAGGTGCTACAGAAATATCTGAGCAATGAATGCACATAATTCTGTGGGTTTAAGACCTTCTGGGCCTTAGTATTCACTGCCTGCCACCCTGCATACTGGTGATGTTAAGTGGCACAAAGTTGGAAGGCTAGGCAGCAGTCAGAGGTCCCAAAGCATTTCCATTTCCCTTCATTCAGAAAGATGCCTCTACATAAATGCATCAACTCAAAGAAGACACTAATGGGCTTCTGTGGAATTCTGCCAGCCTGACCCATAAATATTCTTATCAGGAAGAGTCAAAAACTATTTAATTCATTATAGGCTGAGAGTTTAAAAAGCAACAGAGGATTAAGCAATGCATACTCCAGCATTGGGCTACAAAAGGGCACTGTTCCAGTAACTACAGCTGCCTTTGGAATGGAAAAGGCAAAGTGAAGGTAAATATATATGAAATCCTATATTAAAAATATATATTCACAGGCGGAGCCTATGGCTCAAAGGAGTAGGTGCTGGCCCCATATACCAGAGGTGGCGGGTTCAAACCTGGCCCCAGCTAAAATAAAGCTGCAAAAAAAAAAATATATATATATATATACACACACACACACACACATATATATATCTCACAAACGCACATGGAAAAAAAAAAAAAAACAACCAAGCCCCACATTTAAAAAAAGATCCTATCAACATTATGAAAGGGTTGAAAAAAGACACATTTCAAAGAACTTCACGCATGCAGGAATAAGATACATGAAACACAGACCTGGCCTAGGAAAAGAAACTGGTCAGAATATACTAACAGAAGAGAAATCAGAGAAGGACTGCCAGGAAAAGAAGTAACCAGAATTGATTGGGTAGGTTGCTAAAGAAAAACCAAAACAGTCCACTAAATTCAGCAGTAACTTGATATTCTAGGTAGGAGAAATCACCATGTAATGGCACAAAGAATTCAAGAGGGCTGGGTAAACATGTTGTATCCTGTCCTGTGGCAAAGATCATCATCCACCTCCTTGACTTGGGGACAAATAACCTGGGCTTCTGGTCAATCACCACCATAAGTGGGAGTTTAGCACTGTTACTTCTAAAAAACACTACCTGGTGCTTCTGGGACTCAAGAAACAAGCCTAAGCGCACTCTCTCTGTGGACCACTCTGAATTCTGTGTCTGCAGCTTATGTATTTTTACCAGCAGTATCAAGACCTTGTCTATCCCCAGTTCATTCTCCTGAAACATACCCAAATCAGATGAGATTTACTTCTCCAGGGGCAATTATAAACTCCAGAGCTGTGATGAAAACAAAGAATTTGCCACACACCCGTATTCAACTTACTGGTGTATAACTGTATTCTCTCAGAGAGGAAGATGGTGGAGGAGAGGTTAGGGAGGGAGGAAAAATAACTTTAAATATTGCTGGCTATGTACATAACCCTGCCCCCTCCCAATCCACTCAGAAGGGAAAAGGACTTGACCATAAACTGTTCCCTATCCAAGACAATGCATTTGACCACCCTGAAGTACTTCAGTTTCAGCAAAATCCACTGAATGAATTTTCTTTTTCTCTTTTAGAGACAGTCTCACTTCATTGCCCTCGGTAGAGTACCATGGTGTCATAGCTCACAGGAACCTTCAACTCCTGGGCTTAGGCGATTCTCGCCTCGGCCTCCTGAGTAGCTGGGACTACAGGCGCCTGCCAGAACGTCCAGCTATTTTTTTTTTTTTTTACAGTTTGACCGGGGTCGGGTTTGAACCAGCCACCCTTGGTACTTGGGGCCAGCACCCTACCTACTGAGCCACAGATGCTGTTCACTGAATGAATTTTCATGGATAATTTTCACTATATACAATTCTCGCCTCATACTCTAACCTTAGACTCTACTCCATAGTAATATACAACTCTACTGTAATTACATTGTCATTCTGATATTTAAATAAAAAAACACAACTCTTCTATTTGAGTAGCTACAGAGAATATGAATACCATCTATACAAGTTTGAAACCACAGAAAAATGGCACTTCCAACCAGAGATGTTCACACAAAGACAAAACTCATCACCTCCAAATTTTGAGATAGTCTTACTCTTTCATCTGAAAATATTCCTAAACTACCAAGATCACAGAAAACTTCTCTATTCCATAATGATTCACAATGATTCCATTCAGGGGGCTACAATGATGAGACCACAATTATAAGAGAGATTATGAACCCACACAACAGAACATGCTTAGTGACCATTCTGACTCCCTGAGCATACCCAAACCAGTTACTTGCCTCTCTAATTCCTCTGTAATCCTCTCCTACTAGAAAGGGACACTACCCTGCCCACAAGTGTTGTTTTTTTTATAGCAGCCTGCCTCAAATACTTTGTCAAAACTTCCTATGAATATCTTAGTGAAAGGAGAAATTTATGTGCTCTGAAGAAAAGCCAAAAAACCAGAGTATCCACAAGTTTAACATGTATTAAGGGTAAAGTATAAGGTTCTTTGAGAATGAATGGTGAACAAGATTGAAAAGACAGACTTTGATTACAATCAGAGAACACAAACATTGCCTCTAATAAAGAAAGATGGAGGGTGACAGGCTGTTAATGAGGTGCTGAGAGATAGCCCAGCCCTGCCAACTATTCTAGCTCAATACACATCCAGATTATGCTGGCTGAGGAGCTAAAGCATATTCAATTATACAGCCCAGGTTTACCAGAAAATCCTCTTCCACACTGTTCCATAAGACTGCCAGGTATGTACAGAAGGGGGTGAATGGATGGAATGTTCAAGAAATTAAGTTTCAGATGGTGTCTAGTCTTCAATTAATTCTATGGATGCATTTATTTTCCATTCCTACCCCCTCCACACCAACACAAATGCTTTAAGGCCTAGTATAAACAGCAGGCTTTATGAGCAATTCCAAATATAAACACTGATAACCTGCACATATGTACTTGGCTTTCCTCAGATATAGGATGTACTTAAAGAGCAGAATTAAAGGAAATAAACCCTTAGAATGATGGACAAAAGGAAATAGATGGCATTAAGGACCTTATATGACAAAACCATCCAGAAATTGTCTCCTCTGGTCCCCAGCATTGATCACTGAAGAGAACTAATAGATTTGTTAGAATCATTATTAGCACCTAAGAGTTATTAGAACCTCATTAACAGAGTCCAATTACAGACAGAAAGCCAAGCTATTTTAACTGAACATTCATACCAATGGGAAAAAATAGAGCCTTCTTAATCACTTTCATTATCAAAACAGACTCCCTGCTGGAGCCTTTTAATTGGAAGTATACCATTTTAAAGACATTTGCATTTTATCAAACTATATTGACAGGGCTAATAGAAATAGCTTCTAGCTCCTAGCTTCACATCTCCCAAATGTAAGAAGGCAGCTGTGGTGATCAACTGAAACAAAACACGAAGACCAGGATAGGAAGCTGGGCTCCCAGCAGGCAAGCATCTGGTCGGAAATCTCATCATACTGTGAACCAACCTTTCTCCTCTTCATTTCTACTCTAAAACAGAGGGACAGGGACACGGCAGTGACAGAAGAGAACAGTACCACACCTAATTTCTATATATGACAATGACCCAATAATAAAGAGATATAATCTACCTGTTAGTCAACAAACTCAGAAGCAGTGTAGATTAGTATGAGTTGGCAATGAGTTGTTTTGCATGCTAGACATTTTGTATCCTAGATATATGTCTCTCTCCATCTTTCAAACACACACTATCTCTAAACATCTAGGGTGCCACAGTGTTATTGCCATGAGCTATATTTTGTTATTTATAGAGGCTATAAAAGCACATAGCACTTTACAATCCACAAAACATAGGCACTAGAGCCTGGAGGAACTCAGCCTAAATTAGATATGAACAGTGGTGGGGAAAACAGGAAAATATTTAGTTGCACCAAATTTTTGGCAAGAATAATTCTGAGCTAGTTAAAAAGGGATTATTAAACAGGGATGAGGAGAAGAGTTCACACAACCCCAAATCAACCCATCAGTAATCCAAAGCCCTAATTTCTGGAGGCCAAAGAGGTGATATCAACCATAGCAAATCTATAGCAATTTCTACCTTTGGCATTGTCTTACCCCATTTGTGCTACTTTAACAGAATATTGGAGACTGAGTAATTTTATAAAGAACAGACATTTATTTCTCACAGTTCTGAAGACTGGGAAACCAAGATCACGGCATTGGTAGGTTTGATGTCTGATAAGAGTCCAGGCTCTGCTTCCATGATGACACCTTAGTGCTATATCCTCCCATAGAGGAAAACTGTGTTCTCACGTGATAAGAGGGACAGAGTGATAAGAAACCAAACTCCCTCTTATCAAGCACTTATATGTGGGCATAAATCCATTCATGAGGGGAAAGCCCTCAAGATCTAAACACCTTCCAAGAGGCCCTACCTCCCAGTATTGTCAACATTGAGGAGTAAGTTTCCAGCACATGAAGAGCACCTTCAGACCAAAACAGGCATTATACATGAATTTTAGTTTTATAAACATATGATGCCATGTTCCTCCAAGTAATATTAAAATGTGAATGCCAAATAAACATCCAAATGATTATAGATAAAGAAACAACAGCGGGGTAGGTTGGTTCACACCGGTAATCCTAACACTTTGGAAGGCCAAGATGGGAGAATTGCTTGAGGCCAAGAGTTTGAAAACCAACCTGAAAAACAAAGTGAGACCCTATCTCTACAAAAAAAAAAAAAAAATTAGAAAAACTAACTGGGTGTGGTAGCATGCACCTATAGTTCCAACTAGCCAGGAGGCCAAGGCAGGAGGATCACCTGAGCCCAGGAATTTGAGGTTACAGTGAGCTATGATAACACCATTGTGCTCTAGCTTAGGAGACAGACCAGCACCTGCCTGGGGCACATTATGATCTTATAATGGGTCCTGGGTCTGGGAGAGCTGCAAACCTATTAATTATATTAAGTTCAGTCACACAAGCGATAGACACCCAGTTCTCATCAACTAAGCAGGTCATCACATCCTTTATTCTCCTTCAGACAAATGAAAGATTCGATCTCCTAAAACTTCTCCAGAAAAAATTCCAAGAGTCAGACAGCTAAAAGAACATGACATTCTCGCTAGACCTCAGCCTTGGAATCTTTAGTTGAAGGATTTTTAAAGCCTGGTCCTTAATACAGTACTCTCTGCGCTGGAGACTGAAGAAAATGAATAGAAAGATGTTGTATCAAATTTTACTAATTATAAAGGACCTAATGTTGCCACACACTTCTGTGATATTTTATTATTACTGTTTTGCAGAGAGCTTAAGAAACTTTCTAAATGTGGAGTGTATGTCCCAAAGAAACATAACCCAGGTCATCAGAATCCCAATCACAAATGCTTGATGACCTCTATTCTAACATACTGCCACAAAGTCAAAACTAGCCATGTCCATTTTTTTTAAAGTGTAAATCAAAAATTCTTGGTAGTTAATTGTTAAATAGAAATTCAAAAACTCTGAATCCCTCAGCCTCTGAGGGGAAACGCCACAAAGAGTGTCTTGGTGCTATTTTTCTACTACAAATCACTAGTGTCCACAGCATCAAGGTATGTTCTTAGATGTCATTTGCAGCTAATATTGAAAATAATGACCTAACTGATTCTGATAGTCTCCTCATAAATTTCTCTTTAGCTTCCCAAAGCACATGTTACCAATTCATTGCAAAAATCAGTCTTTAATCTCCTCCCATTCATCAACAGCAACACCAGCCCCTTTCTCTATTCAAGGGGGAAACCATCTGCAATAGTTCTGCCCGATTTCCCCTGAAATTTTAGCTTGGACTGCCTGGTTTCTGAACCCTCAGCAATGGGAGCAATTTACCTCGATCGACTTCACCAGTCACCACTGCAATTTAGCTAAGACATTACCCAGGGGCCCATTAGAAAAGGTTCCAATTTGAAAAACTCACATCTGATCCTACAAACCAGTCCTGGAAACATCATTTGGTACCAACTTAGAAATTATTCTTTCTCTGATTCCAAATCCTTCATTTTGACACAGAAATGCAAATATTTTTTAAAAACCAAGAGTTTTAAAAATCAGCTCAGCGAAAGCTCAAATAGGCAAGCATTAAAAGACATTCTGATAGCCTGTGGGGTGGCTCACTCCTGTAATTCTAGCACTCTGGGAGGTGGGAGGATTGCTTAAGCTCAGGAGTTTACAGCCTGAGTAAAAGCAAGACCCTGTCTCTGCTAAAAATAGAAAAATGAGCCAGGCATTGTGGCATATGCCCATAGTACCAGCTACTCAGGAGGCTGAGGCAGGAGGACCGCTTAAGCCAGGAATTCCAGGTTGCAACCAGCTATGATGACACCACTGCACTCTAACAAGGGCAAAAGAGTGAGACTCTGTCTCAAAACAAACAAAAAAGACCTTCTGATAATAATCATAGCCTGCTACATGTGTGTCAAGGTTCTGATTTCGTCTGGTTTTGCTATGCTACTCCATGCCAAGCAAACTAAAGATGGCATCCCAGTGCAGAAGTCTTCAGCAGCATCTGCAATACAGCAACATCACAAGTCTAACAAGTATGTGGAGTTCCTTCCAGAGTTAAGAACCATGAAAAGACAAATTGCACTGTTAAAATACTTTGCACTCTTACACACACTGCACCTACTCAATGGAACTAATCAAAAGAAATGTAGAAGCACACACTGGGTACAGGATTGGAGACAGCGCCCCTGGCAAAAGAAATGAAAAACATCATTATCAGTACGTAAAAGGCCATTAATAACCTTCTTAGCGTTGTGAAGAAAGCTCCAATATTTAGCTTAGAATTACATACTATTTCTGGAAGGAATGAAATAATTACATGTTATCCCCTAAATAATTATAACGTTATTTGAGATTAGAATTGACAATGTATTTTAACAAGTTTCAGTAAATCTCAATCTGTGCCTTTCTAGAATACTGGTCCTTCCAAAACAGAATGTAGAAAAGTGTCCTCATCACTACTTAGAAAAATAATGTTACCAAAAATTAAGTTAGTAAATAGAACAACCTGTTTGGGATTTTTGCCCATAAGATTTTCCTTAATAAAAAAGACCCTTTGCTATGTCAAGGGGGCCAAATGTCAATAACTCAGTGAACAAATATCAAATTACTATTGATAAAATCATGCTTAATTTGATTGAGTTCATTTATTTTGTGTGCAGCACATACACTTGACTTCCGATTACATATATTTTACACCAGGAGAATTATGTCGGATTAAAATGACAGCATTAAATATTTTTTTATGTACATTGAGTTCTAAGAGTTTTGCCACCCGAACATGTTGACTACTCCCCTATTTCTGTCTACTTAGAGTATTTCTCCTTTTTCTGGGAGACCATGCTATAGCGAACATTTTTAGGCACTAAAAGAAGCTTGGTGCTTCCTTTCCATCCTTTCCTTAGGTAGAGTTTTAAGAGAGGGACTATCCTGATAAGCATTATGTATCATTAGATGAAGTCACTTACATATTTAGCCAGTTTGCTTGCCAATAGCTAAGTATATGATGCCACTGCATATAGAATTTCTTTCATCATTATTCCTTGAAAATAAAATGAAGAGGATTTCACAAATGTGTGACAGCTATGAGTTGAATTTAGAATTTATTTAAGAGTGTCCAGACTATTTCAGAAACTCTGAGACTTATCAGAGTCAGCACCTTGTGTTATGACTAACTTGGGTCTCGGTCACAGCTGTAGACATAAACATGTGGGCAAAGTTGTTTCTCTGTTAGACAAAGCTGCCAAATACATTTAGATAACTGAACTTTGTTCTCCCCTAAGTCATAGGTTAAAGCCCTAACTCCATATAAGTTCCTCAGGACATGAGGAAGATAGGACCTTTTAATAAGTGATTAAGTTAAATTGAGGTCATTAAGGGAGGTCCTAGACCAAATGGTGCTCTCTTAAGAAGAGATTACAGCAGAGAGATATCAGGGGTACCACATGCAAAGACGGATAACTGTGAAAGAGAAATCAAGGAACCAGGCAGCTGCAAGACAGGAGGGAGGTCTCAGAAGAAACCAAACCTTAGACCAAGGGACACCTTGATCTTTCCTGTACTACTGACCTCCAGAACTGTAAGAAAACACATTTCTATTGTTTAAGCCACTGGGTCTGAGGTACTTAGTAGGCCTAACAAACAAGTAAAGTTATCAATATGACCCCGGAGGACATGTCCATGTGTTACTCCCAATCTACTCTAAACTTTCTCATTTATAGACATGAAATCAAACTTAGGTGGAGATACATTTTCACCTGTGACCACAAAGTAATTCAGTGGAAAAACAAACAAGAAAACCTAGATCTCATTCTCTCACACCCAAACTCCTTCCAGCACATTACTACAATAATTATAAAAAAGAGCTCCAGATATTTCTGAGCATCAATACCAAGGGACCAGAATTTAATCTTAAATTAATTAATTTATAAAACACAGTTCCTGAAAGAGAGCAAAACCAGCCAGTAGTTTTGAACAAAACTATAACAAGGTACAAACCTTTAAAGAACACAATAACAGTCACAGTTGCTATACAGATGTCCCTTCAAAGAAAAACTGAAACTGGGTAATTTAAAAAGACAAGGGTTATGAACAAATAAGAAGAACTCGCTCTGCAAGGAAATCAAGGTAATTACAACAGTTTTCAAGGAAAGGTGACTCTTAAGAATGAAGTCAAACAACCAATGAGAACACATGGATGCAAGCTTAGAACTACAGACAATAAAATCCAATAAAATAATAATTTTTTTTCAAAGCTAAAGATTTTTATTAATAGAAAAAGATGGAAGAAACTGTTGAGTGTTACAGAACAGCATGAATATGACTGCATGTTTACTTAAAACATCTGTCTCTGCAAATCTCCTACCTTCAGCCTGTTAACTTTTGTTGATGTTGTATAGCCTACCTCCCTTAGTCGATATTTTCTCAGCTAATTGAGGAGGTAAAATACCTGATATACCAATAAGATCACACCTTGAAATCCTAAAGCGAATCCACCAAACTATAGCTGAAAAATAATAATCATGGATGGCATTAGATATTAACCCCTAGAGTCTAGGGATTTCTTTTATAAATGAAATTATATAGAGATATAAAGTGCTGTCCTCCCCCCACACCCTCATAACTGTCACACAAAATGAGACTTGGATTCAGGAACGATTAACTTAACAAAAGTCAGGGAATTTCAATTGTAATTAGATGCAGGCAAAATATTCACATTTCATCAGCATGTTAATTTTGTACTTGATGGCCAAAATGATAGAGGTAGGTGGCCTAAAAAACCATATGGAGATGTGTTGAAAACTGTGTTCTCCAGAAGTCCTAGTTAAGGTATATATGGAGAGCAATATACCACTTGAAATCTATTTTTAAAATCTTTTTATATGGTTTAAATGTTCTCTAAAAATTATGCTATAAACTGGAATTCTGAGGATCTAGAATTTGTTCAGAATATACTTTGCAATTATAATATAGTTTCTATTTCATTGTGTCCATATCCTTGTAACACCAGCAATTAGTGAACCCTGGAAACACAGTAGGGTCTCAATACTTGAAAGCAAGAACAATTAAAGAAGGGAAAAGTCATCAGAAAAAAACCAATACTAAATGATTACATGATAATTAGGCTAATAAAAGATTTTTGCAGAGGGTTTTCCCTTAATGATGGCAAAGAGAAGACTGAAAAATAAAATATACAGCAGAGTAATGTCTTCTGAGACTTTTGTAAAGTTATACATTAACCTCGCAACTAATTTTTCTTATTGTCATTGAGGTACATAATGATTTTCCTAGGCAAAGCTAAAAAAAGTTCAAAATTAATGTGTCAAACAAAATACTTTGCCCTTAGTTGGCTAAGAGCAGGTCATCAGAATCCTCTAGAAAGCAAAGAGATAGCAATATTTGTTAAATATCTATTATCTCATTCAGCTTCATTTACTAAACAACAACCATGAAAAGTCATCATTATAATGTCCATTTTACATATTCAAACACCAATTCAAATTTAGTTATCCTCTATTTAACAACTATCTCATTATCTCCAATGATGGAGCTGGTTTCAGACACAACTAGCCCAATCTTTTAAAGCCCATTCCTTTTCCATTCTTCATCAAGTCTCTCCAGTATTAAATGAACAGGGCAGATTAATGATTAATGAACCAAGTAAGTCACAGAAGCTCAATTTTTGAGTGGACTAGGGTAACATTTCTAGTTCATGTTTGGCATGTTGGTGCCAGAGTACGAGTGGGCTGAGAAGAGTCCATTGGGAGATTAGTTTACCACAAGGAGTCAGAACCAAAGCCTGGTAAGGAGGAGCGGCCCAAGTATGTTGAGCAGGTTGTCCACTTGAGGTGGGAAGAGGGCCCCTGATTGGGGTGCTACAGGGTATCTACCTTATGAGAGGCTGGCTACAGAAATAAGAGCATGTGTTACACACAGCAGAAATAATTAAACCAGTAAATATCTTAAAGGTGGCAGAAGCCACTGCTGTCAAAGGAAGTTACAAACGCAGGGGAGAGAAAAAAGGACGAACCCTGTGGTGCTAGAATGGAACTGGAGGTGTTGCTGTGAATAAATGGTTTTTATCATATATAGGCAGTTTTAGAAATAGATACAGACATAAATCTATGTATGTACATTCTCTAGCCCTTACTAATTGAGGCAGTCTGGGAGCAACAGTACTCTGATCACAATGAACACACCTACTGCCCAGATCTTGCCTTTTTTGAGACAGAGTCTGACTCTGTCACCCTAGGTAGAGCCCTGGCATCATAGCTCACAGCAACCTCAAACTCTTGGGCTTGTGCCATCCTCTTGCCTCAGCCTCCCAAGTAGCTGGGACTACAGGTGTGCACCACTGGCTAATTTTACTATTTTTAGTTGAGACAGAGTCTCACTGTTGCTTAGGCTGGTCTCAGGCAATCTACTCACCTCAGCCTCCCAGTGGGCTAGGAATACAGGTGTAAGCCACCACGCCCTGACAGATTTTCAGGATTTTTTTTTTTTTAATTATTTGGGATACATTGAGGGTACAAAGAATTTGGTTACACTGATTGCATTTGTTAGCTAAAGTCCCTTTTTTTGAGATAAGAGTCTCAAGCTATCGCTCTGGGTAGAGTGCTGTGGCATCACAGCTCACAGCAACCTCAAACTCTTGGGCTTAAGCGATTCTCTTGCCTCAGCCTCCCAAGTAGCTGAGACTACAGGCACCCGCCACAATGCCCAGCTATTTTTTAGTTGTAGTTGGCCTGGGCTGGATTTGAACCCACCAGCTCCAGGCGCCAAGTTATCAAGTCCCTCTTACAATTGTTTCCCACCCCAAAAGGTGCCATACACTGTGACCCCCCCATCTCCCACCCTCCTCCCCTCTCCTCACTTTTTCATTCCCCTACCCGCCCTTGTAATAGCTCATCTGCTGCCTTTACATAGAATAGAGTACACTGGATTCTTGCTTCTCCATTCCTGTGATGCTTTACTAAGAAGAATGTGTTCCACCTCCATCCATGTTAATACAAAAGATGTAAAGTCTTGGTTGGTGCCTGTGGCTCAATGGAGTAGGGTACCAGCCCCATATGCCAGAGGTGGCAGGTTCAAACCCAGCTCTGGCCAAAAACTGCCAAAAAAAAAAAAAGGATGTAAAGTCTCCATCTTTTTTAATGGCTGAATAGTAGTATTCCATGGTATACATATACCACAGTCTGTTAATCCATTCCTGGTTCGGTGGGCATTTAAGCTGTTTCCATAATTTGGTGATTGTAAACTGAAGTGAGATAAACAGCCTAGATGCCTAGTAATGGGATTTCAGGATCAAATGGGAGGTCTAATTTGAGTTCTTTGAGGATTCTCCATAATTCCTTCCAAAAAGGGTGTATTAGTTTGCAGTCCTACCAGCAGTGTAAAAGTGTTCCCTTCTCTCTACATCCACGCCAGCATCTGTAGCTTTGTGATATGGGCCATTCACCTAATCCCAGTGAGAATGGCCCAGATCTTGGCTTGTAAATACCTTTTCATTCATTATTCTAGTCCTGCTTTAGTCCTTTGTAATTTGTGGTAATTATGCTTTTCTTTTTAATACAAAAAAAAGTGTTGAAAAAAATGCCCTTTTCTACTAAAAGTAACAGACTCCTTGGAGCCAATGGCTGGCTCTATGGCCAAGGTAGGGACAATTTAAGATAAAGTATCATCCTTGAAAGCAAGAAATTAATTGAAGAACGATAGGGATACGTCAAAAAGGACATAGGAGCCAAATTAAATAGCTCTTGCTGGTCAAATCTGGACAATTTGAGAATTTAAACACAAAGTACCAATAGGTTACTGAGTAAACAAAAAACATGGAATGAAACCATAAGTCTTATTTTGGTACCGAATTTTGTAAACTCAAGTTTACATGATTTGAAAGTAACTCTGCACAAAATATTTATTAATAGCAAGGAGAGAGTTCCTTTACAGTAGAAAGGAACTGACAGATGCCACCTTAACTCACAAACTGCATCTGACAATTCTTATCCAATCATTCAACTAGTGTGTAAGATGGCTCCTTTTAAAAGTCTGAAAGTAATGGCTCCGTTTCATTTTTGAAAATTGCTTATTTCAAATTTCCACTAAGTCAAAAAAGATTATATGTCAGTTAAAAATATTAGCAAGTTTCCAGTATAAAAATTTACATCTCAAAACCACATGACCAAGTAGGGGTAAATGTTTAAGGCATACCAAAGTTTTAACACTTCTACCATACACATCAAAAATTTTATAATAAAAAAACCCACAGGAACAAAATAACTCTAGCCATTTATATCCTTTAATGTACCAGCAACCTTCTAACTTTATAGAGACAATTCACAGAAGGAATAGGACAGGGAATGTAAACTCAATAAGGATAGGGGCCTTTTTCTTTTTACAATTTACTTTCTATGGATGTGCTCTCAACACAGCTACCAATGAAATAAGAACATGATGCTGCAAGATCCCATCAATGCCATGCCTAGTGTCCTATCCACAGGAGACTTCTGTGAGCTTTAATTTCCTCATTTGTCAAATGGGAACAGTATTAGTAGCACCTACTCAGCAATGCTGTTTTATGTCTTAAATGAGTATGTATTTTAAAAGCTTGGACATTGAACAGTAAGGTCTCAATATGTGGTGACTACTACCATTCCTATGGAGCGACACTAATTTAACTTTCTCTGAAGTGAATTTTATATGGGTTCCTTATAAGGAAACCTTTGGAGCTCACCTGAGAGTTAGGAAGATCTTGCAGCATAACAACTGTTCTACATTGTAAATAACCCCTATATTCTAGCATGGCAGGAACATTAACGGTAGGAAAGTTTTTTGAAAATAAAGTGAACAGGAAAAAAATGAATGTCTTTACAAACATAAAATGAAAAGTAAGAATATGGGGAACATTTTCAGAAACATCTAGTAAACTCTGCCAGGCATTCAAAGAGTTGAAAAGTCAGCCACAGATCAGAAAAGATATTTACAATGTACTTTTAACTATTAATAAAAAGTCACATTCAGAATATAATACAAAGAACTCCTAACAATCAAAAAGAAAAGATGAACCCAATTTTATAAACTAAAATCATCAGAAGACCTGAACAAACATTTCACAAAAGACATTCAAATACCCAACAACCTTATAAAAAGTTGCTCAAGACATCTGGTCATCAGAGAAATGTAAATTAGACCAAATGAGATAGTTTTAATCTCTCACATCAGAATAGCAAAATTTAAAAACATAAAAACACCAAGTGTTGGTATGGATGTGGCGTATGTCCACTAGAAGACGTACAGAAGAAAGCTCATCAGTAGCTTTATCATAATAAACTCAACTGAAAACAATCTAAATGGCACTGAACAAGAAAATGGATAAACAAATTGTAGTTTATTGTAACAATGGAATAGTACACAGGAAAGAATCACTACTGACACAAATGATAATCAATCTCACAGACATTACGTTGCATAACAGAAGCCAGACATTAAAGGATACATACTCTAAGAGTCTACCTAATGAAGTTTAAGAATAGGCACAACGAACTGATGACAGATCACAGAATATGGTAAACAGTACTGTCCAGGAATGGACGTGGGGAGATCTTCTTAGATGCTAAACATATTCTACGTCTGATTTGGATGGTAGACACACTGTGTATAAATATATAAAAGTTGTATGTTTATGATTATTGTACTGTTTACATGTGGATGTTGATCTTAATAAAAAAATTGTTACAAAAAACTATGTGGCAAAGATACACAGAGTAATACTATTTACCTTGAAACAAAGACTAACACTTATTAATATCAGGAACAGAATATGAAAATTACTTGAAATTCATACTATACAAATACTACTACTATTATTGGTAGCAGGTGGCAATTCTCCTTCTTAAGAAACAAAGAAGCTGTATATCTAATTTTTCTGGGGAAAAATATAATTTGGGAAGCTCAGATGATATACTGCCACAGATCATAGCAGAAGATAAACTATGGGCTCGGCGCCTGTGGCTCAAGTGGCTAAGGCGCCAGCCACATACACCTAAGGTGGCGGGTTCGAATCCCCAGCCCAGGCCCACCAAACAACAATGACGGCTGTAACCAAAAAAATGGCCAGGCATTGTGGCGGGCGCCTGTAGTCCCAGCTACTTGGGAGGCGGAGGCAGGAGACTCGCTTGAGCCCAGGAGTTGGAGGTTGCTGTGAGCTGTGATGCCATGGCACTCTACCCAGGGGGATAGCTTGAGGCTCTGTCTCAAAAAAAAAAAAAAAAAGAAGATAAACTATGGACAGCAAGACTCCGAAAGAAATTGCTAAAGCAGAGGCTGGTGGTAAGAGGAATTCAATACACGCAAGAAGATACAAAAAGGAGCAGAGTTAAGGGCAGCGGAAGGCCCAGAAGCTCTACATTCTAGAATTCAACTTCTGCTTCAGAAGAATTAAGCTAAAACGGGAAACATACCCCCAACTATTCTCTACTTTGTGATTTTTTAAATTACACAAAATGCTCTTACAGAACTTGGCTGTAGTCCCCTCTTCCTCCTCCACCCCCATATGCTTTGAAACAACACACAGGTCTGAAGTACATAAGCTACTACTGAACCAGATGTTGTGAAGGAGGTACCAGGGAGACAGAAAAGGAGAGCTAACAGGCAGAAACATCATAATTGGTAGGGTACAATTAACATACCTATGGCTGCAAGATACAATAATACATAAAGCTGACACTGCTAAGGCTGGGGCCTCACTTGCTAACTTTAGATTTAGTAAACATAATAAAGAAAGTCACTGTTTTTATGCCTGTGCCCTAAATTCTTGATTGCCTGCCATATTAACTTGGCCCAGTTTATAGCCTGCACTCTAAATGTGGCATGTTGGTAGGCTATGTAAGTAGCAAGGGCCGCACATTGTTACATTTCTTATCCAACCTCCTCAAAGGAGAAATTCACTATTAATGGGCCTGAAGCTCCGAAATATAACCACTCTTGCTGAAATTATCTCAACATTCGTATAATCTTATAGGTTCTCAAACTTCTTGGTGTTTATGCTGGGTCATTTTCCCTCTGGGAACATAGCTCTCAGATCTCAGAATGAGATTATATAAAATTCATAGAAAATGTCCTTGTTGGCTCTGTGCCTGTGGCTCAAGTGGCTAAGGCACCAGCCACGTACACCCAAGGTGGCAGGTTCGAATCCAGCCCGGGCCTATCAAACAACAATGAAGGCTACAACCAAAAAATAGCCGGGCATTGTTGCAGGTGCCTGTGGTCCCAGCTACTTGTGAGGCTGAGGCAGGAGACTCACTTGAGCCCAGGAGTTGGAGGTTGCTGTGAGCTGTGATGCCACAGCACTCTATCCAGGGGGTCAGCTTGAGGCTCTGTCTCAAAAAAAAAAAAAAAGAAAAGAAAAGAAAAAAAAAGAAAATGTCCTTGTTACATACTTGAACTAACCCAGTTTCATTTTGTTGATAAATTTCTTTTATAAACATAGCTACTAATCCTGGTCAACAATCCAAGATTCAACTACCACAAATTATTAAATTCATGCATAAGAACATGGGAGCATTTCAAATTAAAATACTACAGATCAAAGGCCATAAACTGAAAATATAATCTATCTCCTCCCAGGTTGTAGTGCTCGCCCAACTAAAGATCAAACTCTAGACATCTTAAAGATAAAAGTACCTCTAGTTGTAATCGGTTTGTAACAACCCCAAGTTTATCTACTGTCCACTGGCATTTATCAACTCTAATATTTTCAAAGGTTAATACTATGGCCCATTTATTTAAGCTCTATAAATGCCCCGCCAACATTCTTAAGTATTTTTCAACTCAAATCCAACTGAATTTTATTTTATTGAAGACAAATGGAAACACTAAACACTGTTTGAAAAAAAAAAATAACAGACTATTGTAATACCAAACTCAGACTACCAAGTATTTACAGAGTAGCGTACTCTTATATTTGTGTATAATACTATATTCATACAGCACTGCAATCCCATTAGCAGCAGGCTTAAATTAATAAAATTGTTTGTCTTGTCAGCTTGTGTTACACGTTGTACAAACTTGTTAGATAATCAGCAGAGGCATGACAATTCATTATCCTACAGGGAACCGGTCTGAAACCAGCAGCTTCCGCTTCCAACGGAGCCACCACATCAAATTAGACCATCATTTGCAGCCGGTTGCTGCATATTCTGAAGGGCACAGACATAGAATCTCTGCATACATCCTATCGTTCACCAGCAGCAAAAGAGATTTTAAATTTCACTCCCAAATGCAAGGTACCTATGGCTTCCCAGCATCAGCAGGATTATACTTTAAGAAGGCTCTAAAAGAAGACAGATTCAACTTTTTTCAAGTCCTCAACTTGGTTGCCAAGGGCAAAATGGTTAGATTTTACAGTGGGTTTTAGCATCAACACTCAGCTCATAACAACAACCAAATGTAATTCTCTGTCAAAGAGGGAGAAGGGCGAGAAAAGAAAAGAATCTCTCCTAAACAGAACTCTCTTTTGTTTCAGCTTTGTGAATCAGATGCTTCCACACTACAACTGCACAGAGTTAGGGGAATTTAGTTGCCACTCCATTAGTTATAGAAGAACAAGCTGTCACTCTCCTCTTGGGCTCCTTGCTACCCTACAGATAAGTAATGACACAGCGAATTAAGTTAGCATGAATTGACCTACTCAGGTATTTCAGGCAACAGGAAGTAGATGTCAGTTACATTATAACTTCTTGGCATCATTTACCCAAAATACAAACTGGTGGCAGGTGGAAGATCATGTGCCAAATGTTTCTGTAGGTTACACAGATCACCCCTACGACTTGGCCCCTGAGCTAAGTATAGCTATGCAAATCAGAACAAGTCCAAGGACCCAAAGGAAGGTATTTAGGTCTAAAAGAAATGATGCTTTTGGAAAAGTGAAAATGAAAATAAGACACACAACTTGAACACTATATTCCTTTAGGCTTTCCATACTAACTACTGATCCATCAGACCAGTAAAACTTTCTTTGAAGGCCAAAAGTAGTTTTTAACCTCTTTCCCCACTGAGAGGAATATGGAGATATTTGGGACTGGATAACTTTGCACCATGGTATAACTTCAAAATTTTGTCTGCCTTTCTCTGGGAGAGAATAACACTGTTGGGCCTGGCCACTTAAAGTACTCTTCCCTGAAGAAGGATTACCCATACACATCCCTGCTCTGGAGGATTTGGGAGTGTTCACTGAAATCAAAATGGCTCAGCTCTCGATTGCCTTATCTCTCTTTTTTCTCCATTGAGCAACTGGTAAAATGCCAGATAGCAAATGATCTGTCAGCCTGGATCTCAAAGTGCAGACAATCTGAAACAGAGCTATAGTCTACCTGTAATGGACATATGAGTGAGAAATAAGCCTCTATTGGTATTAGCCACTGAGCTTCTGTTACTGCAACACAGCTTAGCTTACGCAGACTGAATTAAGCCTATAGGAAATATGGTCCCAGCAAGAATACTGATGACAGTGAAAAGCAACAAAACATTCAATCAGAGAGGCAAAAGAGGATCTTTCAGAGCATGATATGACCCACTTTAGGAAGGAAAAATTATTTTATTCTATCTGACCTTCACAACCTAAGCCCTATTCTCACTCAAGAAGATAATCTATACAATTCCAACAGAGAAATCATTTTCTATTCTCCATTTTCTATTCTCCATTCTCTATTTGTGCACCTCCAAATAGAAAATACTATGACACAAAATGACATATCATGTTCAGAAAGTTTACTATCTGTTTTATCTTTCTTTGCTTCCTCTCTTGCTAAGAGGATGGGAGCTCTAATTCATTTCTAACTGATAATCTCCTTTGGGCTAAATGTGAATAAAAGGCTAATAAATATGCTCTGAGTGTTGAAGGGGGCTCTAGTGAAATCTAATTTGAGGACAGAGATCTAATTTGAGGACAGAGATCTATTTTTGTCCTCCAGGTGCTGAAATTATGGTTTCTCACTCTAATCTGGATAGGTAAGGCACTGACAAAGTAGAATTTCTACATTTTAGTAGAAATTGTTTGTTGAAAAGTTTTATTAGCTGGCGAGAGTTCAAGAGATAGGATATAGTAAGAGTTGAAGTATATTTCAGGGCCAAAAAAATTCTTCAGAGTCCTAAGGAAGCAGAATATAATAAACAGTGCCTTAATGAACATAACAAAGGGAAAAGGAAAACCTACAACACCAGACTGCTCCACTTAATTTCGTTTACCCACATCTGGATTTTTGATTATGCCAAAGCACCAAAAGATTTATCAGAATTTAGAGGTGCGTTGTGCACCTAGGCTCCCTAGGAGCCTCTTGCTTATCTCTGTCCAAGGCCTGATATGCTACCAATAACAGAATAAGCAAGGATTTGGCACCTGGGGACAGGAGTTTCATTTTAGTGACAGGAGAGAGAAAGGGGGACTTTTTCAATCAAAAAAAAAAAAAAAAGTGGGGAAGGGGTTTAGGAATATCGACATGAATTTTCATGTCAAACACACCTACAAACATCTGGCTCCCAGCATCCAAGCTCCAACAGTACTATTCTGCACTGTCTCTGCTTTTCAAGAGATAAAAGCACACTCTTTCCGATTATCATTATGGCTATTATTAAAATTTCCATTCATATCATCTTACCCAAAGCAGAAACTAGTAGGAGTTTAAAACATCTTCATCTAGTCTCTTTCTTATCACACTCTGAATCAAGATACTTGACAGGAATTTATTATCCAAGAGCAGGCACTGAACTTTCGGCATGCCACAGCTCTGACGGGGAACACTAAAAAACTAGGGAGTGAGTTACAATCACTAGGTCAATACCATGTTTACCACCATGATGCCAAATCACTCAGGAGTTGAGGAAAATACGTTCTTGATCAATGCTAATCTATCTGACCTAGGACACTCCTGCAACAATAATGGAAGAAAAAGAGGCAGAGTTGGATATAGAGGCCAATGCCCAGAGGCTGGTAAATCTGTCCTTTTTGTGTGGCCTGTGAGTTGAAAGTAGTTTTGATATTTTTAAATGATTTGAAAAAAGAACAAGTATGAAAATTTTATAAAATTCAGATTTCAGTGTTTAAAAACAAAGTTTTGTTTGGAACACAGCCACACCCATTAGACAGTTAGTGATACATTGAGTGATTTCTGCTCCAATGGCAGAGTGACAGAAACTATATCGTCTAGAAAGCTTAACAGTTGTTTAAATATTTGCTGTTTGGCCCTTTATAGAAAAAAAAAATTGTACTACCACCTTATACTCTCTAAATTCCTCCTCTGCTTTCCCCAAAAGAAACTGAGTCTAAAGCTCTAGAACTCACCACTGGAATAACCAAGGAGCACAGCACAGCCGCCTGTCCAGCAGCAAGAGGTTGGCTGGGTCTCTGAAGGAAAGTGGTCATATTCATCTTTTTATTTCTCATGCCTGCCACCCATAGGTATTTAATAAATGTATGATGCTGGTTGACCACACAGTGTGTTTACCAACATACCTACCTCCTCCAAATTTCTACATAATCACTTTGAGAAACCACTATATGGAGAACAGCATGTCCAGTACAATTCTTGTTGGAATAAACACTCCAGTTCTATTAGGAAGACAATATCCTAGGATGTGACAAAAAGGAAAAGATGAGAAAGGAAGAGGCAGAAATGCTCCATCTAACAACATGGCTGGCTTAGCTGGATCCCCGCCAACACCTGGCCCCATCGATCAGATATTCACAGAGCAACAAGCAGAAAGGAAGGGAGAGGGGCAATCACTAGCCTTACACTTGGATGCTACTTGGGATTCAGGCAACAGCTGCACATCGGCTAATGCTCCTGCAAGCAGTCAGCTGGGGAAATGTTGTGCCTCATCCTCACAAAGAGCTCCGGCTGCAAACCGGTGCACGCTATTTGGACAGCCAATTGCCCATGACTAGGCCAGTGTCCAGAGGGTGCTTTGCAACCAGGGAGTGCAACAGGGTCATTTGTTCACAACAATCCTGCAAAACTGCAAGGACTCTCCTTATTTTCCAAATACTCCCTACCCACAGCTTTGCTAGAACAACAGGGATAGCACTGTGGGTCACACAGAACCTCGTATCATTATTTTTCAAACAAACCAGACACTGAGGCCTATCTCTATAGAAAGAATGCTGTTAGGCCAAATGAAGGATGTAACTTAAGGTTCCCTCCAGCCAACATTCTTTCTTAATAAGTGAACTTCTCTGCACTGGAAAACCTTCCTCGTTCTAAACCATTGTTCAATTCACTTACATAAAACAAGGAAAAATACCAGAGTAATAAACTAGTTTGATATGGGCAACAATGGGCAGAAAGGTAGCTCCTTACCTGACATTCTAAACAATGCAAACCACTCTACCATGGAAAGAGGTAGGACTTATCTACTGAAACTACAGTGTCCTCGTTAATGGGCCATAACCCCAAACAAGACCCCCAAACCAAAAGCCTGCTAGACAAGCCAACAATGCTTCCTTAGAACTGAGTCTGGCTGTCCATAACCTGGGGGTTAGCTAGGCTTTTATACCTTCTAATAAGAGGGGAAAGAAAAAAACAAGTTTTGCCAGAAAATCCTGCCATGGAAACAAAACGCCAACAACACTTAAAATGAAATCGTTTGCTTATCATGCCTAATTTTCTAGATCCATCCCAGTAACCAAGTATGCTGTACCACTTTAGAGCTATCGGTAAACCAAAGGCACATATTACCATTACATACACCCCAGAACAAAGACTCGGTTAAATGAAGAAATGAAAGAATCATGTCATACTAATCCCAAAAGACTACTATAAACTCATCTGTTCATTTTTTTTTTTTTTGAGACAAAGTCTCATTTTGTCACCATGGGTAGAAGCAACAAAGAAATTTCCTACACTTGATTTTCTGCCTTTCTCCTTTCCTTGTCCATTTCTTGTCAAAGATTTCTAACAGAGTAGCCTCAGATTACAAATTCAAAATAAAAAGCTTTGAAAAACAAATGATTGTTCATACAACAGATTTGGCAGAAACTTAACTTAACCTAAAACTATTTGCCATAAAACTTAACCTGAACAGATGTGAGATTAAAGCCTTCATCTCATTTAGTATAACTGCAAGCTGAGTATCTCCAATCCAAAAATCCAAAATCTGAAACTTTTTTGAGCAATGACATGACATTCAAAAGAAATGCTCACTGAACCTTTTCAGATTTTCAGATTAGGGATACAGAATCAACAAGTAAAATACAAATACTCTAAACTGCCCCCCCTAAAAAAATGTCAACGCTCCCCTACTTGCCCCAAGCATTCTGGATAAAGGATGCTCCACCTGTATTCATATGTTTCACTGCAGAATTATTAATATATTTAATTATATGGTTGCTATCCACAACCTCAGGGAGGATAGCATGTAATTAATAAAAATTCATGAACATCACATATGTACCGGATAGCCTTCCAAAATTTACAAACTTCTGAATTCAATCTGGAAGATTTCTGTGAAGGGTCTAAAGACCTACATTACCTTTTACTCCTACTGGTGGCCCAGCTGTTAAACTTTCCACTCATGAGAACCAGCACACTAAGACCCTCCAAATCCTCCAACCCATTACTCAGCTTTCTCAATTCTTATTCTAGACCCATCTGCAGCCTGTGCAAACTTCTACTGGATTAACAATAGACCTTGATAAAATGAATCAAATTTTTTGTAGTCACACAAAACTGTTTAGCTAAACCTCACTTACTTTCAACTTCTGGTTTGAATATTCCCACTTGAAAGCTGTACCTTCAACCCAACAGGTTTGAAATTGAACTTCTTGTGCTAGTCTCCCAACCAGTTGTACCTATTTTTTTATTAACTAAATTCCTACCCTCCTGGATCAAATTCTTAAATCTCTTTATAAATTCACATCCACTGATCTACAACTTGACGACCTCATTCCGAATTTAATCAATAAACAAACCTTGCTAACTCTTGCCAGTGTGAACATTGCTGTATCCTTTTATTCCTTCTCATGTACACTATCTAATTAAGACTCTCCATGCCTCATTATTAACACCATCAAAAGCTTCCTCACCACAAGATGAAACAACAACACACGACACTTCAATCACATTAAATCCCTGCTCAAAAGCCTTCAATGACTTCTCATCCCACAGAAAGCCAAACCACCCTTATTGTAGATTTTAAGACTTCAATTTTGGTTCCAAGCTACTTTTCCAGGCTTATCTTTGTAAGGCTAGAAATATATCTGAATTACTAGGGAAGCTTTTAGAAATACAAGAGAAACTCCATAATTGACCACCCCCACACACTGACTAGGTGGTTATAGTACCTTGGATGGTCAACTTTCAGAGGTTCTATTGTGTATCCATGTCTGTGTATCCCCTTCCTAAACATTTTCTTGGGCGGGTGAAGAGGGTAGGGGCGCAGCAGGATGCTATTTTGTTATTGTTACTCTTTCTTTATTTGGGTTTTTTTTTTTGCTTTTTGAGACACCGTCTCACTATGTCACCCTTGGTAGGTAGAACCGTGGCATCACAGCTCACACCAACCTCAAACTCTTGGGCTTAAGTAATTCTCTTGCCTCAGCCTCCCAAGTAGC
This sequence comes from Otolemur garnettii, assembly GCF_000181295.1. Taxonomy (NCBI): domain Eukaryota; kingdom Metazoa; phylum Chordata; class Mammalia; order Primates; family Galagidae; genus Otolemur; species Otolemur garnettii. The sequence continues at coordinate 1,562,902 of NW_003852432.1, forward strand.
CGGGACTACAGGCACCCACCACAATGCCTGGCTATTTTTTTGTTGTAGTTGTCCTTGTTGTTTAGCAGGCCCGGGCTGGGTTTGAACCCGCCAGCCCAGGTGTATGTGCCGGCACCCTAACCACTGAGCTATAGGTGCAAAGCTGTTTATTTGTTTGTTTTTTAAGTTCACCAGCCTGGATTTTTTTTTTTTTTTTTTAGACAGAGCCTTTTGTCTGTCATCCCAGCTAGAGTACAGTGGTGTCATTATTGCTATTTGCAATCTCAAACTCCATGCTCAAGAAATCTTTCTGCCTTAATGTCACAATAGCTGATCCTACAGGTGCGTGCCACCATGCCCAGTTAAGTTTTTATCTTTTAAGTACAGACAGGATCCCTTGCCCTTGCTCAGGCCAGTCTCAAAGTTCTGGGCTCCAGCGATCCTCCAGCACTGGCCTCTCTGAGTATGAGGATTACAGGCATTAGCCACTGCATACACTGAGAAAAACTTGTTATTCCCGGCACCCACATGTGTCTTGAACCTTCCCTTCAGTTACCCTTCAAGGCCTGCTCAAATGCCATTTCTTCCACTAAACCACCCTGTTTCACCTATATTGAAACACTTCTACCTCATCATAACAGCTATAGAAATTTCTGACGACTTCTTATAGCTTTATTTTCTACTGAAATAGAAATATGATTCTAATGCATACTTTCCTTCTTTTCAAAACTTTTTGTGTATATAAGCTTATTGTTTAATCAGGCTACAAATTCTTTTTTTTTTTTAATTAAATCATAGCTGTGTACATTAATGCAATCATGGGGTATAATGTGCTGGTTTTATATGCAATTTAAAATGTTTTCATCAAACTGGTTAACATAGCCTTCATGGCATTTTCTTAGTTATTATGTTTAGACATTCATATTCTACACCTAGTAAATTTCACATGTACCCTTGTAAGATGCACCGTAGGTATGGTCTCATCAATTACTCTCTCTCCACCCATCTTCCCCCTTCTCCTCCCCCTCCCTCTCCCCTCCTTCTTGGGCTATAATTGGGTTATAGCTTTCATAAGAATACTATAAATTGGTTTTATAGTAAGACTGAGTACACTGGATACTCATTCTTGAGTATGTTCCAGCTCCATCCACGTAAACATGTAAGAGGTAAAGTCTCCATCTTTCTTTAAGGCTACATAATATTCCATGGTGTACATATACCACAATTTATTGGTCCATTCATGGGTTGATGGGCACTTGGGCTTCTTCCATGACTTAGCAATTATGAATTGGGCTGCAATAAACATTCTGGTACAAATATCTTTGTTATAATGTGATTTTTGGTCTTCTAGATATATATACCTAGTAGAGGAATTATAGGATCAAATGGCAGGTCTATTTTTAGATCTCTAAGTGTTCTCCAAACATCTTTCCAAAAAGAATATATTAGTTTGCATTCCCACTAGCAATGTAGAAGTGTTCCCTTTTCTCTACATCCATGCTAACATCTCTGGTTTTGGGATTTTTTGATGTGGGCTAATCTTACTGGAGTTAGATGATTATCTCAAAGTAGTTTTGATTTGCATTTCTCTGATGATTAAGGATGGTGAGCATTTTTTCATATGTCTGTAGGCCATGCACCTGTAGAGAAGTTTCTCTTTAAGACCCTTGCCTACCCTGAGATAGGATCACTCACTGGTTACAAATTCTTTAGAGGAAGAAGAAATATTTCATTTCTTTTCTACTCTCACCAGATACTTAGTCTAACTCTCAAGCATACTATTAGGGTATCTTTTGATTTTAAAATTACTTCTGCCAAACATCAGAGGGTTAATAGACATCATGGCTACTAATTCAAACACACAACTATAGCATACGCCTAGCCGACATGGTTCCAATTCAGAACAAAAGGGGGGATGGGCATGCCCCTGAAGTATAGTATCTTACACACAAGCTTTAGTCCAGTAGTTCTTAATCTGTGAGTCACAACCCACAGGAATTGTATTAAAGGGCCCCGGCATTAGGAAGGTTGAGAACCACTGTTTTACTCAGAGGGGAAGCCTAAAGCAAAAGACTCCTCTGTGCAAGCACATTAAGGTCAGCACTTGGTTAAGTTTGCATGGAGTCAAAAGGCAAGAAACAAGAGATCAGGAAGATACAGAAGACTAGGCCTAGAGCACAAAACAAGGAATCATAGGCACATGAAAAAGAAAAAAAAACAAAAAGAATCATAGTCACAGTCCAGCCAACATGGAATGATCCCCAGTGAGCACCAAATTCTCATTTCGGTATCCTGTTTTCATTCAAGTTTGTGTTTGCGCTGGACCAGAAACAAGGCCTTCACTTACTTGGGCAGTTGGTAACCAAATGTTACCAACTATAACACTGAACTATTGTTACCAACTATAACTATGAACTATATGGAGGTTCTACTACATGTAAGAAAGACAGCAAAACACCAAGATGTTTCCTGGCCTAAGGGAATAATACATCCAGAAATGGGTGGGAAGGAAGGATAGTAACTACACCTGGACCATCATCATCCGAAAACGTATTAATTTGGGCGGCACCTGTGGCTCAAAGGGGTAAGGGGCCGGTCCCATATGCTGGAGGTGGCGGGTTCAAACCCAGCCCTGGCCAAAAATTGCAAAAAAAAAAAAAAAAAAGTATTAATTCTACAATGATTGCCTCTGTTGTTTTCTACAGTCTGTACCTACATTAGTCAAATAGAAGACAAAGAAATGAAAGAACATCCAAATAAGTGATAATATAACAAGATGACACTGACAATGGAAAGATATAAGTCACCTTTAGCTAAAGCACTGCTAAAAATTATTATAGTGGCATGTCCTGCAAAATTAGTCCTTATAAGAAAACAGCATGTTGTGAACTTATACAAGCAAAAGTCATGTCCTCAAAGCAATGATATTCAGTGTTGTCAAATATGTCAACCAGGCACTGATAATTGGTATCAGTAGGAAAAAAAAATATTTTCTCTAAAAGATCATCCAGGCTGGACATGTTTTTAGATTGTCTGACTCTGGCTCCCCTCTAAGACTGAAGCTAGAGAAACCATTTGTATACACTCTTACAGAAATGTCCCTTGATACTCAATGCCAATTCCTTGTAATCCCATCTGAGCCTTGAACAGAAACAATGTACTGTGGCAATTTACCATGTTAGTGCATCTGTTAACAATCTACATGAGTGAAAAGCAAAGGCCAAGAATAGCCCAAATCCATGATTCTTCAGAGAGACAAGGGCAGGAATTGCTGCAGGCAATCCTACACTTAAGGGAGTCCTTCCCATAGCCACGTATGCTATTTATGTCCAAAGCATAGGATCCAGGGCCCTGGACAACTCATTTAATGTTAGGGCACACCAGCATGTCTACAATTTTCAAAAGAACACAGATGTTTGTCACTTTGAAGAACTTGGTCATTCTGGAAAGTAGCTCTGCAAATGACATTTTCCCTTCATTTCTATATACAAACTCTAACTGCCACCCAAGCAACATCATCCACAATCAGAAAACATGTGTACCAAATACAAAGTCATTTATAATGCGTTGATTCAATTATTCTAACATAAGTTTTCGTAAAAAATTACTTTAATAACAACAACAAAAAAAATGTACTAGCAAAGAAGTACAGAACATCCTGCCTCCGAGTCATGCTGAATATAGTGAAACATTACTAGCATAGGCTGACTACTCAGATGTCCAAGACCGAATGTCAGCAGCCTTGCTCAGCCACATTTGCAGCTCACTGACCACAGGCTCAAAGTGGCTAGTCAGTGCTATCAACTGACGGAGACCAGAGACTAGACAGCAATGAAGTCACATAAGCTAGGGTATAAATAGGTATTTTTGTACTCCAAAGGGCAAATATCCATTTTCTAGCCTACGGTACCACTATATTCAAAAGATGAATGTTCACGGGAAGAAAGGAATTAGTAAGAAAAGGCCAGTCACATAAACCAGTCTGAAATATCTCCCAATGAAATAAGCCCAGAAAATTGGAAAGGAGAGAGGTTTTCACTCTACCAGCAGGATGTCTGTGTTTCCAGTCTTCTTTTCCTTCTCTCTTGCCCTCCTCTGATGAGTCTGTGACATTACTAACAGATTTCTCATTTAAGCCTTCATTGGTTCCTGCTATTCACTCCCACCGCAAATCACAACCCCTAGAGTTTGAGGCACAACAACGGGTTGTTATAGAAATGAATGCAAGACCACAGGGGTTAGGGCACAAATAGCCAGCATAGCTGGCAAGAAAGCCAAATGAAATCTTCAATCTTGCATCTATAAGAGAATTAAATTAAATTAAGATCCCTGCCTGTTTCTGAGACAATGATATGGTCAAAGCTATATATGTATATATATAATATATATATATTTTTAAATACTTATAAAATTACAACATACCATAATAGCAGGCAAACACCATATTATGAAATGAAGCCAAAAAGGAGTCCCATAGATGCAAAACTACCACTCCCATTCCCTCCAGGTACTCCCTACTGCTTCCTACAGGTGCTTACGGGTAACATACAACACTGACACAAACAGGTATGCACATAATCACAGCTTCTTCACCAGTTAAAAGAGTTGACTACTTCAAAATGACCTCTGTAAGCAACCAGACAGACAGCAGTTGATGTTAAAAGTCTCTACTGGAGCCCCCTTGGCATGATACCTGTGTTAAACACTCAGATCATTAAATGGCCCAGGCCATTCAGGACCACCATTGGTAGTTAGCACTTAATCAGACTACACAAGATTTCAGAAGTTGGAAGGGTTTTCTCAAACCAAGTCTATGATAGAGCCACTTAGTACACAAAAGAAGATAAGCAGCCTTGTATCAATCATAACTTTATACACAGGAAAACAATCTGAACTTACTTTGCCCTTTGCTAACAAGATGCCTCTCTGTATCAGTACTGTTCACTGATAATGGCATGCTACAAGAGGCATCTTAATCAGAGAAGATTCTGGCAAACTAAGTAAAATTCTGAAAAAAAGACAAAGCAACATCCTTAAAGTTGTAAATAAATATCCTGAATCAAGTCACTTGTTTCAATCCTTTTCCCAATTGTTATCACTCAGTTGAGAAAAGTCATATGCCAGATGGCATTTCAGTCTGTAGTGGAGCAATAGACTAAACCATATATATAGCCTAGGTGTGCAGCAGGCTATACCACCTAGGTTCATGTAAGTACACTAGGTGTGTAATAGGTATATTACTTTGGTCTGTGGAAATACGATGTTTGACAAAATCACCTAATGATACATTTCTCTGAATGAATACTTTGAAAAGAATAATCAGCTGCAGTGGTGGTCATCTTTGCTCCAGGCAGCAATCCTAAGCATTCAAGGCAGTCGTGAGTGTACCTTTACAAACAGGAGTATTTATTTCATCTCCAAACCTCTCTTCCCACTACTTATATTGTACTCTTCAAAAATCATTTTCCTTTCTGCACCTGTATTTCTGAATTTAGGCCAAAAAGATCAAGATTAAAGGTTATCATCTGACAAGGGACTTTAACAAGTACATTATCTTCTTAAACACACAAAAGGGAAAAGATGATCACATACAGGTGATTCCTTTGAGAAAAAGCACAAGGCGGGTAGGGGAAAATGAACACATCATCAGGTAATGACAGTCCACTTCAAAATGTCTCTTGGACAGGACAGGCCAAGAGACATAAAAATATGTGCCAAATCGGTCAATAGTATTTACTTCATGTCCACTGTACACACAACATCTCTAAGCTTGGCAAAGCACTGATGAACAAGAATAAATACTGGCTTACTTAGCAAGCAAATATTTCATCATAGAGTACATTGGCTTTAAAAAAAATCAGTGTACATATACAAAAAGAAGTAAATATAAGCAGAGATCTCTTAGATGGTCTTTAAATCTACCAAAAAGGACAAAAATAGGAAAGAACAGGAGCCTAAATATATTTAGTACACCTTAAATATCCATTAATTATAAATATAGATCTTCCCTAAATCAGTGGTAATTGCAAAGAGAATATTCATGATCACTTTGCTAAATAAACAGATGTTTGACTAAACTTGCAACTTAATCACCATCATGAAAGATATATTAAAATCTACTATCATTAAAAATCACCACATACAAACTTAATTTAAATGAGAGTTTTATAGCAGCTCTAGGTTATTCCTTAAAACTAGCATCATTATACATTTAAAAAATATTTGTGGCTATATACAATTCCACATGCCAGGTGCAAGACCTATGAGGTGAAAGGGGACCCTAAGAACAGGTAGGAATTCTACCACTAAAAACATCATGATTGCCCTAGTCAATCTCAATGAGAAAAATACTCAAAAGTACAATATGCTTAAATTGTAAAATAACCCAAGAATGATAGGCATATATGGAAAGAAAAAACAAATAAAAAATACTTTTCTTTTTTTTTTGGAGACAGAGTCTCATTCTGTCACCCTGGGTAGAATGCAGAGGCGTCATCATAGCTCACTGTAGCCTCAAACTCCTGAGGCTCAAGTGATCATTCCTCCTCATGCTACAATACCTGGCTATGTTTTCTATTTTCAGAGACAGGGGTTCACTCTTACTCAGGCTGGTCTTGAACTCCTGAGCTCAAGCAATCCTGCCTCAGCCTCCCAGAGTACTAGGACTACAGGCATAAGCCACACACGTGGTCTAAAAATAGTAATAATACTAATAATAGTCTTAAATAAGTAATCTTAAAAATAATAGAAATAATAATAACCTACTTTCTTCCAAGAGCCAGAAACTATAAATTATGAACTTCCTCCTAAGAAACAAAGTGACCATCTCAAGCTCTCCATCAACACTAGCACCTTCAGACTTACCCAAACCAGTCTCTTTACAATATGGCTCCAAAGCTTTTTTAAAAAACAACTTTCAGAAGGGACAGGTTATAAAGATGACAGTGAGAACACAGGAAGCAACAGAAGGAGAGAGAGGGTAGTGACCTTTAAATGTAGTGCCACCAAAAGGCCGGGGGCTATTTTGCTAGAAAGTGAAAGCATCACCTTCCTCTCTGACATCAGAGCAGTGACAGTAAATGCTTGCTGACATTCAGCAAAATGACAAGGGCTGCCCGAGGAGTGGCCTTCACAAAATGTCTAGGTAAGAAGCAAAGTTTTAAGGGAAAACACGTTGCACACCAAGGTTCCTACAGACTACAAAGGAATTTGTAGGGATCTTCAATTTAAAACACTCACATATAATGACCAACACCCTTGTAAGTTCACAGGGTTTACACCAGTTTATGGTTCAGTTCTATTCCTAGTGTCAAGCTCATCAGCAACCTCCACTGAAAAGTTAAGTTTGTTTGGATATGAGGTTGGCTCCTATAATACTAGGGATGACAAAAGGGTTCAAACGGAGAAAACAGAGGCAAAAATTCCTAGAGCAAAAATAAAGTTGGGGGGAGGTGAGGATAACACGTTGCCTCCACAACCCTGTCCAGTGCTAAGTCTCTAAAATCCCTATACTTGTGGTCTAGGTTGCACCTCACAAGGGATACAACCAAGAACAGCACCAGAATCCAACTGGTAAAAGTACAAGGCAAAAGAGATTTCTCTCTCCTTTTAGTCCCCACACCATGTATCACACGCGGCCTTGATTACCCCGTGCTTGAGTTATTCCTACTCCCAGACAGCCATGGCTTCATCTTACATACCTTTCTCCTCTCTTCAGCAACACAATACAGGGCTCAAAGTAAGGACAAAGAAACCACCTGATGAACCAAACTGCTAGAAAATAGCTAGATGCTTAAAACATTCCTAGAGCCCATTCTTTGTGGAGCATTGTTTGTTTTTGAGACAGAGTCTCAAGCTGTTGCCCTGTGTAGAGTGTCGTTGTATCACAGCTCACAGCAACCTACAACTCCTGGGCTTAAGCGATTCTCTTGTCTCAGCCTCCCAAGTAGCTGGGACTACAGGAGCCCGCCACAACACCCGGCTATTTCTTGGTTGTAGTTGTCATTGTTGTTTGGTGGGCCTGGGCTGGATTCGAACCCGCCAGCTCTGGTATAGGTGGCTGGCGCCTTAGCCACTTGAGCTACAGGCACCAAGCATCTACATGTTTTTTAAAAAGAAAAAGCATTGTAGGATAAACAAAGATGAGTAGCGGACCTGAAATGATAACTCTTTTAAGAAGTTCTCCAACAGAGAGGTTTATTGCCTTTCCAGAACATGAAATGCTCATGAGCTACTAACCCTACTAACGGTCTGAGGGAGAGTGACAATTGCAGAAGCTCAAAGCTGCTGAAAATGACATTAATTCTGCCCTTTTGTGACACCACAATGGAGAATGAGAAATACCCTTTAATTTGATGCAATTTATACATCAGCCAAAGACACATCCTGATGGCACATGTCCTCTCAACTTATTGCCTTGCCTTGAATCAGTCCAGCATTCAATTCCACTTTTACATACCAATGCTAACATTAAAGCATCCTTCTAAGACCATTCGCACCTAAATCCATCAAGTAGATCTCTTCAGCAAAGACTAGAAAGAACATCCTTTTCACCTTCTTGCAAGACTTACCTTCTGGCTAAGAAAACCTAGGTTTGGTAAATCTTACTACTTAGGTACCTGCAAGGCACCCTGGGAACTGACTGAACCCCATAGGGAGAACACTCAACTTGAGGACAGCTAAGAACAAGATAACAAGTCCAGCAATTTCAATATGTTAGATTTAATGAGGAAACCATTACACGACTCTAGGGAAACATTGAGGGAATTAATAATAAGCTTTTAAAGAGATACGAGCTGCCCCAAAAGAACACTAAATATGCACACAGTGTTGTCATTTGTTTGTTTGTTTGTTTTTGAGTCAGAGTCTCACTCTGTGGCCCTTGGTATAATGTCATAGCATCATAGCTCACAGCAACCTTAAACTCATGGGCTTAAGCAATTCTCTTGCCTCTTGACTACAGGCCCCCGCCACAATGCCCAGCTATTTTTTAAGATGGGATTGCGCTCTTGCTCAGGCTGGTCCCAGAATGCTGAGATTAAGGCGTGAGCCACCATGCCCAGCCTAGGGTTGTCATTTGTTAAAAGTAAAGTTCAAGAAGTAGAGGGAACTACTGTGCTCTATTCTGTCAAGTGGGCCTTTCTTTCATAGGAGTCATAACAAGAAACACAGCTGAGGGTAATGTTACCAAAGAGCAAGGAAGGAAGGAAGAGTAACGGCTTCCTAAGCAATGCCCCAACATTACGTATGCCTTGCAATCCTATTAAGAACTAGAATCATGGCTCGGCGCCTATGGGTCAAGCGGCCAAGGCGCCAGCCACGTACACCCAAGGTGGCGGGTTCAAATCCAGCCCGGGCCTGCCAAACAACAATGACGGCTGCAACCAAAAAAATAGCCAGGCGTTGTGGCAGGTGCCTGTGGTCCCAACTACTTGGGAGGCTAAGGCAGGGGACTCGCTTGAGCCCAGGAGTTGGAGGTTGCTGCGAGCTGGGCTACCATGGCACTCTACCCAGGGGGACAGCTTGAGGCTATCTCAAAAAAAAAGAACTAGAATCACCTGTGGCATAGCAATGCCTAAGCACCACTCCCAGAGATTTGGTTTAATTATTCTTACTGAGGCCTGAACTCTGGTAGTTTTGTTTTTAAGTTATCTCCAGGTGATTTTAGAGTAATGACATAAACATTTTTTAGAAAAGAACACTCACACAAATATAAAATACATGTAAACAGATAAAAGACATGGGGTAGTTCAAGGATCCATCTTACAAAATAGAAAAACCAAAAAATAATAATTATTATAATAATCCAATACATTGTTTAAAAGTCATTTTAGTTTCTTAAGAGATAAATTACATACAGGACAAATGAAGCCAGGAATGAAACACTGACCTGAGTAAACTATGTCATAGGTATTCTTATGGACAAACAAAAGTGTCCCAGATAATTTCCTAAGTCAGGCCACATTATAACTTTTAAGGTAACTATTGGCTGAAATCACAGGACAGGAAAGGGAACTCACACAATATTATTATGGTAATGATTTTCTCTCTCTACTTTTAGAAGAGACAGATAAATAATAATGCTTTAAGGGAAGAGCTTTCCACTCATTTAAGAAATGAGTGGTGATGACCCCTTTATTATGGAACAAGTACAAATTCTCCAAAGTATAAAAGAGTATGATTACTTTATACAAGTCTTAAGGCAGGCTAAACAACATCTGTATCTACAAGATTTTATTTGAGTTAGATACTATCACTTTCAACCCTAAGACCCGCCCCCCCCCCAGATCTCTTCTACCACAGCCAAAAAGGACACACACAAAAAGCTGCACATCAGAAACATCTGAGGGGCTTAAGAGAAGAAAGTAGAGAGAAACAGAAAAGCCATCAAGGTGCTCCCCTCCTCTACCCCCAGAAATTCTGATTCAGCAGACCTGGGGCAAGTATGCTGATGGGTTAACCCAGGCAAGCTCCCTGGGTTATTTCTGATGGGCAGCCTAGGGTCCAGAACCCCTGCATTAAAAGCACTGATGCCTAACATCTTTCCTCTGCATTACTCTGCTGATTGAGCCATGTTGCTACAGAGTCAGACCCAAAGTAGGCAATAATCACTTCTGTTCCTTTATCCACAAATGAGTTACTGTGATTCTTTGGGGCTCTAATTTAGTGGAGTTGAGACACTGATGAGTTCATGGCTTTGTTTCTCATTAGTCTTTTATTGTGTTCCAAGTTGTATGAGCTTTTCATTTCATGATCCCAAATTAACACATAAAATACTCAAGCTACTTGCCAAAGAAAATGACTTAAAGAAAAAACTTTATCCATTCAATAGCTGTATGATGAATTAAAAAGAAGGATACTGACCTCCCCATACAATACACAGCTAGGTATGTGTACATTACAAATAAATGCAGCCAGTTAAACTGTGAGCAGGACAGATTACAGAACCCCATTTTGCCCTGAACCTTAAAACAACACGTGAGATCTGTCCTTGCAGGCAATGAGATTTATAGAGTATAAACTGAGCACAAAATTAGCAAGGGAAACTCCACCAGAAAGATGTGTAACTAACAAAAAGAGAAGGGAGTGAAGGAAACAAGCATTGTGCAAAGAGAGTCTCTCCACTAAGGGACTCTGTGACCAATCTTGTACCACCATGGCGTTAAGACTTGGGCAAAAAATCTGTTATCTATTTCCAGAGCAAAATCTCAGAGACCATCCTCATCAGCAACTACATGGTCCAGACAGAGGCAGGTACTTGAGAGTATCTGGAATGCCTTGGCCTGCAAATTAACCACCATGGCTGTCCCTGGGAATCAGGGGCCCAGGATACTGAGTCTTATCCACTGATTTGCCATATGCCCTAATGTGAGCTACACTGTCCCTTGGTGGGGGCATTCTGGGTGGATTTATTTCTACCCACTCAGAGGACAGGACAGAAGCTTATTAAAGCTGGTGGTGCCGAGTGCTCCCCACAGGATGCAGGCCAGGAGAGGGCAGATTATCACCAGAGAAATCATCATGGTTGTCTGGACCATAGGAAAGTACCCAGCACTAGGGAGAAGCAAGTTATTAAAAAAGACAATAAAATAAATAAATCAGCCTTCTGGGCCCACATAAATATTTCACTAATCAGTAAAAGTACAGTAAAGGGAATATAGAAAGAACACCTAAATTTAATGAGATTAGGTAAAATATTATACTTTCCGAAAGTTACTCAAGTGTAACAGGGAGTGTAGAAGCTAAAATTACCTTTTCAAGTGACCAAGATATGAATGAATTTCTTCTTCAGGACCACAGGGAATGACCCACACAAATGACGCAGTATCACTGAGAACCAGCACCAGCCCTGAACCCTTTCTCCCCCATCCTGAAATTGCAAACACATTTCAGCATAAACTCATTGCTCTGCTTCATCAGAACTGAACCAGAGGAAGCCAGTGTTGCTTCAAGCTACACACCTGTGCACAAATTAAAATACCTCCACTCACATTTCCTGTGTACCAAACAAAACTAATCCTGCAAGTATCCTTCCAAAGCCCTCTATTGGCTCTTACAGCCAGCTCTCCAGGCCAGCAAAAAGGTAACAGGGAGAAAGTAAGCAAATGGAGGCTGGAAGGTGAGAAGAAAGGAGTGGAAGACCATCTCTTTGGGTCCTACGGGGTGATCCTCTATAGCAGTGGTTCTCAACCCTCCTAATGCTGTGACCCTTTCATACAGTTCCTCATGTTGTGGTGACCCCCAACCATAAAACTATTTTCATTGCTACTTCATAACTGTAATTTTGCTACTATTATGAATCGGAATGTAAATATCTGACATGCAGGATGTATTTTCATTGTTACAAAGGGGTCACGACCCACAGGTTGAGAACTGTTGCTCTATAGTGAACCAGCAATTGGTAACTCAGCTCTTATCCCTCCTCTGGAGTCCTTGGTACTCTGCAGCATGTTTATCTGAAGAGATGATCCTCTCTGAGGCAAAGGGAGAAGGGGAGGAAAAAGACTCCAGTAAAAAAACAGCAAATAGATACAACTTTCCTTTGGGGCCCTCTTCCCTCCTGGTATCCACTACTCCCAGATAAAGCAGTTATCCTTAAAGAAACTGCTTTCAGCAAGGTCAGAGCTAGACTGCCAGTGGCTGAGAGAGAGAAGTAGGAGTAATCAATGTTCTAGTCCTTGGGATTAGGGGGAAGAGTCTGGCCTAGAGAAAGAACACACAAAAAATAATCAGAGAAAAGAATGCAAATTTGAGTTTGTGAACATTACAGAAGATCTGAGAGGGCCTTCTAATTATGCCACAGGGATGTTTACCATACAAAGAGTTACAGTAACTTCTAGGTTGGATTACTGTATCAAGCCAATAAAGAGTGAGAAGCTCAACTGCTAAGTGACATGGAAAACAGACACCCAGGTCTGCATTTGTCAATGGCTGCCTTCTTGCTTTAAGGTACATGTGAGATTCTAGGTTCCACAAGTTGAGTATCCCTAATCTGAAAATAAAAATGCTCCAAAGTCCAAAACCAGTCTTTTAAGTGTCGACATGATCCTCAAAGGAAATGCTCACTGAAGCATTTCAGATTTTCAGATTGGGATGCAAACATTGCAAAACTAAAAAAAAAAAATCTGCAATACTTCTGGTTCCAACAACTTCCCATAAGAAACACTGAACCTATACCACACTCAACATTTTCAGCCTGTACATACTATACCACTTCTTGAGATTAAATAAGACTATGTTGACAGTACTCTGATTTCACGCACAGTAGACAGAATGGCTCGGGGAACCCTCCTTTGTCTCATTTCCTTCCAACACTGAACTGACAGCACCTTCCTCCTCAAGGTAGGGATGTGGTATATCCCTTTACACTAGCATTAATGATTTTAATTATCTACTGGTCACTCATGCTGTTCTATTTTAATTAAATATAATTGCTTTACATATACTTAGTTGGGACAGACTGTTATTACCACAATAGGGTACAATTTAATAATCAACAATATACTTGAACAAACACATATAAGTGCACTGTGGAAATATCTGACAAAATAGCACTTGGACCAAAACAAGTAAATACTTCAGGCTGCATGTATGAGGCTACCATGGAGCTTTGTGTCCCCATTACAGTGTCTCATCATCTCCCAGCCAGAAAAGAGTTGTGATCTCCAGGAGAAGATTTACCCATCTGCTTACCCTTTATTTCAAAAGCTACAAGTTGAACTACTGAGGAGAAAAGGGGAGCCATTCTGGCAACAAAATATAAAAGGCCTGGATCATAACCTGCTTCTAAATAAAAATAGATAAAGAATTAGGTGATTAGAGAGTATACTGACAGTGGGACTAAATATCAGCCCCTTTTGGGTCATGTATCTGTGGTAGGAATTCCATACACTGCACTTAGCACAACATATCTAAGAGTTACCTCTGATCTGAATGGACTTTTAATAAAGTTTCCTACTTTAAGCCAAATCTTCATTTCAAGAATGAAGATATAGTCCAAAAAATTGGAAATAATTTATATATCTAAATACAGTTGGAAACTGGTTAAATTGTAAGTCCATGAGGCACCTGTGGCTCAGTGAGTAGGGTGCCGACCCCATATACCGAGGGTGGCAGGTTCAAACCCAGCCCCGGCCGAACTGCAACCAAAAAATAGCCAGGTGTTGTGGCGGGTGCCTGTAGTCCTAGCTAATCGGGACGCTGAGGCAAGAGAATTGCTTAAGCCCAGGAATTGAAGGTTGCTCTGAGCTGTGTGAGGCCATGGCACTCTACCAAGGGCAACAAAGTGAGACTCTGTCTCTTAAAAAAAAAAAAAAGTTATAAGTCCATTTTAACAACTGCATAACCTGTAACACAATGACAGCCACACTAGAAAAAAAATGTTTCCCCTTGGGGCCACAGTGTGTTATTAGGTCAAGACAGGTCAAGAGATATGTGAGTTATATATACTTCACCAGGCACTGGGCTCATAACCAGCATAAGTTAAATACAACTCACATAGTAGTTAATGTGTTAAAAATTATGCTTTAGAAAATTATTTTAAGGCCAGGGGAAACACTTGATTACAAAACATTAACAGAGAAGCTGGTGAAAAGGCCATGAGATAATAATCAACAGTTGTGATTTTGCCTATGGGTGGTAGTATTTAAGTAATTCATATTTCCTTCTTTAACTTTTCTCAAATTTATAAAATCAATGTCATATTTATAATCAGGGGAAATTTTCTGGGTAGAAAAACATAAGTCATCTATCTAACAGCATTAATATATGAAAATATTGAATGAAAATTAAATTGATAATGAACTCTCTAAAAGTAGGTGCTCACAGGGCTCAAAAACTTGTACAACAGAGACTAGTACTCAGACTTTATTTAAGAGGGAGAATTTAATCCTTTCATAGGTTTGGCTGACTATTCTAAACAGCGAGATAATTTCCAGGAATACTTCAGACAGAAGACAAGACTATTAAAAAGGTCTCAGAGTCACTCGCTTTTCTATAGTTAACACCCATTAGAAATATAAATCAGAATTTCTCTTGCAATAAATTAAGTTGCTTCCAAAAATGATTACAGGAAATATTTTAGTTTATAAAAATATTTTGCAATAAGGAAACATGTGTTATAGTAACAAAGACAATCAGCTATAGCTTCTGCTAGATAGCAGAAATCCTGAAAAAAACAGGAGCAGGAGAAGAAGTCCACACAACACTGCAAGAGAAGGTCACCAACCCACCCACCCAAGCCCAGGTGGTACATGTGGTTAGAATCCTGGTTCCTCCATTTGGCAAAGAAGGAAATTAAGCAAGTTATCAAATCTTCCAAAGCCTCTGCTTCTTCATCTTTCTAACAACAATGGTTGTGAAGCTTAAACACAATATAGTGTATGTCCAGCCCCTCACACTCTGCCTGGACCATGCAGTTATTCAGAGGCACCTGAGCCTTTCTCAGTGTTCAGCAATTTCTTTACTCAAATTCTACAACTAATCAGAAAACTTCCTCAATAAGAAAGAGAATGCCCTTGTCTCATCAAAATATTCTGGTCTGTTTGGCAGCTGGAATTCACATCATGAATTAATAAACTCACAAACCAGCTTTTAAATCACATTTTTGTGTATTTATTTAGCATAAAGCAGATAATCAGTCAAACAGACAGCATTTCTCAGCCTGTGAAGCTCAGACCGGAGTCCTGAAAAGAACTGGCCAGACTACTGAAAGCCTTTAAAAAAGGAGAAGCTTTCCTCCTCATTAATCTTAATACAGAGTCATCCCTTAACACTAAGCCTGGACAATGTACTTAAGTGTGCCAGTCACTATTGACAAGGTGCTTAAGGATTTTGCTGTGCTATATCCTGAACTGCGATCAGGCTCCTGCCTTCTCTGTTTGTACCACAAAGCACCTGTATTTTCTCTGACCACTTGAGAGCTGCTTGCACATGCCGGAGGCAAGCACATTCTTTACCTTGTATCCTTTTCTCTGCCTCACTGAGTTCTGCTAATATAATCGCACATGAGGTGTGACCCCAGATCTAACAAGGCACTACTTCATAAACCTTTTCTCTTTGTAACACGAAGTGAAATTCACCCAGAAACTGTAAATAACAGGCCCCACCTAAACATCAGCTCAAATAGTATGTTATAAGCCCTAAGAAACTCTACTATTCCCTAGAGAACCCTGTTCTCTGAAGCAGATAAATTTCTTCAGGCAGAACTCTCATATCTCCTTTCACTAGAATCCTCAGGAGGTGTTCTAAGCTAAGAGGGACATGTGTGCTTAGCATTGAGACCTGGGGGGGGGGGGTCTTATACAGGAAACAGCAGAGATATTACTGTGCCTAAGTCTGGCTCAATAAGGAAAAACGACATTGCCAGAAAGGAAAATCCTGGAGACAGAGCTTTAGTAAGCTCCCCACTCTTCTGCTGATAAGAGCAACAATCTAGAATACTGCTTCTCAAGCTGAAGGGAAACAAATACCTAGCAATTGTGAAAAACGAACATTCTAATCACAGAGTTTAACACAAGTAGCTTATGAACTACATCTTAACAAAAACTGATCTGGCCTCTCCTCTAGAGGAAGAGCTCAACTGGATTTCACTGAAAGAGCCAACAGGGCACACACCTGTGCCTCCAAACTAGGGCTTACAGGAAAAGGAGTGGGAAGAGAAACCACAAATAGAAGGGCAGTGGCAGTCAGCAGCAGACCCCAAATAACACTGCAACTCTGCTATGCAATCAAAATACATGACATCAAAGAAATCCACTTAATCTTTGTCCTCAGAGCAGTCTTGTGTAAACCCAGAAGGCTTGGTGCTCATTTGTAGCAAATGAGAAGCAATCATGGTGGGAAGCCATATTTGCAGTGAATCTAACAGCTAACAATAAAACAATTTGCCCTTATAGAATTCTGCATCAGGGGATGCCTTGGAACTGTACATATGAGCATCAATTTCTTGGCAAAGAACCTTGATAAAAGAGAGCTGTACCAAGATCAAACAGCAGCCAGAAATAACAATGAATGTCTACTTCTCCACTTCAGAACCCAAGTTTCCTCAGTGGCATCAGGATGCTGAAGAATACCCAAGTGCGTGGATGGAAGAGTCAAGAACTGCTTCCTTAGGTTTTTAAGTGTCCTGTTGCGTTGAGACTAGTTATCTCAAATGCCATGAGGGGCCTTACATGCCTGATATGGCCATGGCAGAGGGTTATAATTAGTCAATGTGAACTTAAGATAAAGGGAGAAATAAGGAATATAAAATCAATCTCTTCATTCTTCATATTAATTCTGACCAACACCAAGATAGGTGGGTCCAGGATAGATGAGGAAGATGAGGACCAAACTAGGAGAAGAGAGACAAAGGTAAAGATGGAAATGAAGAGGGAGTAAGAAGGTAAAAACATTATCTGGAAGCTGCAACTATCTAAGGCCTGCTTCCTCCCACAGTCACCAAGGAAGTAAACCTTACAATCTCTTCATAGCTGGAGTTTTAAAACCTTCCACCACTAGTTACAAACTCCAAGGTTGAAACCTGACAATCCAAACAAGCCAGAATGAAGAAAACTATGCCACACCATGAGAATGCTACACACACTCACTCATTTAAAAGCAACTCCCACTGCAATCAATGGGGTGCCTGCTTCAAATCAACACCTATGAGTACAAATTTAAAGATTTCTCCAATTAAAATATCAATTTAGGTAAATTCTAGGAATGGAATATTGGTCTTCAACTATAGAAATATGGTTTACTAGAACATAAAATTGCACTAAATAAGCAAGTTATGCGTGGTTGCTCAAGAAAACAGTATAGTTTTGGTTTTGCCCGTGCTTTAAGTAGGGAATTCAGGTTAAAGATGCCACTCTCTCCGGTTGAACCCAAAGCAAAATAGCTAAAGGGCAAGAGTCAACTTCAACAATGCTAAGCATTCATTTGCAGGGTCATGGAGCATCCAAAACATAGCACAGAGATTTAACAGCAATCCAAGACAAGGGGGATATGGGAACAGCAAAAAGCAATTTTGTAAGGTCTACATTAACAAGTAAGGGAATGAACAAATTAATGGTCTCATCATTCAAATCCAAGTTTGCAAACTCTTTGTCTACACTTCAGGAGAAAAGAAAAGGGATGGGGGAGGTTAATTCAAAGAAATCCAGATGAATACTAAAGTAGCAGGAGCACATATTTAAACTATTACTATTCAGACACTGTCAGAAATATCTGCAAACCAAAACACAAAAGCAAATAAATAAACTTTGATAACCACAGGTGAGGAAGACAAAGTACTTAGAAAAAACAGGTCAGAAGTCAACAAATCTACCAGCTGGGGAGGGGGGCACAAGAGCAAAAAGAGAGCATGTTCCTATCTGAGCATATCTGACTATATTCTCAGACAGAGACAAGACAGAGACATTACATACCATCAGCTTCTGCCCTCAGAGTTCACTGCTTGCCGGGTGACGCAGGTGAGAGATGAAAGGCTATAGGATTTTATTACACTGAATTGCCCATTTGTCAGGTTCCATCTGCATTATCAGGTACCCTGGGACTACTCTGTATCTTTTAGGACTGAGACATAGCTCTCCAGCAGAGCACCAATGACTATTCTCCATCTACTGTATTTTACGGATGTCTAATAAAAACAAGGGGCCCAAATGCTGTTATAAACTGAAGTGCTTTAGTGGTTGCTCAAATGAGCTTCATTTTCCTAAACACTGATACTACTGAGTCCATGCACTTCCAGAACTTTAACTTGGTATGCAAACAGGAATGTCCAGGCTGAAAGTACCAGTCACTTCTCTGAGAGAAAAAGAATGGGAGGAGGTGAGGGAAGACAGGTGAAGCCAAAAAACTTTAAGAAGAGCCGGGCATCACAGAGAAACCTGAAAAGGCAAGACAAAGCCTGGCTCAAATGGCTGGGAAGAACCCTGAATGTCTTCCTGAGGAAAACACTGAGCTGTTGGTTTATTACATTCCAAAAGGAATAGCAAAGGGATCAGATAACTTCCGTCCTCTATCTAAGAAATAAATAAAATTCTGCTCTGAGTGATATCCATTTTCCTTCTTCTTAAAGGACAAACTGCCCTAATAATCCTAGATGTCCCAATGGCCAACACCAGCAAAAGGAGCTATCTGCCAGTTTCACCATACAGAATACAGTGCACTCACTCGCACTCCTTCCACAGAGGAAACAAGGTCCAACAAGAACAGGGCAGGCTGTACAGACTGCACCCCCATCCTCAGGGACCAGGCCTCAGCCCAAAGCCCGAGGGAGTCAGGAGGTTTAGAAGGACAGCCCTGGGCATACAGCCCTGGGCATGCAGCCCAGCAGCAGCCCCTCTGCAGAGCTCCACCTACAGCTTCTGCATGCCAGTCTTTCTAAAACAAGCCCCTCCAGCTGGAGAAGCAGATGCTAAAGGCAGCTAAATATGAATAAGAATGTGGCTTTCTCCTAAATGCAACCCACCTTACAAAAGACAAGACCAAGTGAAGAAAGCCCAGCCTTCCTGGTAACTATGAAGAAAATGTCCTAGGAATGGTGGAGTGGTAGAAATAGAAAATCAAGCATTAGTATATTCTGCATGTCTCCCATGCCCAATTATGAATAATGAGCAAAACGGCCAATGAGAATGCAATGAGACATTATATAACACTTAAGTGTCAACTATGTGCTAGGCAGTTAGCTAGCAATAGATTTTAAGAAATGAAAAATCTACTTGACCCAGAAAATCAAACTGAGTAGGGAAGGAGGAAAAAACCACGGGGTGGGGGAAGTGAAGGAAAAAGTATTTTAAAGCAGAAACAAGAAACTATGGGCATCCATCATGTGAGTTATCCAGAATCAGCAGGACAGCAAAAGCAACCAAATTCTGGGGACTAATATCTGAACACACATAAAGGGGAAATTTCTGCTTAGCCTCACTAATTGCCCAATAAAGTGAAACAAGGATGAAAGAGATTACATCAAGTGGCCTCTAGCAGAGAAATGAAAAGGTAAGGAGCACAGTCTCCAGAATGTCTCCACAGCTAAAGTGAACAGAAATCCTACTGTGAAACAGTAATACTCCACAGTGGCCACCAATACATTACTAAGCCAGGGAAAGGCATCTGCAGCCCCGAACAGACAGATATCATAGTAGATGGTGAGATTAAGGACCATAAAATGTGAACAACTCATAAACTGACTGTAGATTTTCAAAGGAAGTCTAAAATAAAAAGTGACATCAAAAATACACAGAAGCAATAGGCCTGTCATCTGCTAGGGGGGAAAAAACAAGAATTTGTGTCCTTCAGCTTTTCCTTCCAGTCTCAGTTCTGAAAAGCCTTTACTAAGAAACACTGGCATGAATTGATGCTGCTTCATCATCCATCATCCAGTCTGCAGGCCACCTGGTGACCACAAGACACATACACACACACTGGTCAAGACTCGACATTTGGTTCCTAAAATTATCAAATGGCTGGTTCCTGAGGAAAACACTGAACTGGTGGGTTTACTACACTCTAAAAGGAATAGCAAAAGGCTAGAATAACTTCTTCCCCCTCCATAAGAAATAAATATCCTGGGTGTGGTGACTTATGCCTGTAATCCTAACACTCTGGGAGGCTGAGGCAGGTGCACTGCTTGAGCTCAGGAGTTCAAGACCAGCCTGAGCAAGTGCAAGCTTCAACTTTAGTAAAAATAAAAAAAACTAGCCAGGCACTGTTGCAGCACCTGTAGTCCCAGCTACTCACAAGGCTGAGGCAAGAAGATCACTTGTGCCCAAGATTTTGAGGTTGCTATGAACTAGGACACCACAGGGTGCTACACAGGCTGAGACTCTGTCTCAGGGGGAAAAAAAAAGAAAAGAAATAAACAACTTACACATAAAAATTTCCCAGATCGATAGTGCCTATATAGTACACAAGAAACTTAAATGTTTGGTTTCTAAATTAAACAAAATTTTCCCAGTACAAAGTTAATTAGCCCACCAAGGAATGAAATCTACAGTCCTGGCTTGCAAAATGAAAAAAGGCTGGATGACTGCACTAAACTTCCCTTGAATATAAATATTATGCAAAAATTTTTTAAAGTAATTTATCTAAACACAGTGTAGGTAGCTCTGCAATCAGTACCTCATAAATAAAGAGAGAAACATGAAGGGAAAGCTCTCTAATTGATTTTAAAATTAGTTCCAAGCAAAGAAATAATCTGACAACCAACAAGGTCAATAACAGTTAAAAAAAAAAAAAAAAAGAAAACATACATACATATATATGTATATATATATATATTATTCCTCAGTAAATTCCTCAGTATTTTATATATATATATATATTCCTCAGTAAAGAGCACAGCTAAAAACTTCAATGAATCAAGATATCTGACCTACTATGAAAGGAAGATATCCAGAAAAGCCTAAATCAGAGTAGAGGTGTTGAAAGAAAGTCAACTGGGGACCAATCTTCAAAAGCACTTAAAATCCTGAAATTAACCCCTCTGGTAAAGTGAACTCAGTCTGCACTATGCTAATGGAATACACATTATGAGGAAAATCACCTTACAGAGAGCAGAAGGGCTAGTCAACCCAATGGCAGCAACCAGATTAAAACTGGAGTGGGAAAGAGGAAGTGCCTAAGAAAACTAAGCCATGTGTGACCTAGCCAGCAAAACAAGCAATGCAATTAGAGAGCAGGAAAAAACAGGATTGCAAAAACTCCTCCAGAGACTGGCAGACAACAGCACAATGGTGAGAAGTTAAAAGGCTCAGAAAGGGGCTATGGAGGAATGCTCACCTCACTAATAAATGGATGTATTCTGGGCGGGGGTCGGAGGGGTCTCCCATTTCCTTTCATCTCATCAGAATAAGAGTTGGTCTAGTTGGCAGTGGGTCCAACAGGGTGTATCTCAGCCTCCCCCAAGGGGTTTTTTTCCCGTCCTCCCACCAAAATGAGAGGTTAAGGACTGAAAATGAGAGGTCATTTCAGAGACATGAATGAAAGGAAGTGGAGTCCAGGTTCTGTGTGGGCAACCTGGCCTCTATTCACTCGGGTGCAAGCGAAAAAGAGGTCAGCAGGTGGGTTACAGTGGAGTGGGAATATAAGAGTTGGGAGTGGTGTAGGGACTGGCACACTCATTCATTCCTTCCTGGGTGGGATATTCCTTCCTGGGTGGGATATTCCTTCCTGGGTGGGACATTCTTTCCTGGGAGGGAAGGTTCTATTTGGGCAGGTCCCTACATTGGGCCCTATGAACTGGGTCACCCTGGACAGGCTACCAGAAGAAGTCGGGGAGATTAAACAGTTGTTGGGAGGGGATAAAAACACCTACTCAAAAGGAACATATGGAATTAGGTCTTACGCCTTTGATTTAAACATCTATTAAATGCCTACTACATTTACAGCACTCTGCAAGATTCAGAAAGAGGGGATATGGAACGAAGAAAACTATGTCATTCCTGGCCTGAGTGAAGTTTAGACTTCACAATGGAAAACAGGCATGTATATAAATAAATATTACAAGATCTTATGGAAGAGGGAAAGACAATGCCTATGGACATCTCTGGCCTAAAGGGGCCTCAAGAACTAAGGCAAGAAAGAGGGTACCTTAGCATAGCAAATATGTTTGGTTTTTTGTTTTGTTTTGTTTTGGGCGGGGCTGGGTTTGAACCCACCAGCTCCAGCATATGGGGCTGGAGCCCTACTCCTTTGAGCCACAGGCGCCGCCCAGCAAATATGTTAAATGCTCGCAGGACAGTAAATATGATAGTGCTGTCATCTCTGGAAACAACAGAGAATTACTGCAGCTCACGTGAGTGAGAAGAGGCAAGAAATATGAACATACTAGCACCAGGAAGATTTAGATAAATTGAAAGTGTAGACTTGTGTGATAGTGATGATTAAAGGAATTGCAGAGGGAAAGAGAGAGATGGATTGAAAGAGGCAAATGGATTAGCCACCAAAACCCATTAGGAGATTGTTAAAATCTCACAAAAATTATTTGAAGGCGATAGGCAATATCATGGGAAAGGGAATACACAACTAAAGAAAATGAAAGAAAATCTAATTTGTAATAGGAAGAAGAAAGCAAATTACAGAGCAACAGGACAAGGGACATGCTATCTTCTCCAGTATAAAATTCACTGAGAGCCATCAGCAGAATGTACATTTTAGGAAACTCTGTTATCTACCCAAATTCCAAGACCTCATCACCTGGGGTCATGCTCTAAACCCATCCCCTCTCCAGCTAAGGAACAGGTCACAGCAATGTGTGAAATAGCGGTACCTAGATATCAATCTTAAAAAATAAGACATATACATTTTATAATCTTAAATAAATGAGCTAAGACCCACCCACAGTCTCCTAATAGTAATTTTTTTCAGTCTTCTAACAAAGAGTTTTAGAGTTCTTCTCAAAAATGCCCAGATCAAACAAATCTAAAACTGATACAGAATGCCTCTGCCAGCCTCTGACATATTCTATGTCTTTTGATCACATTGCTACAGTCCCCACATCTCCCCATTGGAGAGATGGTAAAATGCTATATCCATTTCAAAGAGCTTCTGCTTTTCTCCAAGGTCCTTAATGGCAAGCTGGAGTTCCTGTCTAATTTGCTATTTGCCTTATGCTCCCAGTCACAGTGCGAGATCACAGTCAGTGGGGTTTATTGGTCTACCTACATCTACTTCACACAGGGACTCTAATCCCACAGCTTTCTGTTGGTATGCACCTCAGCATTGGCAAAGTCTGCTTAAGGATTTAGAGGGAACAATCATCTTGCTTTCAGAAATCTAAGCTGGAGGGAATAGGTTGAGAAGCACTGGGGTCTATACGAGGAATGGAGTTATTAGCGCCCCACCCCCACTATCCTGCATCTGACAAAAAAACCTTTTAAGAATCCAGGGGCATCACTAAAAATGTACCTACCTGCAGCTCCTTTCTACCAACTACCTATATGAGAGACCCAAGTAGATCAGGTCTGGGAGATGAAGTCCCAAAGCAAGGATATTATGAGATTAGGCAGACTGCAGTTTTAACAAAACTGATCCATTAATGTCCAGGTCTGCATATTTAAAGGTCTTGGTGTGAAAGAACCTTTATGTGGTAAAAAAAAATGCACAGGGAGGAAGCTCAAAGACAGGATGGTGTGGGGACTGCCAGCCGACGGGAAGGACTCCAGGACTCTACCTTTGGGTTTCCACATTTTCCTGGAATACTAAACTGCAGGGCTTGGGCCAGAGGGTGAAGGGATGGGGGGCGGTATGGGGTCCAGAAGCAGAAAAACAGAGACAGAAAACAGGGAGAAACAGACAAGCCAAGGAAAGGAGATTGAGAAAAAGGCCCTGCAACTGAAAGCAAATTTTATACACATAACTCCTGGGGGTTGGGTAATTTATGTACCTGTTTTCAAGGTAAATTTCAGCTCTGGTTCTCTTACTCAACTACAATAGCACCGCCAGAGCAGACAACATGGGGGAATAAGTCAGACCCTTCATCAGATGCCTGGGGGCCGTTTCCTTTGTCATTAACACTCTGAGTGCAACACAAAGCCCACAGCAGCCCTAGGCAATAGAGCAATAGGCTTTCCAGTTTCAGATCAAAGCCTACCGCTCTCTAGGAAGTCCAGAGATTGCACAATGTGTTATCTCCTTTAAGGCAGCTGCTTGGAAACCCATAGCCTTTCTCCAAGACATAGCACTTATTTCTTTATGGCAAACAACTGGATAAAACAAACTACAGCTTTACAGAAACCCTGATACATGGTCAGGTTCACAAGAGCATCACATGTCAGTTTTCTAAACTGGCTCAGCCTAAAGAAGGTAAAGTCTCCTAAGAATTGACAATGGATTAATACAGAAGAACAGCACTACAAAAACACAACTAACATCAGACACATCCAACGTGTCTGAGAAATATTAGACACCTCTGCTTTTAACTCTCCCTATTAAATAAGACATAGGGGAAGAAAAATCACCAGGGAATCCCATTGTGGCCTTAACTACCGATATATAAGTACAGAGACTGGGGAATAGGCATCTCCTTGGGGTCTAGAGTTTCTAGTTTCCTTCACTACATACCAACTCCTGTTGCTGACAAGAGCAACAAGCTCTAACCAAAATTCAGGCTACCCATGCATA
Organism: Otolemur garnettii; assembly: GCF_000181295.1. Taxonomy (NCBI): domain Eukaryota; kingdom Metazoa; phylum Chordata; class Mammalia; order Primates; family Galagidae; genus Otolemur; species Otolemur garnettii. The sequence goes on from NW_003852432.1 coordinate 1,587,988, forward strand.
TTGGAAAGTCTTAGATGAAAATAATTCCTCTGATCACAGTGTTTTGTCCAACCAAGCACTTCCTGTGGCTCCAATTAGAAAGTACCCAAAAAGGAGAGTGAAAGTGTTAGCCAAGGACAAAACCTCATCTTTCTGTATAATTTAAGAGAAATGAAAATGTCTCTGTGTCTGGACACAGAGCTAAGGACAGTGATTCCCTGAAATCTGCCCTTAGAGAATCCAATTTGCCTTATTATTCCCCAAGTTTATAGCTATCTCAGAGGAAAAGAAACAAAAGAATCTCTCCAAGCTTTCTTGAAGCTGAAGTCCCACTGGATCCTCACCAGAACGCTTACAGGGATCACTGCCTGCCCCTCTTCACCTACTCTTCCATATGTACCCTCTCCCATTTTGTTCTTTGGTTTAGAAAAGAATCCAATACTATAAGCTTTCAGGGTATCTTCTTCTCCATTTCAAAGCCACAGGTCTGCAGAAAGAGGCCTCCAGAATTAGAGAAGTAATTAGAGAGCAGGTAATATCCTGAGCCTTTCTTTCCAGGCTCTCCTCAGTCCACAATCATCCATCACACACCTTCATCTCTAAACAATCCCCAGTACTCTGTGTTTCTGCAACTACAAGACCACCCAATTCCTAAAACACACCCTTGATGTTTTCCTTGAAGATTCTACCAGCCCTATTCTAACTAGGGCAGGCACGCATTCTTGGGCAAGCTGTACCTTGCATAAGGGCATCTGGCCAAGAGGACAAAGGGATAGCAAGAGCGGAAATTCAGCCTTCATTCTACTTGCCAAGCCATGTTCCGACACACTGCATAGAGGAAGGAGCATCCTTCTCTAAATATGCACAAAGGTACCACAAGGGCTAACAGAGGTCCTGCCCCCCCCAAAAAAAATATATATATATTTTTTCTTTAAATACTTTACTGACTCACCTTGTAACTATAGTAGTAGTTGGCATGTAGTAAAGAAAGTAGAAATCCAAGACTCTGAGGGATTTACACATGTTGCTCAATCTTTAGACACACATAGTGATAGCCACGCATGGATTCCCAAGTAATTTTTATTCTTACACCCATGTTGTAAATCTCTGTGAACTTTAAAATAAGCATAGAACAAAATCCTGCACTCTTTTTGTGAGAGTTCTACAAGTCTTTAAGTAGAAAAGTAGGTACCCCGACTCATCCAGTATAAAGACGTACTATTGGCTCAACATCCACCATTCTCATTCATCACACCATTCTCCCCTAGTTCTTGGTCAGCTGAGGCTTACCAAAAGAAATACCGGAACTCTTTGCTACAATCAATTTTTATCAGCATACTCTTCTTATAAATGCAAATTACTTTCACATCTTGTAAATTCAAACCACCAAAACAAAGTGCTTAAATCCAAGCATGCCATTCCCCAGTTTTAAATTCCTCAAAATAAAACCTAAATAGCATAGTATATGTCTTCAACATGTGGCCCCTGCCTAAGTCTCAAGCCCATTTCTTACCACTCCCTAACATTTAACTATCCTCTATTCTAGTCATATAAAATCACTTCCAGTTCATCATATGCCCTACCTTCTCTCTTCCTTCATGAGTTTCTTAAGATATTCATAGGCAAGTGTGATCTATCCCTGCCACAGAGGTGTCATAACACTCATGAACCATCCACAGTGGTCATTCATTCTCTAGTCCCCAAAACTCACCCCTAATTCTTGTCCCTGCTGCTTTTCCTGTCAGAAATGTTTTTCTCTCACTTTTCATCTAGCTAACTCCTAATCGACCTTCAGGCCTTAAATGTCACTTCCTCAAAGAAGCCTTCCTAGATTACACACTCCCCTAAATTCTAAAGTTTTCTTTCATAGCATTTGGCATACATGAAATTGCCTGTGTATTTTCCGCCACCAGACTTTAAAGTTCCCCAAGTGCACAGACAGGGCAGTATCTTTTCATTCCCTACAGCATCCCCAGCACAGGACCTGGGGCAAAATAGGTACCCAATAAATACTATCAATGATGGCTGCCCCATTCATTTGAATCCCTAGAGCTATACTGTCCATAACAATAGCCACCTAATTCTTATGGCTGTTGAGTCCTTTAAAATATGCTAGAATGAATGAAGATGTGGTACAAGTGCAAAATACATACAAGATTTCAAAGACTTATAAAAAGAGGAAAAGATCTCTATTTTTATATTCTTTTAAATGTTGATATAATAATTTGGATATAAGTCAAACTAAAATCACTAAAACCCATGTTTCTCTTTTGTTTTTTAATATAGCTATTTGAAAACTTAAAATAACAAATACAGCTCACCTATACGATACACATTACTAACCTACTACATAGTGCTGGCCTAGAGAGCCCTTCCTCCCATTTGTTAATAACTTTTCGTTCTGAACACTCAAGATGTACCAAAATTGGCTTCTCTTCAGGATACTCTCCACCACTGTACTCAAGGCACATTATATTACTTCTTAGGTGGCTCCTTAGTAAACTCTTCTAAAGTAATTTGATGAACAAATAATGGAAATCATTCCTGATTTCCCTCACAAGCCATATGTTGTAGACTGTTACAGCTAAGCCTTATTTAGAACTTACTTAAAATGGAGTAGGATCTCAGGAGTGAACAGCAAAGAAGAAGAAAAAGGTAACAGGCCTTGGTAAGACAAGAAATTTTATAATCAAGATCTGGCCTAAACCAGGAAATATATTTCAACAATTCCCCATCAGCCATTATACAAAGGGAAATGCATTTTTTACCCCCTGAGGAGTTCCAAAGGACCCTGGAAAAACTAAAAATACTCAGTACTAGGATAGCTCTTACTGCAGAAAATCTGCTTTCATCCTGCCTAAGCTGTAACACCCCCCCTTAAAAACTGCTTGAAATTCAGCTACATAATCTGTATTAACATAATGCTTTGGCTGGTGATGCAGCCACAAAAATTAACGTTCAAGAATTTCAAAGTTGTGGTTGCTGTGGGAACCTTAATTCCAACTGTATGGCACAGATGCAGAAGTGTGGAGTACCTCCGATACTGATAAAATTGGAGATGTGTATTTACTCTGTGCAATGAGGCAGAGCTACTGTTACTGAGAGAACCTGATTTTGGCATTTCTAGGCTTTCATGCATTTAAATTCTCACCCCACCACAATATTGTTTGCTGCATTATGGGGGAAAAGGGGAGAGAATGAACTGATTGGTCAAACATTCAAATCACTCATCCAATATGTGTTTTTTATGCATGATCTGATTCAAAAGACAATCATGATATTTTTATTTTACTCTTATGGGCCGTCTGTAAACTCTCATACAAATGAAAACAGTGCATGAATTTCAACTCGTGAATCCACCAAGATATGTAATACGTGCAAAACATCACAAAAGCAAATTTCACATCTTCAGAACTATGAAAGGAATAAATTTTAAAAGTACATAAGGCTGGTGCAATGGCACACACCTACAATCTCTGCTACTTGGAAGGCTGGAGGCTCTTTTGAATCCCCAAGTTCAAGAAGGGTTCCTAGTGCTCTGACTATAACTGTGATAGCTACTACACTCCAACTTGGGCAACAAAGCAAAATGTCTCTTAAAAAAGGTAGGTAGTATACAGCACTAACCGCAACCACAATATTTAAATTTCTGAAAACTGTTCAGTCACTTCCCAATGGCTCTCACTGAGGCCCTAGTTCCATAACTAGTCAATGCTGTTAGACATGTTAGCTATTAGAAGGCAAAAAGAGGAGTTAGAAAGATGTCTGTAAAATAAGACATACCCAAACCCCCAAAGTGTGCAACCTCAATTCCTGTTCCCAATTTCTCACAACTCATAAAGATAGAAAGAAAACCACAACATTTGAAATCAAAAAACCTCTGCTGCCCAAGAGTTTGAGGTTGCTATGAGCTGTGACACCACAGCACTCTACCAAGGGCAACACAGTAAGATTCTGTCTCAAAAACAAACAAACAAAAAAACCCCTCTGCTCATCTGCATACTGAATACCAATTCCTGGAGTTTTTAGGAAAAGCATAATTTCTCAAAATTGATACACCCAAGTCAGACACTAAACTATTCTGCCATAAAACAAGAAATAGCATACAACAATGTAACTAACATTTATAGTTACTACCTACAAAAAGATGAGCAGGTGACCCCTTTTAATATCTATCTATCTATCTAGCAAGATTCTTTTCTTCCTGGAGCAAAAACATAAGAAATATCAAATCAAAATGACCAACAGAAACAGGCCCTGTTACCATGCATGTTGAGACACAGACTTTCTTTCTTAGGTTATTCACCAAGAAATAAACTTAGTACTAAACAAAACTCACCTACCATCTCGAGCTCCCTAGGAAGAAGTGCCAACACTGCCCATCTGAAATGGAGCAGATCGGTGAGTGTGGTTCACAAGACACTGAGACCTGCCCAATGGTAGCCAGGCTACAACTATTAGAAAAGAATATCACAGAGATTTGAAATACTTGTTCTTTTGTATTCTCACATTTGCATACATAGCACTGTACGGAACATATTTAATTAACTTCCCCAGCTCCTTCTCTTTGGTTTTTGCAAAGAGGCTCAGCTGGTTCCCTGTTCTCACCTGAGTGTTCTCCCCCTCCAGTCTTGGTGGTCGGATACTAGACAGATGGATCGTCTTATAGTCTCCGGAGTTCAGCTTCACAACAATGGCATCAGCATTCAGAACCTGCATCACCTACAAGCAAGAAGACAAAAATGCTTAAACCTGCTTTGATGTCCCTCAACACAAGTCAAAGAACAGGATGCAGCAGTCATAGGCAAGAGTGAAATCAACAGCCATTTGAGGAAAATGCAATAATATCCTTCATGATACAACAATGTCAGAGTAAACTATGCTATAAATGTCAGTTCCTGGAGGCCTTATTATGATTCCTCAATGAGACAAAAACTGTATCATTCATAAGAACTGGAAATCCAATCTCTACTTGTTATTACAGTTATTGAAGATTTTCCTAGAAACAGGTTCTAAACTAAAATCAGAGTCTCAATGTGAATCTGGGAAAAGAGGCAAGGGTTCAGATAGAAGAAAGTATCAGCACTAGAAGAAAAAGAAGCAAAACAAGGTTCCTTAACAGAAAGCAGAAAAATCAAAGGCAAGTGAAGGACAAAAGGAATTGTCATCTCAGCATAGGAAAGGAGATGCTCAGCTGTAAATCTCATAGGCAGGATTGTTAAATTACTAAAATATTTTATCAGGTACTCTGAAAGCCACCTTATTCAGAGTACTACTATGGACAGCTTTGCTTTATGACCCCAAATCAGTAACCCTGGGCCCCATTTTCTGCTAAAAAGATTAAATTCCAGTCTGGAGTGACTTACAAGGATATGTATTTGAAGAGCAAAAGCACAAATATTACTCTATGAAAGTCATTGGAACACTCCACCAACATGTACAGAATGAAACTCATTTCAAACCAGGATAGAACCACGTCAGGGTTATAACTAGAATCATAATGCAGCCAGAAGTCTGTAATTCACCCAATTACATTCAGAATCTGTTGTTTCAAGACTGTTTGGATTTTTTTTTTTTTTTAAATAACACTTTGCTACAAGGTAGCTGCTGACTACAAAACACTGTCACCATCCACTTCCTCTCCAGAATCAAAAAACAAACCTTTTAGGTCTACCAGACTGAATAAACTTACAGGGTCAGCTGCCACACAATAAGGGAAGACTGACAAAATTTCCTTATTTTATGCATGAAACAAAAGGAGCTACACTCTCCTTTGCCATGATGGATGTCACACTGATAAGTATCTTGAAGCCTCAATACAGGGTGACCATAAAGTTCATACGCAATTTTAAACTGCACACTATTTTAAATTGCACACAAACTTTATGGCCACCCTATATTTCTTGAAAAGCCTCAGATCTTTTAGCACAGAATATAGTCATTTACTTGCATCCTCCTCCAATACGAGCAATTCTTTGTCTTTTCTTTTTCTTTCTTTTTTTTGAGACAGAGTCTCAAGCTGTCCCCCTGGGTAGAGTGCCGTGGCATCACAGCTCACAGCAACCTCCAACCCTGGGCTCAAGCGAGTCTCCCGCCTCCGCCTCCCAAGTAGCTGGGACCACAAGTGCCCGCCACAACATCCAGCTATTTTTTGGTTGCAGCCGTCATTGTTGTTTGGCGGGCCCAGGCTGGATTCAAACCCTCCACCCTAGGTGTATGTGGCTGGTGCCTTAGCCACTTGAGCCACAGGCACCAAGCCAATTCTTTGTCTTTTCTAAAGAACTAGCCAATCACATACCAAAAAGAGTAAGAAAGACAAAAATCAAAAACAAGTGAGAAATTATACACAACAGGAAACAGCACAAGACAAGTGCCATAAAATAGAATGAACAAAAAATGAAAGATGACAGTTGGAATCGAGCTGTAATTCCATGGAGGGCTGACTATCGCTGGTGAATGGGAAGGTATCTCTGGGTTTTACCACTGCAAATGATGGAAACAGTGCGGAGATGCACAGTGATCCGAAAAGTAATGAAAGGTCTGAGAAAGAACTAAGTAAATCAGGCTTCCTCAGACTACGCCCAAGGGCCACATGTGGCCCGCCTAGGACATTTATCGGGCCCGCCGGGTGTTTTTGCCGCTGCTACCTGTCCCGCTTAGCAACTGACTCATCCCAGGGCCCGCAGTCCGGCCCTCCAACAGTCTGAGGGACAGTGAACTGGACCCCTGTTTAAAAAGTTGGAGTAAATTAAGAGAGAGGAAATTTTTAACTAAATGTTAAAATTAACTTATAACAAAAAAGAAAGCATGAGACAGTCTCAAATTACCAGCCAATACCCAGCTTCCTATAACTTTTTGACAGACCTGAGAATCTGTCAGATTCTACTAAACCATAACTAAAACCCAGATAGTCAGAACCCAAAGTTCATCTGGCCAGAAAAGCCTAAAGATAGGCATAATGTATAATAACACCAAAGTCAGGGCTGGTTACCTGTATACGTATAGGTGGCACCACAGGGTACACATACAGAATCCTACAAACCAAAGAGCCTCTGAATACCAACCAGCCAAATTACAAAAACATGTCATGAATGTACAACTTAAAAACTGCCTAGAAAGTATAACCAAAAATACAGATTCAGTAACTAAAAGGATGAAAAGAGTACATCATATTCCTGTTACCATCTAGACACATTAATGCCAGATAAAAATGCACATAGTAATAGAATCCCAGTAGTGGTATAGACAATTGACCAAAATAGAATCCAGCTAATTGTTTATCTATCATTCGAACTTCTGCATTTGGGCGAAGAAAAAAGTATTACAAAATGGATAACAGAACACTAAAGGTGAGGGGGTGAGGTTTCCATGATATGTGCTATTCTACTACTCTAACCTCAAACAAAAGAGAAGGAAAATATTCCACTAAGCCATATCAAGCAAAACAGCTAACATAACAAATCAATACAGCTCCTCCTTCAAAAAGATACCCAAAGGAAAAGAGAGTAATTGGCAAGCATCTTGAATGTACATGCCTCACGGTATTTCCAAAATCTATATGCAAGACAAGACCTATACCTTCTCTCAAACCAAAATTAACTTGTATTAAATTGTCAAAGGCCAAAAATGGATGGAAATTCCTACAATCAAGACATTAGAAATACTTAAGACATTCTCTGTACCCTAGTCATGCTGAAAGTATCATAGTGCTTCACCTTGATTACAAAACGTGAAGATCTAAGCAGACCCAGTGACAAGTTACTAGTATTCATCACTCCTTATAATACATTATCAGCAGCAGCAGCAAATGGATTCTTAGAGCTGTAAATTTTAGGCCCCAGCCTCAGACTCTCTGCTCAGCAGCTCCCTGATTAGAAACCTCCTCTTCAGGAACTGTGCACACTGCCGCTGCCAGCTAAGTGAGGTTCAGCATTCTGGTGAAGTGGGGGAGGTGAGGGCATGTGTGCGTGTCTGTGTGTGCGTGAGGCTTATGCTTTTTTATTCCTCTGTAAATTGTGCCATTACTGTCCAGAGAACAAGCAGCTCTTGAGCAGAGACACGGAATATGCAATAAAATACTGGTTATAGTCACGAACTATGCGGTAAGTAAAACGCAGAGTAGATTACTACCCAAAGCCTGCTCATCAGCACTGTTACAGACCATATTCTAACAGCGGTATTTCTTACAGTGCTTTTCAACAGGATAACTGTAGTATGCCCTCATTGCTCACTTTCTCTGTAAGCCCAGATTCTTTATCAAGCCAGCCCATGCATACTCACCATACCACATACCAAGAGAAAACCTGAGGCATAGGAGTAGAAATCTACACTGAAAAAGTTACCAACTAGACTCGAGATATGTGGACTCAGTCCAATTCCCTCCCCATTTCTTGAAGCCCAATTGTAAAAGGAAAAATGGCTTAATGATGACAAGGTATAGGCTAAGGGCTGCTGTAAGTCAAGAAAACTACAGAGTTCTGTGAGGGGCAAGGGACATTCATTCCTATCTCCACCCTTCTGCCCACTCCCTATCTACAGCTCGTCCATGGTACCCACTGGGTGTGAGAACTACTGCTGCTCTGCTTCTTAAAATTCTGCAGCACACATGAAACAAACAAAAAGCCTCTGAAGCTACACAGACTATCTGCACAGATCTCCAGACACAACAGCCAATAGGCCCAAGGCTGACAAAATTTTCAGTACCAGACAGAAACAAAAGGATCCCTAGGCCAAAAGGGAAGGAGATTCCTTCTACAGGCACCCATCAGGGAGCATCCTTTGATGAGGCCACTGGGAATTAGACACAACCACCCTTTCTCCTCTCTGAAATCATGACATCTGGCTGTTTTTTTGCTCCCTAAGGTCACATACTAGGTCTATTCTTCCCTATTCCCCAGAAAAGTACAGCTGCCACCCTTGCCCTCAACAAAAAATCCTAACAATATCCTGATGTGATACAAGCCCCTCTAGGGACCTAAGAACAATCACATGAAATACCAGAGTATACACTTTAAAAGGAATCATGCATTCAGACCAATTTCAACAAAGGGATATGGTACCATACACCTGACCGATACTTCTCAAAATTGTCAAAAGTCATCAAAAATAAGGAACGCCTGACAACTTGTCATTCCAAAAGGAACCTAAAGAGATATGGCAACTAAATGTAATCTGGAATGATAGAACAGAAAAAGGATATTAGGGAAAACTAAGTAAAGCTAAATAAAGTATGGACTTTAGCTAATGATCACGTATCACTATTGACATATTAATTATAACAAATGTACAATTCTCACACACAATATCAATAGGGGAACCTAGAGTGGGGGTTATGGGTAATGTGGGTACTCTGTACTATCTCCTTAATTTTTCTGTAAATCTAAAACTGTCTTGCCAGGTGCAATGGCTCAGGCCTGTAATCCTAGCACTCTGGGAGGCCAAGGTGGGTGGATTGCCTGAGCTCACAGGTTAGAGACCAGCATGAGCCAGAGCAAGACCTTATCTCTAATCATAGTCGGGCATTGTGGCAGGCACCTGTAGTCCCAACCACTTGGGAGGCTGAGGCAAGAGAATCGCTCATGCCCAAGAGTTTGAGGTTGCTGTGAGCTATGACGCTATATCCCTCTACAGAGGATGACAAAGTGACACTCTGTCTCAAAATAATAATAATAATAATAACTGTCCTAAAAAGTAAAGCCTATAACAATAATAACTTTAAAAACCAAGTAAATATTTTTGTTTTCTGGAGATAAGAGTCTTGCTTTGGCACCCAGGATGCAGTGCAGTAGCAGGTGTGATCACAGCTCAGTGCAGTGCACACTCACATGTCTGGGCTCAAGCAATCCTCCCACCTCAGCCTCCCAAATAGCTAGGACTACAGGTGTGCACTACCATGCCCAACTAATTTTTTTATTTTTTGTAGACACAAGATCTCACTATGTTGCCTGGGGTGGTCTCCAACTCCTGGTCTCAAGTGATGCTCCTGCCATGGCCTCTCAAAGTGCTGGACTTAAAAGCATGAGTCACTGTCCTTGGAATCCAGTGAATTTTTTTTTCAAGTATTTTCTGGCTGAAAAATAAATTTCCTATAATTCTAGCACTCTAGGAGGCTGAGGCGGGGGATTCCTTGAGTTCAGGAGTTCAAGACCAGCCTAAACTAGAGTGAGACTCTGTCTCTATAAAAATAGAATAATTAGCTGAGTGCTGTGGCAGGTGTCTGTAGTCCCAGCTACTCAGGCGGCTGAGAGAAAAGGATTGCTTGAAGCCCAGGAGTTTGAGGTTGCTATGAGCTATGATGCCACCCTACTGTAGCCTAGGGGCAACAGAGTGAGACTCTCCCTCAATAAAATAAAATAAAATACAATATTTTCTAATTCAATCATTTCTTTTTTCTTATCAACAAATTGGTTTGTTAACAAAACTGCAAATCAAGTCTTGACTTCTTTTTGGTATAGCAGAGGCCACCTTACTAGTCAGACATCTCTAGAACTCTCTTTTCACCTAAACGTCATAAAACAAGTAAAAGAAGTAACCTGTATTCTTTGGTTCTCTCTACATTACCACATGAGAGTACATGGATAAGTCCTGATATTACTCAAGATATTAGGAAGTATCTTTGCTTAAAAATCATGTCAGAGAGCCACTTCCATTTAACATAGTACTTGAAGTCCTAGCCAAAGCAATTAGGCGAGAAAAAGAAATAAATTCATCCAAATTGGAAAAGAAATAAAATTATCACTGTTCTCAGATGATATATATATAGGAACCCCTAAGGAGTCCAGAAAAACTGTTTGGATAAATAAATTCACAAAGTAATAGGAAACCAAGTCTATACACAAAGTGAGTTGCATTTCTATGAACTACAATGAATAATCCAAAAAAGAAAATTAAGAAAATGGCAGTGCCTGTAGCTCAGTGGGTAGGGCACCAGCCATGTACACTGAGGCTGGTGGGTTCGAACTCAGCCCAGGCCTAAACAACAATGACAACTGCAACAAAAAAATAGCCAGGCATTGTGGTAGGTGCCTGAAATCTCAGCTACTTGGGAGGCTCAGGCAAGAGACTTGCTTAAGCCCAGAAGTTGGAGGTTACTGTGAGCTGTGATGCTCCAGCACTCTACCCAGGGCAACAGCTTGAGACTCTGTCTCAAAAAAAGAAAAAAGAAAAGAAAATTAAGAAAACGACTTCCTTTTCATGACATCAAAAATAACAAAATACTTAGGAATGAACTTAATCAAAGGAGTGAAAAACTTGTCAAATAAAAACTATAAATCCTTGACAAAAAAATTAAAGATGGCATAAATAAATGAAAACATCTTGTGATCATGGCTTGAAAGATTTAATATTGTCAAAATGTCAATACTACCTAAAGCAATTTACAGATTTAATGCAAACCCTATCAAAATCCCAAAGACAATTTTTGCAGAAAGAGACCAACCCATAGAAAAGTTCACACGGGATCTCAAGGAACCCTGATTAGTCGTAACAATCTGGAAAACGGATAAAGGATTCACTTCTTGATTTCAAAACTTATTAAAAAGCTACTGTAACCAACACCATATGGTCCTAGCAGAAAGACAGACATACAGGCCATTATAATAGAATAGAATCAGGCAGTGCCTGTGGCTAAGGGAGTAGTGCACTAGTCCCATATACTGAGGGTGGCAGGTTCGAACCTGGCCCTGGCCAAAATTGCAACAACAACAAAAAAGAAATAGAATAGAATCCAGAAATAAATAAACTCATATATATCTGGTCAACTGATATTTGAAAAGGAGGTCAAGACCATTCAATGGGTAAATAACAGTCTTCAACAAATGGTGCTGAGAAAACTAGATATCCACAAGCAAAAGAACAAAGTTGGACTCTTAACTAACACCATAAACAAAAATGAACTCAAATGGATTCATGACTTAAATATAAAAATTAAAACTATAAAACTCTTAGAAGAAAACACAGGGCAAAAATTTTACAACACTGGATTTGACAATGATTTCTCAAGTATGACACTAAAGGTAGAGGCAACAAAAGAAAAAATAGATACAATTAGATTTTACAAAAATTTTAAAATTGTGTGCATCCAAAACACTATCAACAGAGTAAAATGCAATCCACAAAATGGGGGAAAATATTTTTCAAATCTATATCTGATAAGGGGTTATTATCCAAAATATATAGAGAATTACTAAAACTTAACAACAACAAAAAATTACCAATCTGATTCAAAAATGGGCAAAGGATTTAAGTGGACCTTTCTCCAAAGAAAATATACAGATAGTCAATAAGCACATAAAAAGATGTTCAACATCACATATTTAAGGAAATGCAAACCAAAAATACAATGGAATACCATCTCCACACCCACTGGGATGACTACTATCAAAAAGAAATATACACAAAAATAGCAGAAAATAACAAATGTTAGCAAGAATGTACAGACATTATAACCCTTGTGCACTATAGGTGGGGATATAAAATGGTATAGTATAGCCGTTCCTCAAAAAATAACAATTATTGGCTCCGTGCCCATAGCACAGTGGTTATAGCAATGGCCACATACATGGAAGGTGGTGGGTTCAAGGCCCAGGCCAGCAAAACAACAACAACAACAGCAACAAAAAATAGCCGGGCGTTGTGGCAGGTACCTGTAGTCCCAGCTACTCGGGAGGCTGAGGCAAGAGAATCGCTTGAGCCCAAAAATTTGAGGTTGATATGAGCTATGACGTCACAGCACTCTATCAACAGCAGCATAGTGAGACTCTGTCTCAAAAAACAAAAAAAAATTACCATATGATCCAGTAATTCTACTTCTAGGTACAAACTCAAAAGAATTAAAAATAGAATCTCAGAGATATTTGTATATCCATGTTCATGGCAGCACTGTTCCCATCAATGGAACATACACATAAGGGAACATTATTCAGCCTTAAAAAGGAAATTCTGACACATCCTACAACATGAATGAACCCTGAGGACATCATGCTAAGGAAATAAGACAGTCACAAAAAGACAAATTCTACTGATATCAGTTACTCTTAAGGCAGAAAGCAAAATGGCAGTTACCAGGGGCTACAGGGGAGGGGGGTGGAGGGAGAAGAGAATGAATTACTGTTTGTTACAGTTTCATTTTTGTAAGATAATGAGTTCTAAAAATGGATGGTTACAGAACAATTTGCATATGCTTAACACCACTGAACTGTACACCTACAAATGGTTAAAATAGTAAGTTTTATGTTGCGCGAACTTTACCACAATAAAAAAAAAATGGGAAGAAAGTACCTCAGAGACATAATGAACTCCATCTAGAGCTGTGATAGACAAAATGATCAGGGCAAAACCATACGCATTCTAAAATCCACTGTATCCACGTTTGCTTATAAACATTGATCTCCAAAACTGGACATGCCAGTTAACCACTTAGGGTCCCCAGACCAAAGTCTTACAGGCGTCCTCAAACTACGGCCCGCAGGCCACATGCAGCCCGCCTAGGACATTTATCGGGCCCACCGGGTGTTTTTGCCACTGCTGCCTGTCCTGCTTATAGCAGCCGACTCATCCCAGGGCCTGCAGTCCGGCCCTCCAACAGTCTGAGGGACAGTGAACTGGGCCCCTGTTTAAAAAGCTTGAGGACCCCTGTCTTAGAAGGTAAACTCCTTGAAGGCAGGCACTACTTCCATTTCTTTTATATCTTCTCAAAGATAGTTCACAGGGCTCTGTTTAAGCTATCTGAGAGTTACAGAGAATCAAGCAAGGGGCCTCCAAGGAGGCAGGACAGTGAGAAGACACCTCTTGAGGACATGCTTCTAACCCAGCCCTCCTCCCTGCTCTAACAGTGTTATTCAGGTCCGTGAAATCTGCAATGCCCGTGGATCCAGCAGCAGGAACAGGGAAGCTAAGCCACGTGCTCAGGGGACCATATGGCTACAAACAGCACAGATCAGCTAAAACGCCACAGGGAAGGAAGGGAGGGAACTGGCAGGCCACGACAGGCACAAAAGTCTCAGGCAGGCTCTGCTAATCGGTGTGAAGTGAACATGCTTCTCTGCTAACCTGGAGAGACAGAGAGCCCTCCCCTGCATTTCATTCCTTAAGAAGTAAAACTGCTTAAGCAGACAACAGAAACCAGTCTTTCATAAGGCCACTTGTATGCAGAGAATACTTTGTTGAGTTTCATATTTCTTAGGAGTAAGCCTCTTGGCAAACACTGATCTACAGCTTTGCATCACTTCTAGAAATCAGTGATAGGACCCCAGAGGTATCCAGTTAAAAAGGCCAAAGATTATCCTATGCATTCTCTTTTCTGACTATTTTAGCTATGTCTTATACAATTAATTCCTAAAAAAAAACCCAGGGAGACTGCTGAAGAGAGAATCACTATTTGTTAAGGCCTTACAATCACATGATTTTTAGAGCAGAATGGCTCAGCAAAGGTGTAGGGCTTTCAGACTACAAGTGTGAGGACTTGAGTACCTTACAACATTTTTTTGGTTTCCTTGAAAAAGTTGCTTGGCATTAACAGACTCTTTAAATTGAGTAAAATGACAACCCTATAGTTGGGTTCTAGGTTACAAAAACTAATGCACATAAATTTTCTTTTTAAATTTAATGCTGATATATACTATTCTACAACAGAGACTGGTAAACCATGTGGTCCAAGAGCCATCCAACTAGCTTCATATTGTTAAGTTGTTATATTGGAATACTGCCACACTCATTCATTTACATAGTGTCTGTTTTCTGTTGTCTGTCTGAACCATGGCAGGGTTCAGTAGTTACAACACAGACTATTATGGGCCATAAAGCCTAAAATAATTATTATGCAGTTCTTTAAGAAAAAGCTGGCCAATACCTATACTAGAACATATTACAGAATAACATACTTAGGAGTATATACCAGTTAATATTTATGAAGAGCTAAATGATCCAAATCATTTCTAAGGAAATAACTGCCATTTACTTGGAGATTTAATCCTATTTTCTAAATAACGAAAAAAATCAACTATATGAATATCAACCTATTAGGGACTGGTTAATCAAATTATGCTGCAGCCTTATGATGGGATATTACGCATCAATTAAAGAAGTAAACCAAAACATTTATTTTGATTCCCTTTCTAAAAACCCCTAGACACACAAAAAGCAATCTATCTATCTTACTTATCCATCTATCTACATAAGCCCCCAAAGAGAAAGATAATGGAAGAGAAGAACACTGCAACACAGCTTTGGAAGCTAGTAAAGCAGATGGATGAGTAGTACCTGATGCCACTGACTCACAAAAGCAAAATTCTTTGCTAGTGATGAGAAAACACAATAGCCAATCTGCTTTATACTGCAGAATCCCGCTCCACTCCCCAGCTTGCCAAAAGACTCAGAAACTGTTAAATCAAGCATTTTAACTGGGAATGAAAATGTGACGAAAAATTAGGATTGGTTTCAAATCTTTATAAGCAGCAGATACAGGTTCATTGCTTCTAACCCAGTGTTTTAATAGCTCATTCTTAAATAAGAGATTAGCAAATATTGGAGGAAAGTCCCTAATATGACAACTAAGTAACCAAAATAACCAAAGGGGGAGGAGGGAAAGATGTGGGTAGGGGAAGAGGGCCTCGAAGAACACAAAGGTATGCGGGTAAAAGAAAACTTAAGGGCCAGGCGTGGTGGCTTAGACCCGTAATTCTAGCACTCTGGAAGGCCAAGGCAGGATGATTTCTTGAACTCAGGAGTTAAGAGACCAGCCTGAACAAGAGCAAGACACTGTCTCTACTAAAAACAAAAACAAGCTGGGCATCATGGCGAGTGCTTATAGTACCCGCTACTCAGGAGGCTGAGGCAGGAAGATCACTGGAACCCAGAGTTTGAAGTTGCTATGTGCTAGGCTGACATCATGGCACTCTAGCTTGGCCAACAGAGTGAGACTCTATCTCATAAAATCTTAAAATAATTGCTCAGACTCGCTTGGCGCCCACAGCTCAGTGACTAGCGTGCCAACCACACACACAGAAGCTGGCGGGTTCTAGCCCGGCCTGGGTCAGCTAAACAACAATAATAACTGCAACCAAAAAATAGCCGGGTAGTGTGGTGGGCGCCTGTAGTTCTAACTACTCGGGAGGCTGAGGCAAGAAAATTGCTTAAGCCCAAGAGTTTGAGGTTGCTGTGGACTGTGATGCTAAGGCACTCTACCAAGGGCAACATAGTGAGACTCTGTCCCCACCCCCAAAAAAAAGAAAAAGGAAAAAGAAATTGCTCAGAGAGCTAAAAGATGATATTCACTTCTGAAATAAGTACTGAAAAAGTAATTTAAAAATTACTTTTTAAAACAGTAGTAATAAAAGAGAAATATCCAGAGAATCAAAAAAAAAAAAAAAAGAGCTCTTTAGAAGTTAAAACAATATCACATCAAGGAAACAGCAGAAAGATAAATATAAAGAAATCCAAAAGAATAGAAGATGAAATAGAAAATAGAAGGAAAACTTTGGAAGACCAGCCCACAAAGCCCAACATCCAAATATAAGAGTTCTATGGGGGCAGGACACAATTATAAGAGGGAATTTACCTAACAAATGCAATCAATATAACCTAATTCTTTAGGTTACAAAATGAATCCCAAACAATAAAACACACACACACACACACACACACACACACACAAAACAAATGTAAGAGCTCTAGAAAGAATAAAACAGAACAACTAGATAGTTCCGGGGGGAAGGGGTTCCCAGAACTAAAAAACTAAATATTGAGGCACAATATACTCATGTATGGATAAGCAAAGCATATCACTATTACATATCAAACACCAAGATCAGAATGAAGAAACCATACACGTATAAGAATGTGATATCATAGTGTTTTCAGACCCCTAAAAAAACAAGAAAATAAAACAACAAAAAAAAAACTTCTGATAGCTGACAGTTGAAGGAATACTTTAACAATTCTGATGGACAATGACTTCTAAAATCAAATTCTGTATCCAGCTAAACTATCAAGGGTAAGCAGAGAATGAACATCAAAGTTCTCAGAAAATTTACCTCCCAGGCACTCTTCTGCAATGAAGTTAAGAGAATATGTGCCAACAAAATGAAGTTATAAATCATAAAGAAAAAGTCATAGGATCCAGTAAGTGTATTTCCAATCCAAAAGTAGGGCAAAGAAACTCCCTCAGGATAATGGTGAAGAAAAACTAAGATGACAGGTCTAGAACTGACAAAAAGAGTAACTAGTACAGACTGATGAAGGCCACAGGTTCCAAAAAAGTATTATTGAAGATCAATTAAAAGACTGAATAAGTCTCCTCTTGAGAGGAGAATTAGACAGACAGTTTGAAGGTTGAATTAAAAATATTTTTTAACATTAATGGCAACAATTACTAACTATAGAGGAAAAAGTTTGTAAGGGAAATTAAAAGTAGTTGTAGTATGCTACATAGCACAGCATAACTTAACCAAATTATGATATAATCATATTAGAAAGACTGAGCATGTGTGCGTGCCCAAATGAGTATGTGCGTGTTGAGAAAAAAAAATAAATCCTCCTCTTCCGCTGTATGAAGAAAAGGAGCTATGCCTAAAACTAAAAAATTAATAGCCATATAAACATTTTATTCAGAGATATGAATTAGCCAAGAATTAAAGTGGCTGCTTTAAAGGAGAAGGAAACTGAACTGTTACCTTTTTTAATAAGCTTATAGAAATTTTTAAATTTCTCTGTATTAAAAATAAAAACTTTCAAACTTAAAAATTATACATAAAAGGATACAAATTGGTACTATTCAAAATGGCTGCCAGTCTGCAATAAGATAAGGAACTTGCACCTAGAACATTAATCAACTACATCACTAAGAACATTGCTGACAGGTTTTTTTGTTTTGGGGGTAAGTTTTTCTTGATAAAGGAAGCAATGCCTTAATTTACAATGTGACCCAAGCACCCCGTGTCTTATCCATGCACTTTAAGTAGGAACAGTATAGATAGATCACAGATCATCATACTTTTAGATAAAAGGTCAGACAGAAAGTATTTTGGGCTTTGCAGGCTATCTGTTCTCTCAACTACTCAACCCTGCCATTATAGCGTAAAAACAGCCAGAGACAAATAGGTAACAGATACACATGGCTATGTTCCAATTTACTTGCAATAATAAAATTTAATTTCACATAATTTTCACATGCCACAAAATATTTTGTATCAATACAAAACCGACTTTTTAAGGTAAAATCCACAGGCCATACAAAAAGAAGTGCTAAGCGGGCTTTGGCCTATGGGCCATAGTTTGTCAACCTTGAGATAAACAGTATGATCAACTCAGTCTTAAGGGAAAAAAAAAAAAAAAGCTATGTCACAGTGTTTCGTATGTATATACTAGTTTGAGTATTTTTGCTTATCTTTTTTATGCTTTTTTTCTTATTTTAAAAGCAAATATAATGCTGAAGAATTTTTAAAACTCAAGAAGTTTTAAAACCCCTTACCTACCCGTTTTTCTCTCTACCCTCGGAGTAGGCCTATGTCCAAATGAGCTAAATTTATGTTTCAGGTTCTACAGGAGACTGGTTATTCCTCATAATTCTTAATTAGATGGTTTCTAGAGGCAATCTCCTCTACTTTGGCATTGTAATGAATAAAACTTCATTGTAATAATAAAAGCCTCACTTTGTTACTTAAAAAAGTCCTAGAATCCTTAATTTTAAAAAACAGAAAAAAAGCTCCTATAGACAGTTCTCCCTTTTAGTTACCAATTAAGTCATATTTAAGATAAATGTGAAGCTATTGGCTCAATTATCTAAATCCTTTGAATTTCATTCTTCTGTAATGCTTAGTTCCCTAAGCAGCAAAGGCCCACAATTCTGCAAAATAGTGTAGGTTTTTCTACAAACTCAGTTTTGAAATAGTGTAGGTTTTTCTACAAACTCAGTTTTGACTAAGGAGGGGCTGGTAAGGACAGGGTAAAGATCCCCACAAGCCTCATCTTCACCATTAATCTCAAAGACCCTCTAAACCAGTGGTTCTCAACCTGTGGGTCGTGACCCACAGGAACTGTATTAAAGGGCTGAAACATTAAAAAGGTTGAGAACCACTGCTCTAAAGATGGTAAATACCAGAAGGTCTGCCTCCCTTCTTGAGTGAACAATTATCCTTTCATTGTGTAGCTACAATCTTACAACAAAACATTCTAACAGGAAGCATGAGTACAGCATAAGTGAGTTCCAAATAGGTAGAGCAACCCAAGACTAAGTTTCTGTATTAGTACACTCCTCACACAGAAAGAAGTGGAGGTCCATTTTGGCCAGCATCAAGACCTGGAAGATGCAAGGGACCAGGAACAACTCCCATTCCTGTCCACTGAAAGAGGTGATTGTGGCTTACAGCTGCCTGGATACCACCTACTAAAAGAGGGAAATAGGCCACCTACCCATTCTGTGACCCATTGCTTTAAACATCATAAAAAAGAAACTAAAGAAATCAAGCCAGTCCCTCAGAGAATTTGCTAAGATAAACAGCCTCAGGATTTTTCAGGCTGACACTGCCACCTAGTGGCTTTCCAACTTAAACTCAGGCTTAGCAGACAGAAAATAGCCATCTCCCAATCCAAGAATATGAACACTTAACCACTTTCAGTACCCATAAAGACAAAACTTCCAAAATCTCTTAGCAAAAGTAAAAATGGGATGGAAAACATTACAGCATTTTGGAAAGAAATGGAGAACATGATGACCATTCAAGTTACTAAAACCTGCAATTAAGAAAAAAAAATTATTATAGCCCTGCAGATACAAGGAATCTATTTCATAATAGCTCTAGTTCCCTTCAAAGCAATCTATCCCAAGACACATCAATGGAGAACTCTCAGAAACAAAACAAAGCCACAAAAGCTCCAGAACACAAAGAAGGGAAACTTGAAGTCAACAGATGCTCCTTAATTTATAATATACCTCCTTATTAATAAGCCCATCCATCACAATTTGAAAATATTTCAAGTAGAAATACATTTAATACACATTTATAATTTCTACATTTACTAAATGTAGAAATACATTTAATAACTACTTCTATTTAATACACTCTATTTAACACCATAGCTTAGCCTAACCTACCTTAAATGTGTTTAGAATGTATATAAGCCTATATTTAGACAAAATAATCTAACACAAAGCCTATTAAATAATAAAGTATTGAATATCTCATGTAATTTACTGAATACTGCACTAAAAGTGAAAAACTGAATGGTTGTATGGGTACTCAAAGTATAGTTTCTCCTAAAAATAGTATTACTCTCACACCACTATAAAGTCAAAAAAATTGTTAAATCGAAATCACCTTAAGTCAAGGATTGGCTGTACTTAGGCACAGAAAATCTTACAGAATGCCATTTGCTAAGCATATAAAAAAAGAACTCCTAAAATATGAGAGATATTTCAAGCTAGCTAACTAGAAAGCCCAAAGTTCTTATGGTTTCTAAGCCCCTTAAAATAAACAAACAAACATACACATATACACACACACACACACACTCCCACCCCATTGGCTTGCCTTGAAATATTCAAGAGCTGCAGCATTTCTAATTGTTCAAATCCTTGTATTATCACTTCTCTAGAAATGTCCACTATGTATATCAAGATGCTGAGAATGACTCACCTTGGCAACAAACTGCTTGTCCTTTTGGTCCAAATTAGCAGTGGGAGCCACATAGTCTCTCCATATTCTCAGCCTGCGCTCCTTAGCAAACCTAGCAACAAAGAAAGGATGCAAGATCATTCAGACAGACTATGTTAGCTAATGAAATCCACCACCACCAAGGGAGCACACAACTAATGCAGAATCCTTCCCTTCCCTATAGACACAACCAGGAGAAAGACCAAAAGTCAAACCAGAACAAAGAGTGATAGCAAAAGAAAATATCCACAAGGTATATGTACCATAAACCCATGACTAGAAGACTGGTCCAGGTGTGTGATTTTTTGAGCTGGGATGGTACAAGTCTACCTTGACAATTAATTCTTTGGTTTATCCAGTATTTTCTCAGTGGCTACTAGAAACTTTCAGTTAACAAATACAGAGCAACTGCTTTCTTAAATGGGACACACACGTAAGCAAACTTTTAGAAGCATGGGCCTGCTCAATTTCTATTTGAGTTATAAAATGTTATCAAACAAATTCTGTTTAGAGCAAAATGTCACCAATTTTAGTGCATCTACCTAAAGAATAGTTGAAAAATGGATAAAATTCCTATAGAATTTACTGACAAGAGTTGAAAAACCATGTAGCCAAAACTTTATTTTGAAGTAGTAAGCTTAGTAGATAATTTCTGAGTCAGTCTAAGAATGGGAAAAGGAATATGCACAAAGATTTGAAAAAAAACATCAATGAACAGCTGTCTTCAAAACTACTTACAAATAAGTGTATACATGTGCAGTGAAAAGGAACTATTATTTCTGAAAATAGAATTGCAATCTTTTGCACTAAATGAGAAAAATACAAAGGATGTAGTAGCTGTAAAAGCACATTAATTCAGTACAGGGAATACAATCTTACCTATAACACAAATAGCTCAAATGCAGCATGCAAGCAGCAGACAAGTAATCGCATATTATAGAAATAAGATTTGCATTCCCTGGTCTGTAGCCTATTTTTTAATGATGAGCACTCTGCAAAAAGTCTATAAAATCTCCTAAAGATGTTATAAAACATGTAGATATTACTTTCATTGTATTCACTTTTATTTAAAAAGAGGCAGGAACTTAATGCAAAAAAAAATTGCATCAACCAAAAGTATAATTTAGACTACTTAACAAGATTTTTTGCACCATACAAAAGAAATTGAGCATCACAGAATTATGAGAAGTATTTGAAATACTGTACTTGAGAAGGGTATTGTATCTTTCTAATTTAAGTGAAGAATAACATAAAAACAAACAAAAAAAATTTAAGTAATCGCTATTTTTTTCATCAGACAATGTACATTTTTGTTCAATGTGCCATATGAAATGAGCCAGATTAAAATCTAATTTTAAAAAACCTTGCAAATATTTCTGCTTACAGGTACAGAAAGATATAAAAGACCTAAGAAAGGGAATGAATACTATAGTTATTCAATTCATGCTGTTGCACATCTCTTTGCTATACGTCTCAATGGCAAAAATGTAGTTATCAAGACCATAATAATTTTAAGATTCTGAAATAAGCCATACAACAGGACTTGAGAGCAGACCATAGTCACTGACTGTTTTAGCTTAAATGTACCCTGTGAGGTGGTGATTCAGACTTTCCTCAGCATCATTTCCATTCATTTACTCTTACTAGCTGCTTTATTTTCTTCTATTTACCCTTCAAATGGAACAAGTTCACCAACCTACCCCTTCAAGTGGAACAAATTCACCTACATCTACTTGACCTTGACACTGCAATGGCCACCAATTTTTAGAATTTCCACACACGGTTTTCTGGAAATTATTTAGTTCTACATCTGCTTTAATCATAGGCACTAAGCCAAAAACATGACAAAGGCACCTCAGAGTTGTATTAGCACTTATAATTTAAAAAATACTTTTTTTTTTTTGGCTGGGGCTGGGTTTGAACCCACCACCTCTATCATATGGGACCGGTACCCTACTCCTTTGAGCCACAGCGCCTCCCCTAAAAAATACTTTTAAATAAAACTGAGCAGTAAGCTTCATTAAGATCAAATAGTCCTGGTCTAGGACCCACAGGTTCTATCTTTGCATCATACCCTGACTCTAGCCTTTTTCATTCATCTTCATCAAATGAGCCTCAAGTTTATTCATTCCAAATGCCTAAAACCCAGAATATAAAAAAGAGGCTCAGGAAAAAGTGACCTAAAAACATTTAAATAGCAGATCAAGTGAAGAATAATGTCTAAGTGAAAAACCTAAGCTCTTACTATCCAGCATTGAATTAGATTGAACCTAAAGACTGACGTTTAAGTCACTCCTCTATGAGGAATTCCCCTATCCCTTTACTGAAACAAAATGGACGCTGACATACAGGGAGAGAGATCACTAGGTTTCCTTCTCTAAAGATACTTAATAAGATACTGGCTCTAAGGACTCCCTGATGGACCTTACCTCTCAGCCGCCCTCAACTTGTCTGCACCCCGAGTGTAAACTGCAATCGACCAATCCACACAGCGTGCAAAACCTTCCTTCAGGAGGAGCTCTGTGATGTTGCCATTCTGAAAAGCAAAGCCCAAGAGAAGGCAAGCACAGATTAGATTCTGTCACAAGAGAATCCATTCTCTAGACTTCTGACAAAATTAACATTGCCCCAATCTATTCTGCAGTTTGTGATTGTTTTTAAAGTAGTTTCTCTCATTAGGAAACCATCCCCAAGATGGGAAACACGACTCTGAGACTCCTCTCAACAAACAGCCGTAGCTTCATAACCCCACAACACACAGCATGGTAATTCTACTTAATAGAAGTAGGATAAATGCTAGTGGCATTGAATGGAATTGACATTTCAATAGCTCTTCTTGTGGGCAGAGGAGGATGTTAATCTTTAGCAGAGATTATACCTTATTCTTCCCTCCCCGAAAATCAGCACTTCCTCCCCTTTTCATAAGGGGAGAGCCGAAGAACAGGCTGAGTAGGGAATAAAAGAAGCTACATTTTGCTCAGTGAATTACAATTCACATTCTACAGTGACACAGAGCCATCTGGCAGGGCACAGCCAGACATTCAGTACTTCAGAAGAAACAGACATGACCTTGGCACGCTCCAAACCGAGCCTCACAGCCTTCCACAACTGCCACCATGAAAGAATTATCTAGCCAAAGAATAAGTAGTAGTAGTTTAACCGTATTGGACATAGGTTACAATAATGGAAATCCATTCAAACTTAGGTGTTAAGAAACAAGGTCATTTCATGTTTAAGAATAAACTCATCTAACAAAGTGTACAATAGGGTAAAACTCCCAAACAGAACTACAAGAACATAAAAAGCCTATTTCCTGCTACAAGCAGAGGTAAGAGGCAACTAGATAAAGACTGGAATACACAAAATAATCAATTTTTCCACACAATTGTTTCCTCCTCGTGGGTCTACCAATACTCCAGAAAACTGACTTCTTGACCTGCATACAAACCTCACTAATTCTATTTTATACATTTCAGTTTTACTTCTAAATGTGGCAGTGTCCAGCCTTTCCTGTTGGCATCCTCTAGGACCAAACACTTGGGAAAATAAGTGATAAAGTTCCTCTTCCCTTTATAAACCCAATAACATTGGGGATTAATTTTTTAAAGGTGAGAAAGTACACAGATTTGTCCAATTACCTAAGACAAAGAGTATCTCCCTAGAAAATGTCTCAAAATCAGTAGATGATAATCCTGCCAAAATATTTAAACAGATATTAAAAACAGAAAGAAAGAAGAGAAGCAAACACCAGCTCTACAAACCCCAAAAGCACCCCTGATCCATCACCACACAGTCTGCACAGGCATACTCACTGGATGAAGGATGGTACCCAAAATGTTCTGGTTGTGGCAGCTCTCCAGAATGATCTGAACATCTCTCTGAAGCAGTCGCGACTCAGTGAAAAATTTGGCTTCTGCAGCAAAAGGCTCTGGTGTTTCACTGCCATCTGCTTCCCGTCGAAAAGTCGGGCACTAAAGTGAATTAAGACAGGTGAATAATGTTGCCTAAATGTGAGTGCTAGGCACTCTCACCCCACAGTGAGCTTTCCAGATTGTACACATGCCAGAAAGCTAAGCTCAGGAAAGTCTGAAATCAGGTCTTCTAACCCTTTTAAAAACATACTGACAAAAAAAGGACTGGAAATAATTTCAGACTTCTTGATAAAGGCAAATAAAACCACATTACCAGGCAGCGCCTGTGGCTCAAAGGAATAGGGCGCCAGCCCCATATGCCAGAGGTGGTGGGTTCAAACCCAGCCCCGGCCAAAAACTGCAAAACAAACAAACAAAAAAAAAAAAAAACCATATTATCATGAAGAAAATAATTTTATTATAATTACAGTTGAGAATGGCCCCTTACCATGATAAGATTTATCAGTACTTAGCTTTTAATCTTTGGCATTTTTAAAATCAAAATGAGTATTTTACATCAACAGATGCCATATTTAGCAAACTTCACACTCTCTCATCTCTCCTATTCTAGGTTTACATACTGAACAATCTCTAAACACAGTCCATTCCAAAGAGACTTAGAGTACTTAAAAAAAAAAAATCCAATTAGAATTGTCCCACCATGAAGTTCAAACCAAAACAAGAATAAAGTACTCTGGTCAGTGTTAATGGTTCATATCAGGAAGACAGTGGATCTGAAATCCCCAAGTAAAAGAATCTACCTATAAATGAACACTTCTACTACACACCCTGTACCCACCACATAAGGGGTCTGACCTTGATCCCTGACAGCATGACTGTAACCAGGTAGTAATCTGGGAGGAGCAGGGCCCTGACCACACTGCCGTCCCTCACGTGCTCAATGATGGCTGCAAGACAGAAAAAATACCTTAATTCATTAGCAAAAGGTGTACCAAAGAAAAACAATGCCCAATCAAACTGCATTTAGCACAGTTCCCCTCTCCAAAACCCTGAAAGAACCTCACTTTTTAGATGCACTGGCAGATCATTCAGTTTTGCACAATAGACACTTGCACAGATGATATCTGGAGAATACAGGCCAGACCTACTTCTCTGTCTTCTGAACCTTGGGGGACCTCGTGGCTCACACTGAAGCTTTGTTATCCATAAGCAAATATGCTCGCTTGAGTACCAGGTACCCAGCAAAAACTAATTCAGGACTGGTAATAATTTCATTTTACTACCTATAGTTAGTCAGGTCTCAAAGAAGGGCCAAAAACTACACACACACACATATATATTATATATACACACACATTCATACATACACACAGACACACAGAGCTGGTCCACCATATCTGCAGGTTCTATGTTCGTGGATTCAAATGATCAGAGATTGAAAATATTCAGAAAAAAGGAAAAAATTCCATAAATTTCTAAAAACCAAAACTTAAATTTGCTGTACACCAAGTATTACATTGAATCCAAGAAGATAAAGTGATGCATAGGCATCATATTAGGTATCCTAAGTAATCTAGACATGATTTAATGTATATGGGAAGATGTGTGTAAATTACAGTCAGATGCTTTGCCACTTTTTATCAGGGACTTTAGCACCCTCAATTTTGGTATCTGTGGGTGATAATCCTCCCCATGGATACTGAGGGACAACTATGTGTGCTTAGATAAATACAGAATACATGTTTCTACCTCTAAGTTTTTGGGGGAGTATTTAAGTAGCCTTATTTTAGTAAATAAAACATCTCTACTGTACAAAATACCAGAATTTACTACTTTGCAACAGTAAAGGACTAACCTCTGCAAAATACATCTGCTATAACCTATGTGAAACGAATAAAAATTCCTTTCCAAATTGGTGTTATTTACCTTTAAAGATTTCCTTTGGATACTAAGTAAGTAAAACAAAGGCTTACTAGATTTTTATAAACCTCAGGAAGCAAAGAGCGCAATTAGAAGGAAATGATCCTGAGTCATATCTGTCTTTTCCCGCCAGCCTCACCATTGACAGGCTTCTGGTGGTGTGAGTCCACAAAGTGTCTTGGGTTCTCAATGGTATACTTGAGGTCCCGGATAGTATGTGAACCGTTGCCCTCACTCCACATCCCTTTCTTAGCTGCCTTTGCTTGTTCCTCACATTCTGAAAGCCGGTTCTGCTCAGGACTGGGACATGAAAAAATAAACAAGTGGGGTTAGTGAGTTCACAAATAGAAATATGAGGCTCTATACCCCCACCCCACCCCTCAAGTTAGTCTTACATCTTTTTTGGGTTTGAATGAAGGTTTTAAATAAGAAATTATTAAAAACAAGGGGGAGGGGTAGGTAATAACTGTATATAACATTAAATAATGTAACTTAGGTGTAGATTCCCAAATGCATTTGGATATACAAATTGACCACGGAGTACTTGTTTCTGATGATGACTGGTGTAGAAATGTGTGAATTTGGGTGGCTTTCTATCTTGTCTACCATTGCATGAAACATTAGGGTTTCTTTAAAATGTGTGTGTCATACTTCTTTTGGGAAGGGGGTTGTTTTCTTCTCTTTTCTTTTTGAGACTCCTACAGGAGCTGAATTTGTAATTTAGAAACATTTAATTTTGTTGATCCTGTTTGGGACACTTAAATAACATCTGAAGCATTATTGCTTTAGAATGTTCAAATAAAATTTCCTGACCAAAAAAAAAAAAAAGAAAGAAATATGAGGCTCTTTGACAGGGGGTTTCTTCAGCATCTTCTCCCCTTGAAGTGACTAAAACATTTATTTCAGATCCATGACTTAAGACTCGAGTCTATCACCAGAAAATCACCATGAGTGCAATTTCCAGGTTCCAAACTTGTTCCTTCAAACAACAGATTGAATTGAAAAGAGCATTTAATGAGAAAAACTTAACACACATCTCAGTATTGCCACTATTAGTGATTAGAAAAAAGCAAGTTAGTGGCTCAGAGGGGAGCTACTCCAGGGGGTACAGCTTCATTTCACCACCCCAGATTCAGGAACCAGAATCTAGACACAGCTCAGCAGGACACAGTATAGGGAAGGTGATCAAGAACCACTCTTACTCTTTCTTAGTCTACCGAACAGGCCTGGGGAATGCTGAGTGAACACTGTTATCACAAATAATGTTACCTCAAAACTACCTATACACAAGGCCAGCTAAGCAAAAGCGGTTTGAAAATGGAAGCCTCCTCCTTCCTTAAGCAGGAAACCAAACTACATAAAAGAGCAGTGTATGTATGTAAGTAGACAGACCAAAGCAACTTTAAAAAAAAAAAAAAAAGACTGGAAATGGCTCTTCTCTCTCTTCTATCTGAGCTAAAGGAGGCACAGTCTCACACACCTAGTACCAAGGCCTATATGCATGAAATGAATTTCCTCCCATTTCACTAGTAGGGATTTCTAAGCAGACATAGACCTACCATTCTCAAGCAAGCAAGTTTTCAGTTTCTCTCTTCCCTCTCCTCTCCCCAAAAGCAACCACATCAAGTATTCAAATCCACAGTCATAATTAAATGAAGAAATGTAGTATAAGAAACAGAAGCACATACAAAACTAAGGAAAAGAGCCTTTAGATCAAGACAATTTTGGAGGAAAAAGAAGGATGGTATTCCAGGGGAGATTTCCTTATTTAGACGATACAATAACGCTAGGGGATTTTATTATTCATTCTGATTGCAACTCAATTCCCCAAAGAACACTGCAATGATAATAAATCAAGCCAGAAATTGCCCTTAAATAGAACTTTGGAATGTTTCAAAAAAATACTACCTAATTCAACAAATTCTCACACGCACACATCCTAATTACAAAGTCCAGCAAATGTCTCCCTGCAGTCAGAAGGGACCAAAGAAATTTATGGTGAAAAACGTGACCCCAAAGTCTATGAAGGCAGAAAGAATGCAAAAGATGCACGTTTGCCTTTGCTCATCTCATCACTGGCACACCTCATACAAATATTTTTCTAAAGTCTTTTCTAAGGCTACAATAGTCATCTAAAATAGCAAGGATTTAATCATTTAAAAACAGCATGTTTACAGTCTCCAAATTACCAATGTGGCATATCACTTTTCAGAGACTAAAGTGTTAATTAAAGCCAGCTGCAATCCATCCTACTGAGAGCCAGCACTAGTGAACTTAAGCTTAATAAATGTGCTATAAACTTACATACATAACACTCCTTTCTAATAAGTTCACATTGCCATTAGCTAAACAAATACTTTTTTATCTGCTAATTAAGTACCTACACATTCATAAACCAGCAAACACTTAAAAGTCTTTGATATAAATTTTCCCTAAATTTCAAAACAGAATATCTGAGGTCTTATTCACCTGCTTAATCTTCACTGCACTTATTCCTTGCATTTGATATAAGAACAGACAGATTATATGTCTGTTCTTGGTTGACTGTCTGTCTCCACATTAGTCTGTTCACTATCATAGTCTCGGTGCCTAGAACAGAACCTAGAACATAGTAAGTGCTAAACAAATATTTGGGAATGGATGAGTGGATAAGTAACTGAATATCTTTGATCTAAAACCTGTTGACTCTTATGAATAGACTCGCCTATTCTCAAAACCTGTTGTTAAAGTAGATACACATGTCAATACCATTAATGAATTCTGAGTGACCCCAGGGCACAAAATAATCCATAACTAATCAAGAATGTCCTAGAAGCCATGAAAGCATCTGAAGTTACCAATTTTGTTAGGGGGCAAGAAAGAAAATGCAGCAAAGCCAATTTACAGTTGACTACCCAGTCACCTGAAGGAAGCTGGAGGGACTGAAGGATAATGAATACTTACTTATTAGCTCTCATGCCTTCTCTTCGGGTGGCTAAGCCCTCTGCAACCAACGACTCTGCAATGTTTTCCCCATTGGTATCTAAGGAGGGAAAAAAGTGATTTAAAAGCAAGATCCAAACTTGCCTCCAATAGAAACAGCACAAATGGGGCCACTTTGATACTCTGCTCTTCAAGGAGAATAATGCTGCCAGAGAAGTAGACAAGGCAGCAAGGCAGCACTGGGTTGTTCAGAAAACCTCTTCTCCCAAAATGTCCAGTCTCTAGCACTCAAAGTCCTATTGATCTTCTTGAGAACTTTATTCTTAATTTTCCAGTGTATCTTCAAGCCAAAGGCAATCTCAGGATCCACAGGAGACAGTAAAGAAAGCAAGACACATGAGGCTGGCACTTCAAAAGAATATAAAGCAATGACCGAAGGAGCAGATACCTGGAGCTAAACACAAATTCTGCCGCACAGTAGCTTAGACATGCTTTCTCACTATCTCAATCTACTCATCTCTAAAGTGGGAGAGCTCTTGCCTTGATGGGTTCTAATGGGAATTAATAATAATGTACATAAATTACCAAGCACAGTGTCAAGCACATGGTTAAGAATTAGGAAAAGTGTGTCACTTCACCCTGGAAAATCAGAGATTCATTTAGGATTGTCTATCACACTTTAGACTAGAGAGCTGAATTCCTCTCCAGATGTCCTATTCCTTGCTACAAGAAGACATCAAAACAAGCAATATCAACTTGAGAATGACTTTCTCTTCTTCTCACAAATATATATAGAGAACACTGGCTAGACTTCTGCTCTCTCACACAACAGCCTTCAAAACCGGCGAGAATGATGAACTTGAACGTAAAAGCCCAAACTGATTAGGTTCTACCCAGGCACTTGAAACATTAATTGCATTTCCATGCTACTGAGAAAGCTTTTAGGCTCAGTGTTGTCTCTTAAATCTCTGTTTGTCAGCTAAAACCATAAAGGAAGACATCTATGAGGGAATCATCCCATAAAAATCTTTAATGTGGCAGAGAAAGCTCCTAGATACACTGAAACATAGCAGTCTTAAGTAATAGGTAGTCGGCACAGAATAAAATTCTACATGATTTACATTTGCATACTACATATCGGCTCCTATAAGCAGTAACAATTACACATACCACTCCCTAGCCCAACCCATGTGTCTCACCATTAGCATACACAAATTTCTTCAGAGACAAATTGTAAGCCTCTTTTCCTACCAAGAAAAGTTGAGGTGAATGATATTTATACAGTATCAGAAGGCTCAGGTTCTGAGGCTAAGTATGAATCACTTCATCCTTCCCATCAAGATTACTGCTGAGGCCAGACAAAGACACACAATAATAAATTTTACATTGGCTCTTTCAAAGCAACAAAACATCCAAAGAATAGAATGTCTGAAGGAAGGATTCAACAATTAAAGGAAAATTTGAGAAGATCAAGGGCCAAGGTGAGTGACCATAAAACCAGCAAGTCAACAATATGTTTAATAGTTCTCAGACATTTTCTTGGCACAGAGCACTCTGAAATTATCCACTTCTAAAGAGTGAGTTCTGAATGCTTCTGCAGAAAAAATCCATTCCCTTAGGCTGAACCCTCAAAGGAGGCAACCAAACATGATGGATAGGACAATGAGACAGAAGTGTATGGGTCAAGGATCTCACTCTTATTACTTAGAAAATTATGAATTTGATCAAGTCATATATGGAGATAGTATTCAGAGCAAGCAAGTGACTATACAATCTTCAAAAGGCAAAAGACTAAGAATCTCCTTCTTATTAAGTTCTAGGTTAACATAAATTCTCAAATTCTACCATTCTTCTCTACCATAAAAAGATTAGCAATATTGGGCATAGTGGCTCACGCCTCGAATCCCAGCACTTGGGAGGCCAAGGCAGGTGGACTGCCTGAGCTCACAAGTTTGAGACCCCCATCTTTAAAAACAAACAGGCATTGTGGTGGGTGCCTGTCATCCCAGCTACTTGGGAGGCTGAGGCAAGAGAATCACTTAAGCCCAAGAGTTTGAGATTGCTGTGAGCTGTGACACCACAGCACTCTATCAACGGCGACAGAGTGAGACTCTGTTTAAAATAAATAAATAAATAACTGAAAGATACAGGTAATTTCGATCATGCCTTCAGTACATATTTACTGATCACCTACTATGTGCCAAGCTTTAATTCTAAACACTAAAATGCTAGTATACCAAATTATATCCAGTTTATAATTTGGGTCAGTTTCAAAAACAAAGTTTTTAAACACAACTTTCAAGATAATTTAAAATGTCAGTTTCTCCTAACCTAACCCAGCTTATTAAAATGAACTCTTAGCGGTGGTCTCCTTTACAGAAATATCTGTGCCAGCAATTATTCATGGTCCAATGAGGTCCCTTGCAGGTTAATAGAAGACTGACCAGTGTTATGGCATTGATATTTTTTAGGTAATGAAATCCTTGAATAACTGCATTCTTGAAGACAGTGCACTTCACTTTGTCTTATACTTTCTAACCAATAACCACTAAACAATTATCCTTAAGTGTTTGGTTTCCTTCTATATTATTAGAATTTTAGGTAAAGAAAAACTTATTTATTTCTCTTTTTGAAAAGATTTCTAGATCTTCCCATTCAATCAAGCAGCAGCCATTTTCTGGGAGGCTAAAAAAAAGCCTTACCTAGCTCTACTAGGTAAGAAATTGGATAAGACACCTGTAAGGTCATTTCCAACTTATTTCTCTAACACCTCTATAATTAAAATCAGAATCTTAACAGAGTATTATCTGCATTGCCATTCTATCCTGCTCATCTCTAGCCTGATTACCCAAGTGAAATAGACTACCTAAAGCAGCTCAGTTACATGAGCTATCAGGAAAGGTCTTTATTTATTTATTTTTGAGATAGAGTCCCAGTTTGTCACACTCGGTAGAGTGCTATCATAGCTCACAGCAATAACCTCAAACTCTTGGGTTAAAACAATCCACTCACCTTGGCCTCCCAGAGTGCTAGGATTACAGACATAAGCCACTGCACTTAGCCTAGGAAAGTTTTTTTGAATCAAAGGAAACTTTTTAAGAAATCTGCTCTACAAATAATTCAATGAATATGACTATTCATGTTCATCTGGATGCTTTCTGGAGAACAGAATCTTACCAGTTCTTTCAATGTCCTATTTTTGTGCAAACTCCACTGCTGTCTTATTCTCCTCTTACCTAATCTAAATAGAGACCAAAAACACCTAATATCCTATGAGTCATATGGACCAGATAAACAGTAGGTATATGTGGACACATACACAAATATGTTTATTGAGCAAGGTGCTTTATATATACTATCCCTTTTTTGTTGTTGTTGGGGAATCATTGAGGGTACAAACAACCAGGTTACACTGCTTGCATTTGTTAGGTAAAGTCTCACTTATAATTGTGTCCTGCCCCCAAGCATTGTTTTCACACCCCATGACCCCCATACCCCTCCCTCTTTCCCTCTCTCCATTCCCCTCTTCCCCCACCTCCCACCATGTACTAGAATCAACTGTCCTCAAATTAGAATTGAGTACATTGGATTCATGCTTCTCCATTCTTATGGTGCTTTATTATGAAGAATGTGTTCCAACTCTGTC
Organism: Otolemur garnettii; assembly: GCF_000181295.1. Taxonomy (NCBI): domain Eukaryota; kingdom Metazoa; phylum Chordata; class Mammalia; order Primates; family Galagidae; genus Otolemur; species Otolemur garnettii. The sequence continues at coordinate 1,620,975 of NW_003852432.1, forward strand.
CAGGTTAATACCTAAGATACAAAGTCTCCATCCTTTTTAATAGCTGAATAGTATTCCATGGTATACACATACCACAGCTTGTTGATCCATTCCTGGGTTAGTGGGCATTTAGGTTGTTTCCACAGTTTGCCAATTGTAAATTGAGCTACAGTAAACAATCTAGTGCAAATGTCCTTATGATAAAATGATTTTTTTTATTCTGAGTACATGCCTAGTAATAGGATTGTAGGATCAAATGGGAGGTCTAGTTTGAATTCTTTGAATATTCTCCATACTTCCTTCCAAAAATGCTGTATTAGTTTGCAGTCCACCAATAGTATAAAAGTCTTCCCTTCTCTCCACATCCATGCCAGCATCTGCAGCTTTGAGACTTTTGTGATGTGGGCCATTCTCACTGGTGTTAGATGATATCTGTGGTTTTGATTAGCATTTCTCTGATAATTAGGGACAATGACCATCTTTTCATATGTGTGTTAGCTATTCTGTCTTCTTTAGAGAAGGTTCTATTCATCTCACTTGCCTATTGATATAAGGGATTATTGGCTTTCTTTTGTTGCTTAATTTGACTTCTCTGAAGATTCTAGTTATCAAGCTTTTATTCAATTTATAATATGCAAATATCTTTTCCCATTCTGATGACTATTTGCTTTGGTTGTTGCCTCCTTAGCTGTACAGAAGCTATTCGGTTTAATTAAGTCCCATTTGTTTATTTTTGTTGTTGCAATTGCCACTGGGGTCTTCTTCATAAAGTCTTTCTCCAGGCTGATACCTTCAAGAGTTCTCCCCACACTTTCTTCGAGGATTTTTATTGTTTCATGCCTTAGATTTAGATCTTTTATCCATCTTGAATCAATTTTAGTGAGTGGAGGAAGGTGCAGGTCCATTTTCTGTCTTTTACATGTGGCTATCCAGTTGTCCCATTTATTGAATAGGGATTCTTTTCCCCAGTGTATGTTCTTGTTTGGTTTATCAAAGATCAGGTGGCTCTAACGTATTAGTTTCATCTCATGGACTTCTATTCGGTTCCAGATATCTATGACTCTGTTTGTGGCCCAATACCATGCTGTTTTAATCACTATGGCCTTGTAGTATAGCTTAAAGTCTAGTAGACTGATGCCCCCGGCCTTGTTTTTATTACTAAGAATTGCATTAGCTATACAGGAGCTTTTTTGGTTTCATACAAAGCAAAGAATTATTTTTTCCAAATCATGAAAGTATGATGATAGGGACTGCATTGAATCTGTAGATTGCTTTGGAAAGTATAGACATTTTAACAATGTTGATTCTTCCCAGCCATGAGCATGATATATTCTTCCATTTGTTAATATCTTCTGCTATTTCTTGTCTTAGGGTTTCATAATTTTCTTCATAGAGATCCTTTACCTCTTTTGTTAGGTATATTCCTAGGTATTTCATTTGCTTTGAAGCTGCTGTGACAAGAATTGTGTCTTTGATCAGCTTCTCATCTTGGCTGTTATTGACATATACAAAAGCTACTGATTTGTGGATACTGATATTATATCCTGAGACATTACCGTATTTTTTGATCACTTTTAGGAGTTTTGGGGTTAAGTCTTTGGGGTTCTCTAAGTATAAGATCATATCATTGGCAAAAAAGGGAGAGTTTAACTTCCTCTGCCCCCATTTAGATGCCCTTTATTTCCTTCTCTTGCCTGATTGTATTGGCTAGAACTTCTAGCACTATGTTGAATAGTAGTGATGACAGAGGACAACCTTGTCTTGTTCCAGTTCTAAGTGGAAAAGCTTTCAGTTTTACTCCATTCAGTAAAATATTAGCTGTGGGTTTATCATAGATGGCTTCAATCAGTTTAAGAAATGTGTCACCTATGCCTATATTCTTCAGCGTTCTAATTAGAAAAGGATGTTGAATTTTAGCAAATGTTTTTTCTGCATCTTTTGAGAAGATCAAATGGTCTTTGTTTTTGCTTCTGTTGACATAGTAAATTACGTTTATGGACTTGTATATGTTTAACCAGCCTTGCATCCCAGAGATGAAACCTACTTGATCATGATGTATGACTTTTTTAATGAGAAGCTTTAATCTAGTGGCTAGGATTTGTTGAGAATTTTTGCATCTATATTCATTAGTGAAATTGGTCTGAAATTCTCCTTTTTAGTTGGGTCTTTTCCTGGTTGTGGTATCAGGTGATGTTTACTTCATAGAATGTGTTGGGGGAGATTCCTTCCTTCTCAACTTTTTGGAATAGTTTCTGGGTATAAGCTCTTTTTTGAAGGTTTGATAGAATTTTGGTGTGAGGCCATCTGGACTAGAGATTTTTTTATTGTTCCTTTGATCTCAGTCCTTGGAATTCATCTGTTCAGGAGATCTATTTCTCCTTGATTAAGTCTAGGGAGAGGGTGTGATTCCAAGTATAGATCCATTTCCTCCACACTGTCAAATTTCTGGGCGTAGAGTTTCTTGTATTATTCAGAGATAATCTCTTATATTTTCGTGGCATTTGTTGTTAATTCCCCTTTATCATTTCTGATTGAGGTTATTAGAAATTTTACTTTTCTGTTTCTAGTTAGTTTGGCCAAAGGTTTGTCAATTTTATTTATTTTTTCAAAAACCAACTTTTTGTTTCATTAATTTTCCGAATGATTTTTTTTGTTTTCAATTTCATTAATCTCTGATTTCATTTTGGTTATTTCTTTTCTTCTGCTAGGTTTAGGGTTAAATTGTTCTTTTTCTAATTCCATAAGCTGGTTTGTGAGTATTTTGATGTGCTCACTTTCTGTTTTCCTAACATAGGCATCTAGTGCAATAAATTTTCCTCTCAGGACTGCTTTTGCTGTCTCCCACAGGTTTTGGTAACCTGTGTCTTCGTTATTATGCTTAAGGAATTTAACAATTTTTTCTTTTATGTCTTCCTGAACCCAACTATCATTCAGCATAAGGTTAATTTCCCTGCCTTTGTGTGGGGAATTGTTGTTGGAATTGAGTTTTTGTTAGAGTTGAGTTCCACTTTTAATGTCTTGTGGTCTAGAAGAAACAAGGTATAATTTCTACTCCTTTTATTTTGCTGAGGTTTGATCTGTATCCTAGGATGTGATCTATTTTAGAGTATGTGCCCTACGCCATACTATCTCTTTAAGTTTATCTCAATAACTTAGTGAATGAAGACACCAGGGCACAGAGAAGTAAAGAGTAAAGTAAAGGTACATAAAAGGAAGTCAGAATTCTAACCCACATCCATGTAACTCCAACATGTGTGCTTCTACCATTCCATTGTAAGACATGTAACCTGCAAAAAAACCACAGGCCCTAAACAAATTTTCCTTTCCCAAAGAGAGTACCCAGGAGAAGAAAAGCCACAAGACAGATAAAGGAAACAGAAGATGCAGTAGGAAAATCTATAGAAATTCAATTACCACTCTGACCTAGAAGCACAGAGCCACTGAGTTCTATAAGCTAATGGCCTCAATATGAGGAAGAACGCTGCTCTGTACTTTATACACCTAAACCAAGCTGAGAAAGTAGATAAGGAGTAAACTATGTGCCTTGTACCCAGTACCGAAAGCACTTTCAATGACACCTTCTGCCAACTGTCCTAACACTACCTCTAACAGCACCCATACTGGCCGTCCACCTCATAAAAACTGATCTTTAGAGGAACTTAAGACTCAGAGAGAAATGAGTCCTTTCCTCCTTGCAGCTCACCTTTTCCAAGGTAGATCATGCCATACTCTCGCCCCTGGGGAGTCTTGTTTTCTATCGTGAAACAGACTTCCTTCCCAATAAGCTTCTTCCGAAGAAACTCTCGAGCAGGAAATGCCCAGGGCTGAAAGACAAAACAAACGTGTCACAGGAGAACTGCCTAGTTCCATACCCTAATCAGCATTCAAGCAACTTCACTCCTTCAATAAATGTCTGAGTACCTACCACATCCTGATGCCATGCTAGGTTGGCCCTGAGAACATAAAAATGAAATGCACACAATGCAGATTGCACACTTAAAGGGCTCATAAAAAAAGGAGGGTCCAGCGGTTGGTTTAACTAGTACAGACCCCAAAACAGGCCTCAGAGTTTCCCAGATACTCACAGCAGCACTTCTTCCCATAGCTAACTTTATGAATACCATTTGCCAATGCTTTTTTAACACTTACCATGTGCCAGCCACTGCTCTAAATGCTGTATATATATAAACCTGCTCACTGAAATAGGAAGTCCAGGCCCCAGGAACCCACCCAAACAGAGGGAAGTCATAAATAATGACTACCAACTCCATTTGTTCACCTCTCCCCAGTTTACAAAAGCACTTTCACTGACTATTAAACTAACCTGAAACCAGTTCGAGGCATTGCCAGAGTAGAGATAAGGTTCTAGTACTATTATTATTTCTGGGTAAATCCGCTGCTCAAATAAGAGCCTTGTTTGTGATCAGGAGCAGTATGAAAGACATTTCCCATAATGTCTCCCTTTATACTTCTCTTCTAGTCTGAAGCCATTGTAAGTCCCAGAATCTTGAGGAGGACCCCTGTAACAGACCCTGAATGAAGGAGCACCTTGATGATGGTGATTCTTCCAATCTTCAAGACAAAGACACAGGGTATGAGCCAAACATCCACACAATGAGAAGCAGAGTCTCCAAGTTATCTCAAGATCATGTACAAAGAGATGGTTTTCCCTTATCTCCATTCTGTCATTGCTAGGACAGTTTAGACAAAGAGAGATGCCTCCTCTGAAGCAGCCTTGTCATAGTGGCCACTGGCACTTGAATTTATGATCTGGACCTACTTCTACCTCCCAAATTTCCTTAGAAGAGAAATGAGGAGGAATGGGGTAAGAATTAGGGGTATATGATCAGCAGGGGCTTATGTACCAAAAAATACCAAGTATAAAAGGGAAAAGTGGTCTACAGTATACATATGTTGTCTGCTATATCTCCTGAAACCTCAAGTTACACACAGTAAAGGCAAAACAGTACTTTGGTGGCCTAAAAGGAAGCCTCTGCTAACCTTTCCAGTCCAAGATTATTCCATGGAGTCATCCAACAAGCTTTTCAAGAAGAGAAGCATCCATATGACTTCCCAGAAACCAGAAGCCAATCAAAAGATGGCTTCCCCCATAAGAACAGTAGTGTCACATAACATCAATCACAAATGGTTCTAGGAACAAATGACCCTGAATAAGGCCTTTCAAAGACACAAAAACAAGTGTATACTTGCTAACCTGATGCTTTCTCCTCAAAAGTACCAACAAGGAGCACTTCACTCAATGGCAATATTGAATTTATTTTTATGTCCCGTTTCTACTTCAACATCTTTTTAAAAGTCTAATGGTTGGTAAATCACCTCAATCATCAAAATGTCACAGAAACAGTAGTGAAATAACTAACACAGCCTTCCATTTTATAACCTCAGTGAAGAACTTATTATTAAAAACATATCTAAGGCAGAGTGCAGTGGCTCAGGCCTATAATTCTAGCACTCTGGGAGGCCGAGACAGGTAGATTGCCTGAGCTCATGGATTTGAAACTAGCCTGAGCCTGAGTGAGACTTGTCTCTAAAAATAGCTGGGTGTTGTGGCAGGCACCTGTAGTCTCAGCTACTGGGGAGGCTGAGGCAAGAGAATTGCTTGAGTTCGAGAGTTGGAGATTGCTGTGAACTATGACACCAAGGTACTCTACCGAAGGTAGCAAAGTGAGACACTGTCTCAGAGGAAAAAAAA
>NW_003852432.1:1626712-1631280 GCF_000181295.1 Otolemur garnettii
GGTATATTAAAAGTTTGGTCCAGAGTACCATATTAATATTTAAAATTCAATAACAAACAGGTTTCCTTAATACTTGGAAAAGCTTTGATAAAACAAATACTCCTTAAGGAAACAAGTATTTCCTAAAGGAAACTTTGGTGAACACTCACTTACCAAGGGTCAGTTCACCAAACTGGAAAGAAATAAGTATCTAGCCTCTGTGGGAAAACCTCCAATTTCTACTAGTCAGGAAGAACGTCTCTAAAAACTTTTAATGCCTACTGAAGGAACATCATCCTCATAGGACCTAATGTTTATGCTAGTGAGTCACTGGTCAACAAAAAAATTCACAATGGAATTCCTGAAAAGGACATATACCTAACCCTACCAAAAAAAAAAAAATCTACCTTCTCTAATCTTTCTTTCCTAAACCAGCCTTCTCAAGTTGTCTTCATCTAGAATTGAGCAAATTTAGTAACTGCATAAGAAATCAGGTAAGACAGGCCATCAGGAGACTCCAAGAGATATGCAGGAAACTGACCACATCATTCCTCACAAGGGCAAGAGAGCACTCAGGTAAAGAATTCTTATAGAAATGAGGCCAATACTATCCATGTGTCCACACAGATGACACCCAGGCAGAAGGCTACCTGATGGAGCGGTCTGTCCCAATAACTCTACGATTCAGGAATAGAGAAATTTGCTCAAAGCATTTGTTGTTGATCTCCCAAAACAACTCTAAGATTAAGGAATAGAGAAATTTGCTCAAAGCATTTATCACATAAGGGTCAGAATGGTCTAGTAAAAGAATAACTATGGTCTATTAAAATGATATTCCAGAACTCCATCTAAGAAGCAAATGGCCTTTTAGTAGTTGAGACTTAAAAGTACCTTGTTCCTTTAGAAAGCCCAACACAGCAGGCAAGCTGGCAGCTCACTCTGCACTCCAGGACTCTAACAAAGTTGTGATGTCTACCACAATGAAATGGTGGTAGACATTTAATTCCAATCTTCTCTTTGATCAGGTAGACTCCTACAACTTCTGAGACAAGAATAAACACTAGACAATATAAAACCTTAAAACTAGTTATTCTTATACATGGCCCAATGTCAATACTTCTTGTCCCTCCTTCTCTTCTGACTGTCCACTGTACCATTTGACCCATACCTGATAATCCTGCTCTGCAATCTCTCCCCCATCACCCCAATCCTCAAAGGCACCAATGAACATGGGACTGTGACAGGCATTATTATATTTCACATGAAATTAACATATACCTTCACACACAGCAGGAGTTCAATAAATCTGTGGGAAATAAATATACAATTCCCACAGTACCCACCAATGCAGTATCTAAGCTGCCTGGAGTAGCCAGGCAATACTGGGGATTAGCCTGGAACAGGGCAGGGATGGCTGGAGACATACAGTGGAGCAGCTTTCATTGCCATAAGACTTAGAAGAGATCTTAGTTTCTTTGAAAGAAGACACCGTAAGAGAAAACAATGAATAATCAAATGTGATACTAGGGATAGTGATACAAAGGGAAGTAAACGAACAATGTCCTCGATTCTTTTTGAATATTAAAAAACTAGACAAAATGCTCCAAAGCAACAGAAAGCCGGAGGGAAAGAGTAGTGCTACACTGCATAATCCACTGACCCCCATTCTCCAAAAGGAGACATTTAGGTTCTTTTCCTCATTATTCAATTAAATATTTTTTTCACTTTGTTAGGTATTGATCAGGCACAAGGACCTAGAGATGACAGAAAGGGATACTTCATTTGAAGAGCTTACAATCTAGTAGCAAAAGACACACAAACAAGAAATGAATGGTGTGAATGCTATGACAACACAAAGATGGCATGATGAAAGGAAATGTCAGGTCTGACTTCTCAAGCGGTTAAATCTTAAAAGACAGCAGGTATTTACCAGGCCACACAGGTGGGAAAGGAACTCCTAATGGAGAGAGCAGCGCAAGGAGGCAGAACTCAAGTGGCCAATGAGAAGACCTAAGTACTGCAGCATGGCTAGGGCTTAGCATTCCAGAGGGGGCTCAGTAAGAGAAGTCTGAAAGTCAAATCACAAATGGGCTTGTATCTCAGGCTAACGCATTTAGATTTGTCACAGAAATAGTGAGGAATAACTAAAATGTCTGGAGTATGAAGAATCACTGAAGAGTCTGGGAATAACACTGAGGAAGGGAATAAATGAAATTAGGTTTCAAAAAGATTTGGAACATATGGAGAAAGAATTACAGGGAAAGAAAATGAAGGCAAAGAGACTATTATTTCAACATTGTAAGCACCTTATCAGACTTGAACAAAGAACAATAGCAGCATTAATGAAATGTCAAGGATGGATAAGAGAGCTTTTGAGAAGGCAGAATCTCTAGGTCTTGATAAAGGCCTGGATGCTGGTGTGGGGGCTGGCGAGGAGTGCCAGAATCAGGTTTGGGAATCAGTTAGCATTATTGGTAACTTGCATCAGAGCAGCTTTCAGGACACAGTAGGAAGAAAACCAGATCACAGCAGGGGAAGGAGAGATCAGATTTTTAGGAAGGAGAAATAATAACTATGGGCTAGGAAAGGGTGAAATCTCTAGCTGTGAAGTACATCAGCTCACAGGGATCTCTAAAGAGTTACTAGGAGAAACTGAATTGCTCTGGAAGAGACAAAAAGCACCGGACTATATAAATATATGAAGCTGTAATGTAATGCTAGGATCAGATGGCATACTATCTGTTCACCTAGGAGAATTCTAATAAAATTTCATTGTCCTGTTAATGTGGATACAGTTGCGTTATTCTAGAACAAATTCCAAATGGCTTTGTATTTGTCTTCCCAAAGTTCTCATCCACAAAGCAGGAAATTAAAATCCAACCATTTTTCTTAGTGGCTCCACTTCTTCTTTACATCTAGGAAAATGAACTTGATCAGCTCCAAGAAAGGTCAACACTCTCCTCTCAGAAATAGTCAAGCTGTCACATATCACACAACTGAAAAGAAAAGAACTACTCAAAATGCTAATTCTTTGGTTGGTACCCAAAGTCTGAAAAATACCGAAAGAGGGCTCGGGGCTTGTGGCTCAAGCGGCTAAGGTGCCAGCCACATACACCTGAGCCAGCAGGTTCGAATCCAGCCCGGGCTCGCCAAACAACAATGATGTCTGCAACCAAAAAAAAAAAAAAAAAAAAATAGCCAGGCATTGTGGCAGGTGCCTGTAGTCCCAGCTACCTGGGAGGTGGAGGCAGAAGACTTGCTTGAGCCCAGGAGTTGGAGGTTGCTGTGAGCTGTGATGCCATTGCACTCTACCCAGGGCAACAGCGTGAGGCTCTGTCTCAAAAAGAAGAAAAAAAAATACCGGAAGAGATTTTATCTTCAGTGCTTAATCTAACAGTACTAGGAGTTATGTGTAGTAAAAGAAATTAACAAACAGCAGCAGTGACTACCACAACTGATAATTTATTAAGTACTTTATAAGCACACACTAAGTATTTCATATCATCTGGTTTAATGCTGACTAAACATACCTTGGGGTATACATTATTATTTCCAATACTTACAGTCACGAATGGAGGACCATGAAAAAGAACTTTTTTTTTTTTTGTGGAGACAGAGTTTCACTTTATCACCCTCAATAGAGTGTCATGGCATCACACAGCTCACAGCAACCTCCAATTCCTGGGCTTAGGTGATTCTCTTGCCTCAGCCTCCCGAGTAGCTGGGACTACAGGCCCCCGCCCCAATGCCTGCCTATTCTTTTGTTGTTGTTGTTGTAGTTTGGCCAGAGCCAGGTTTGAACCCACCACCTTCAGTATATGGAGCCAGTTGCCCTACCCACTGAACCAAAGGCACCGCCCTTCAGAGAACTGACTTTAATCTAAATTGATTAAAATTGACCTAATTGTTTTAATCTGATTTTAGTCTGATTGCTATTGGTAGCAGAACTGTGGGTGATTTTTCTCTAGTTTTACTATCTATTACATTGCTTCAATATCTTCCTAATTCTGACAATATCCTTTATTATAGATGCTAGAAACTAAATGCTTTCCATAAATACAAACCCCTATGAACTCTGGCCTTTTCTTCTTCATCTCCTTGGAAGGGAATAGATTAAGAAAGCTGAGGGGCCAACCTGTTCGATGTCATTAAGGTGGGGCAGAGAACAAAAAATTACAATCCAGAAACTTCATTTCTGACAGCCAAAGTATTACTAAAGGAGAGCCAAGTACCAATGTTTCCAATTGTAGAGGAGCCACAGGAGCCAAGAAGCCTAACAATGCCTAGTTGGTACTCACAGCAGCTACCTCAATCAGCAGTAACTTAAAGGATCAAAGCAGACCCCAATGAAGACTATTGGCCAGGGTGGGGATGGAGCATGGAGAAATGATGAAAGAAGCTCAGATTCTCAATTCATCATAACACAATAGTTCTGAACTACTCCAAATAAGCTGCCTTAAAAAACTGATAACAAAGCTCAGTGCCTGTAGCACAGAGGTTATGGTGCCAGCCACATACCCCAAGGCTGGCAGGTTTGAACCTGGCCCAGGCCTGCTAAACAACAATAACAACTGCAACAAAAAAAAAAA
>NW_003852432.1:1631463-1636523 GCF_000181295.1 Otolemur garnettii
AAAAAAAAAAAAGAAAGAAAGAAAGAAAGAAAGAGAGAGAGAGAAAGAAAAAGAAACTGATAACAACTTCCTCTAAAAAAATTCAGATTTGGGCGGCACCTGTGGCTCAAAGGAGTAGGGTGCCAACCCCATATGCAGGAGGTGGTGGGTTCAAAGCCAGCCCTGGTCAAAACCGCAAAAAAAAAAAAAAAAAATTCAGATTTGCACAATAGTTTGCAATTTCTTGGGGTTCACAGATGCCTTTGAGGTATATGAATCCCAGGGTAAAAATTTGTAATAAAGTATGACCCCAGCGTTTACAGTATGCTATCATTTATAAAAATCAGAGTGGCTGCTCTTGTAAGCATTAAATATCTCTGGAAGGAGACACAAGACTCTAATAACATCAGTTGTCTCTGGGGAAGTACCAGAGTTTTCACTGTATAACCTTCTGAATTTTGAGCAATGAATAAAGAATTCAAAAATAAATTAATTAAGAGAGTTCTGTCATAACCAATTGTGACTATAAATGGCTGAGACTACCAAGGAATGCTCCTAACATATTCCAAGACAAGGAGTAGTGAAAATATGACAAACCCAAGCCTATGGGAAAGGGTAAGAGAAAAAACTCCAAGACTACAACTGCTGCTAAAGGTAGAAAACATATAAACAACAGATGGAAGCCGCTGTGGGTAGATCCATCAGTCCTATGATACAAAAGTACTCAAAATACACAGCAAAAGAACACATTACACTGCACCAGTGATGGAAGAGAGTAGGCTGTTCCTTAGGTCGACAGCCTCAGGAAGCACGTCGTACCTCATCAGGGGTATCTTTTGCATCAGGTTGCGTGGCAGCTGCCCGGCGGGCCAGATTTCCAGCGCGAATGTTGCTGAGGTTGATCTGCCGTTCAGGAGGAGGCCCACCACGAGGCTGCCCTCGGACAATGATGGCACAACCTGAGAGGACCTAAGTGGAAGGAAAAAAATGAGATAATTAGTGGTTAAAGGTGATATACCACCATAATATAGATTGTCCACTCCTGTATCCCCAACATCTAGAGCAACATCAAAGGCACTCAGTATTGTCAAATGACTAAATGACTAAGATTGCTATTAATTTCACTTAATGTAAGTGAAATACCTACATTAAGCCTTGGCTCATATTCTGAAGTGATGGACCCAGAAATACCAGTAGGAATTAAGCAATAGGAAAGTCATAAAATAAACAAGACTGAGGTGAAAAGGCATGTGAGACATGGAGATTAATGACCTTTGAATTTCATCCTAGCAAACATCACTTGTGTTCCTTTCAATTATTAAAAAGTTATTATCTCAGGCCAGGCATGGTGGCTCATGCCTATAATTCCAGCACTTTGGGAGACCAAGGCAGAAGGACTGCTTGAAGCCAAGAGCTTGAGACCAGTCTGGGCAACACAGTGAGACGTCATCTCTATTAAAAAAATGTATTAATTTAAAAAAAATAGTATCTTTAGTTACACTTTCCATTCTGGGATGAAAACAAACAATGGAATGCTTAAAAGGGGGGAAGCTCAAAGAAGACCCCACATACTATCCAGGAGGAATTAACCATGCCCAAGGCTAACATGGAAACAGTAATCCAGAGTTCATACTTTCCTTGTAGACAGTGCAGACAGCTCTTATAGTCTAGGTAAAGACAGAAATTACAGAAATAATCTAGAAAACCCATGCCCTGAAAGACTGAAACAGAAGACTCTAAAAAGCACCTTTAGGTTCCCAACAGCAGTAGTTCCTTTCATCTCACTAATCAAAGGTACCAGGCATAGTGTCCATTTGCAACTATGAAGAACTCTGAAGCCTGTGGGCATTTAACTTTTAAATATTTGTAGGAGACTTTACCTCTTACATGTTTACATGGATGGAGCTGGAACATATTCTTCTTAGCAAAGTATCTCAAGAATGGAAGAAAAAGTATCCAATGTACTCAGTCTTACTATGAAACCAACTTATAGCATTCTTATAAAAGCTATAACCCAATTATAGCCCAAGAAGAAGGGGAAGAGGGAGAGGAAGGGGAGAGGAGGGATGGGTGGAGGGAGAGTAATTGGTGGGACCACACCTATGGTGCATCTTACAAGAGTACATGGAAATGGAGTACATGGAGAAATTTACTAGGTGTAGAATATAAATGTCTTAACACAGTAACTAAGAAAATGCCATGAAGGCTATGTTAACCAGTTTGATAGAACCATTTCAAATTGTATGTAAAAACTGCACATTGTACCCCATGATTGCTTTAATGTACACAGCTATGATTTAATAATATATATATATTTGTAGGAGAGAAGAAAGGAAGATTTCAAATGAGAAAAGGGACAAAGAGGCCTATGAAAAAAATAACCCAAATGACCTAAGATACTCACATTATCTTTGTTCAGAGAGGCACAATGTAACAAACAGGTTGATGGGGGCAGGGGTGAGGGGGTCCTCAAGCACTGGCTTCACTAGACCTGAAAAACTCAATTCCACACTTCAAAGTAAGAAATAGCCAGCTAGGCACCTTGACATCCACCTGTAGTCCCACCTACTCAGGAAGATCACCTGAGGCCAGGAATTTGAGACACTATGATCACAGTTGTGAATAGCCCCTTCATTCTAGCCTGGGCTTGAGCAAGACCCTGTTTGTTAAAACAAAACAAAAAAACAAGACCAAGAAATAAAAAATAGCTGCTGAAAAAGGTTTAGAGGATAGAAGGTTGGAAGCTTGTGTAAATATAGAATGCTTCTCAAACAAGACCCTAGAGTTCTCTGTAAAGGAATCATCCTTTTAAAGGAAGCTAAATCAAAGGAAAAGAGAAAGGAGTACGAAGGGAGTCACTCATATTTCCACTTTCACACTTGGTTGACATTTCTCCCTCACCTCTCCATCTTAACTAATGCTTTAAATCCTGACATATTAATGTAAATACAGAAGTGCATTTAAACCTGTATGTGTAAGTTAAAGAATAAGGAAAGTAAACAATAAATACCAACCAAGTTAAGAACTACAACACTGCCAGTACCTTTTAGGTTCCCTTAGATTCCTTTTAGGCCCCTCTCTAAATAGCCCCTCTTAAAGATTCCCACCATTATCCTGACTGTGTCATAATCCTTCCCTTGTTTTTTGTTTTGTACAGTTCATCCCTAAGCAATGTGGTTTTGTTTTTCCTATTTCTAAACATTATTTTAATTAAGTTTGCTGCATGTGCCCACTAACAACTTGCTTCTTTTGCTCTTCTTGTTTCATAAAACTCATCCATATTGATAAGAAACACTATAAAAGTTGAGCATTCCAAATGTGAAAAACTGAAATGCTCCAAAATTCAGAACTCTTTGAGCACTGACCTAAGAATCAAAGGAAATGTTCATTGGAGCATTTCAGGTTTAGGATTTTTGAATTAGGGATGCTTAACTACTAAGTACAACGGAAATATTACAAAATGTAAAACAAATTCAAAATCTGAAACATTTCCAACCCTGAGTATTTCAGATAAGCGATATTCTATCTGCGGTTTATTCATTTTTCACAGCTGTAGAGAATTCCATTGTATTAATACACAAAAATTCATTTACCCTTCTATTTTAATAAAAATTCTATCAAAAAAGTAAGCACATCCTAATTCTTAAAAATTAGTGGTCAGATTAATTTCTAATCACTGTCAGTACCCCAAGCACACGGATCTTAGCCTAAATTGCTTCTCCCTGGCTACACTATGACAACACACACAAAGACTGTCTTCCTAATCCAGTTTAAAGGTATGCTTTTCATTTTTACCTTTTCTGATCAGCAATTAGACTCTGAAACTTCCACCAAAAGACTTTGTTCAATGCCTGTCTTAAGAACCCATACCCTGGCCATCCTGTCAGGGAACTCTAAAAAAATAAGCTCTCAAACAAACAAACCAGCCAGAAAATAGGGCAGATGCTTGAAGTTCCTGAATGAGAAAGCCTAGGAAGAGCTTGGATCTGACTCATTTATACACAACTATTCCTCACAAATGGCAAAAACAAAACACACAGCGAGAATAGCACAGTGGAGAATACCTGCACGTAAACCCATTCACGCACAGACGCCAAGTGGGGCGAGCATACAAATCAGATCACCTGTCTGCAGGTGTATGCATACATACAGCATACAAATCAGTTCACCTGTCTCAGTGCCTGCACCTCAACCTTAGTCAAGTTTTCACAAGAAGTAATAAAGCACTCCAGAAAATCTCTTGGTAATAATGTACAATTGGAAAGGCAAAGGCCCATTTACAAAAAAACTCCTATTTACCTTGGATGACCAAAGTAAACTGATAAATAAGCACTGATCCAGGCTAGGAAACCATCTCTGTGCCTCGAGCCTGACTAATGTTACTGAAAAGCTCAAGAACATAGTGACTGGTAAGAAGAGCCCCTTTCACCTCTAAATGAAAGGTATTGCTTCTGATGTCTCTGCCTACTAAACTATTAATAAAGCCCTTGGGGCAATGGGTCTACAACCATTACCCTCGTCCCTTTTAAGGGCTTTGGCAAACCATTTATATTTAGTTAATTGTGCAAAACTCCTTATATCCACCCTCTCTCCCCAAACGGTATTTTAAAGACTGCTGTCAGAACATCTTTGCATTATTGCATCCAAAATGGCATTCAGAGAATAGTCAATGCTTGAATTATTGTTATAGAGATGATTTATACTTTCTACACTGCTCTATTAGCTGTCTACTATTGACTATACCAACTCAAGCAACAGTCAACTATTTCAACCTCCTGAACAAGAACAGATTCACTGGCAGTTGTTGCTTATTCCTATTCCTTCAGGAGGAAAAGGACTGGTATGTATACATCTTTCCTCTGAAACTCTCTTTCCCTTATTTGGTCACTGCCTTGGTGGTAAAGTAGGAAAAGACAATAATTATCAAAGGAAGAGACATAGTTCTATCAGAGAAAAATGAGTTTCCCTCCTACTGTTCATAGGAATTGAAATTATTCAAAGCACACTAACTATACCTTTCCACTATCTCCATTCCATCTTCTAAAGCACTGTTAAACTTTTCCTGCCTGTCTAACTTGCCA
>NW_003852432.1:1637968-1650983 GCF_000181295.1 Otolemur garnettii
AACTGTCATCCCTAATTGGTCTGCCAAAGCTGCACTAATTCATGTTGCAAACCTTCATGGATATAGTAATTATACTTAATTGCTAATTTATAGAGCATAGAAAGCAAGTCAAATGGTTACTGCTTTATCCAATTATATTAATAAAATGACATTCTGGAAAAAAGATCATAGGACTACCTGATACAGCAGGAGGTTTGTGAAACCAGCTGTCACAATGAGTCAGTTTGACTGAGGTTATGGATTAGACATTTCTCAGCTCTGCCAATAAAGGTTGCAGAGGGACATGGTGTGATTCAAAGGACCTGGCTTTAGGGCACAAGTCAGACAGTTACAAAAGCTGAAACAAGGCAGACGAGAAAGAAAATGGGGACTCAAACTGTTCAAACCCACTTACAGGTTTACTGGGAGGATTTACCTACAGAGAAACACTGTATTGGCCAACCACTAAAATGCTACCCAGCAACAAGAACACTACAATAAATCTTCACTAGACTCTGATTAATGATTTGGTGTGTTTAACTCTTTAATTTCCAGGTCACTGATACAAGAAGACAGAAAACTTCTATATAAAAACCAAGCCACACTGTTCTTAGGGCAAAACAAGTGCTGGTATAGAAATTTCTCAGTAAAGTCAATATTTTTTCCCAGCCCAAAAGCAAAAATCATCATGACCTGAGAATGACATCTTACCAGGCCTGCTGGCTTAACAGGCACATCTACTGAGTAAGGTATACATAAGAGGTAGACTGTAATGGCAATATAACCAGCACGAAGGACCAATATAAACCATGAAGGCAGACATCTGATGATGATTATTACAAAAAGGTCCAAAACAAATTCATACAATTACAGCCAAATGATTTTCAACAAGCAGTTCAAGATAATTCAGTGGTGAAAGAGTAGTCCTTTCAACAAAAACATGTTGGGATAACTAGATACTCATACGCAAAAGAATGAAATTGGACCTCTACCTCATACCTTATATAACAAATTTCTCAAAAAAGGACCAGAGACCTAAATGTAAGAATTAAACTATAATATAGAAGTATTTGAAGAAAACAAGTTTAAATCTTCATGACTTTGCTTTAAGCGATAATTTCTTAGACATGACACCAAAACCACAAGCAACAAAAAAAAGGTAAACTGGACTTCATAGAAATTAAAAACATTGTGCTTTAAAGGATACTATCAAGAAACTATTAAAAAAAGATTGCAAAGCATAAATCTGATAAGGATCTAGTAAAAAAAATAAAGAACAATTGTTAACTCATAATAAAAAGTCAACCCAACTAAAAATGAGCAAAAAGCCACTCCTGTGGCTCAAAGGAGTAGGGCACCGGCCCCATATACTAGAGGTGGTGGGTTTAAACCCAGCCCTAGCCCAAAACTGCAAAAAAAAAAAAAAAAAAAGAGGAAAGGAGTTTAATTGACATGTACCCAAATGAGAAACACAGATGGCCAATAAGCATGTGAAAAGATGGTCATCATCAGTCACCAGGGTAATGCAAATCAAAACGGCAATGACATACCATTTCACAACCACTACGATGGCTACAATCAACAAGAGAAACAATACAGCAAGTGTTGACAAGGATATGGATGAATTGGAACCCTCATACACTGTGGTGGTATAGGTGCTTTGGAAAACAGTCTAGCAGTTCTTCTAAAGTTAAACACAGGGTTACCATATGACCTAGCAATCCACTCCTAGGTATCAACCTAAAAGAAATACAAATACATGTGCCCACGAAAACTTACACACATATTCATTACAACGACATCATTCATAAGAGTCCAAAAAACAGAAAACAACCCCAATGTTCATCAACTGATGGTTAAAAAAATGGTCTATCCATACAAGATGAATACTACTCAGAAACAAAAAGAAATTAAGTACTGACTAATGCTACAACATGGATAAACCTTGGAATTCCATGCTAAGTGAAAGAAGCCAGGCACAAGAGGCCACACACTGAATGATTCCACTTATGACATGTCTGGAATAGGCAGATACACAGAGACAGAAAATACAGTGATTCCCAGCAACTGATGGGAGGGGAGAATGGGTAGTAACTGTTAATGGGTACAGATTTCTTTTGAGATGAAAAAATATTCTGAAATTAGTGGTGGTGATTGTGTGAATATAGTAAAGACCACCAAATTAGATACTTAAAATTCAGTGAGTGAATTTTATGGCATGTGAATTGTCTTAAACAAAAAATGTTTTAAGTCCCCATATGGAAGTACAAAAACATGAGGACATAAAATGTATATTTCACTACAGAGATTTCCACATTCTTGCAAGAGGATTAGATGCTCAAACAATATTAACAAAAATTGGGGGGAAAAAAAGCAGATGACTAAAAACCAAAAGTAAAGCCTAGTGACTCACCACACAAGAGGCTGTAGAATAAACCTTTAAGTCCTCTAAATACAACTAGGTAGGAAGCCACATGAAGGAGACAGAACTTCAGTGAAATCTACAAAGCTCTAAAAAGGATAAAAATAGCCAGAAACAATATAAGCTTTTTCTCAGAAACCATACAAGTATTCCGTGTAACACAGAGGAAGGAGAGCCAGTAAAGGTCCATAGTGCCATCCAGAAGCTTTCAACTACCACAACCAAAAGGCTGCATGCACACGGGCTCTATGACAGGGTTGCAGAGAAGCGGGCTAGAAATTCTTTTCTGGAGAAAGCATTTTTCACACCTAAAAATACCATCAGGGGATGGGGAAGGTTTGGTCCTACTAGATCCACTTTAATAAAGCAAATTATCTGAATAATCTAAATAAAAGGAAAAATCACTAAAGAGAAATTCAATTGGAGAAAATATCCAAAAGTATATCCCTGGCAACCAGGGCTGTTGCTCCACAGGAAAAATCATCTCTTGAAAATTAAAAAGTCATTTAGACAAAGCAAGCAATCCCAAAAGAATATAAGCTGTGTGGTCCAGGAGGTCTTTCCCAGAATACTCACCAATGTGGCCAGCTTTTTTCCCCCCAACTTTTCTGGCAAGAGCAAGAGTCAAACCTACATTAGAGAATCTAACATTCAAACCCAGCGAAGTGGAAGCCCAGGAGCTTACAGCATTGCAGTTTCACTGGCTTCCAATACGCTAGCAGACCCAACAGATACAAACCCAAGCTGCTGCTGAGCCACCTGTGACATGATTCAAGACAGTTTGCAAACAGAGAGTGGAAACCTCAGGGGAACCGTAATACAGAAGTTAGATAAAGAGAACATCTAATCTGGGTTCTATTCTTTTATTTTACAGCTAAAAAACTGAAAGCAAGACATGTAAAGTAACCTCTGCCTAAAATAATAAGGCATTGATAGTGGAGG
This sequence comes from Otolemur garnettii, assembly GCF_000181295.1. Lineage (NCBI taxonomy): Eukaryota > Metazoa > Chordata > Mammalia > Primates > Galagidae > Otolemur > Otolemur garnettii. The sequence continues at coordinate 1,641,312 of NW_003852432.1, forward strand.
AAGGGCTAGATCTAAAGTTTCCCAATCCTAATACCCTACCATGCCAGCGAGCATTTGGGAACTTGTTTCTCTGTTAAAATGGTATCTGAAGTTACCTGCTGATTAAATCTTTTTCCAATTAAAATCTCCATTTGTATGTGCCAATAGAGCAGGTGTTGGAGACCAAATCACTAAGCAAGTAAAGCTTCCTTGAGCTGGCTGCCCCAAATCAAACCAGCATTTATTAAACACTACCATCTGCTAGGCAAGCAAGGGCTTCAAGTAAAATACTGCAAGACATCTAAAAAGGAGACATAATGAAAGAAAATTTCAGAATGATAAAAAGTAGGATTGGCAAACTATAGCCCACTGGCCAAATTCAACCCACCACCTATCTTTGTACAGTCCATGAGCTAAAAACGTTTTTACATTTTGAGAGACTTGGAAAAATATCAAAGGAATATTATGTAACATGCAAAAAGAGTATGAAATTCAAATTTGTGTCCATAAATAAAGTTTTATTAGAACATGCCAAGCTCGTTCATTTATGTATTGTCTATGGCTGCTTTCACACTAGAACGGCAGAACTGAGTAGTTGCGACAGAGACCATATGGCTGGCAAAACCAATATTTATTACCTGGCCTTTTCCAGAGTAAGTTTGCCAACCTCTGATAGAAAGCATTATGACAAGGGAATGAGATTAAAATTAGTTTTATGTTAGTCTAAATAGCAAATGAATGGCAAAAATAAATGCTGGACCACTTCTAGTTACACAAACTGCTTGTTTTTGTAATCAGAAAATTTAGCTTCAGAATCAAATCAATGTCAACAGTAATTATGGAAAGTTACTCAGTTGGCTCCATTAACTCCAGTTTCATCACCTAGAAAACTAAATACAGTAGAGTCTCTATAAGTTGGCCACCCAAGGGACAGTATCAAACTTGTCAACATGTGGAGGTGGTCAACATAAGGAACTAGGCCTACTATACTGATACATAGATGCGGTGCATGTCCATTCTATGAAAATTAGATTAACTTAAGGAGGTGGTTAATTTGAGAGGTGGTCAACTGTGAAGCTTCTACTATATATAAGACTATCCCTAAGAGTTGTTACGAAACCTAAATGAGAGATCCTAGCCCAAAGACATAATAAATAATAGCCAATGTGGCTCTTATAAAGAAATGGCTCAAATTGTGCTCTAAAGATTAGAAGAGTACGTACAATAGAAAAGATGGGACATTTCCTCTGGGAGTATAAAAGTAAATATCAAAGTCCAGGAATGGTGGCTCATGCCTATAATCCTAGTACTCTAGGAAGCTGAAGTATTACCTAAACTCAGGAAAACAGCCTGAGCAAGAGCAAGACCCCATCTCTAAAAAAAATAATATACATATATATGTATGTACATATTACATATATATATGTAGCCAGGCATTGTTGCGAGTGCCTATAGTTCCAGCTACTCAGGAGGCTGAGGCAAAAGGACTGCTGTTGCTTGAGCCCAGGAGTTTGAGGTTGCTCTGAGCTATGATGCCACAGCACTCTACCCAGGGGGATGGAATGAAACTCTGTCTCCAAAAAAAGAAAAAAAGTACATATCAAAGTCATAGAAATTCTACCACCACTGAATTCAGCCACAATTAATAGATAACCTGTAATCTATCAGTTTTGGGGGAAACCTGTGATTTATCAGTTAAGATATCCACTCTTCCAGAAAACAGTTTAAGTGGCTAATTCAGAATCTTTATCCTCAGACATAATGGTACTAAATATCTCTTATGTTTGAACAAACTTCATACTTAACAAAGTATCTTGGAAATCACAGTCTCAGATGGTGTGGGCAGCTGGAATGACCCTAAGCTCTGAAATCAGACAGTCTTGAGTTTGAACACAAACTTAAGTGAAAACCATTCTGAACAATGTGATATTTCCTAATCTACAAATGAGACCAGTACTACCATCTTCTCTTAGTTGATTATTAAATGACATGTCTAAAACTTAGGAGGTAACTCTAAAAATGTAAAGAGAACACGGGTTTCCTTTCCCTTCTCTCCACACACACAACAATGCTCTAAGGAAGCAAGGCAAGCATACTTATCCTATTTTTATAGGCATGAACCTGTTCCAACTTACATACAAATCCAATTTAAGAACAAACCTACAGAACTTATTTCATTTGTAACCTGAGAACTACTTGTAACATGCAAACATTAAATCTATGATATAAGAACCATGAGCCAAAATATGGATAACTTACCCAAAAAGCCACCATCAATCTTGTAGTTTTGCCATTACCAATCCTATAGCCTAAAGGCCTTCATAATCTGAGCCTTACCGTGAAGAAACTAACTTATTCTCCTAGAAACCAATACCAGGACCATCTCCAGGAAAATAGTCCTCTTCAAGCCAAGTTCTCTCCTGTCACAGAATGAGCTCTTCTTGCCAAGGATCTGGTAGATCAAGGCATATTCACTCAAAAAGAAGAACTAAAGAAGCCACATATAGCAGACAAATGTGAAGGGACATTCCAGAGAAATCTACCCTAAGTATCAAAAGAAAAGTTTTCAAAATGATTAACAGGCATGGATTAACCTATCAGAGTTAGAACCAAAAATTAAGTGACTCCAGAACATAAAAAGAAGAACATCACTACAGAGAGGACGTTCTCCTCTAGGAAATGACTAGGGTCAAAACTCAGACTATTAAAAGTAAAGGAAAATTACTGCAGTGATAGGGGCTCTTATTCTCTTCCTATGTTCCCTTCAGAAAGAAAACATTTCTGAATCTCCTTCAGTGTTATAATCTGGAAACAAGATATAAAGACAGAATAGCACATCAAACAAAAGAATTCAATGAGATTAATGACTACATATTATTTTCTTAAACAATTATAATACCAGGTCAGAGTAACCAGATGTCTGGAATATATATCTAAATGTAGATACTATACAACACGAGGTTTGCTTCTGAACAGCCAGTAAGAAACACTGGCCTAACAGTGATCACCACTCCTAAATTCAACATTCTCATAGGAAAAAAGACTCAAACACACACAACAGTAGTGAATTTATAAACTTCTAGTGAAGAAACATGTTTTAATTAATAAAAACAATGAAGGTTTTTTAAACATTAAATAAACCAGAGAAAAACTGGAGATAATTTTTTAAAGTACTTTATTTCAATTCCAGATAAATACCAAAAGTACATGGAATTTGAAGAAACAGCCCAGCAGTTCAAGCCTTCCAAAAAGTTTAAACAGGAAGTTGGAAATATTTCAAAGAAAAAAAAAGCCTAAAAGCAAAGTATTTTTCTTTTCTCCAAAAACAAAAGAAACACTATGTTTCTGCTATGGTGCTAGGCGGTCTTTATTTAAAGGGTGAACTTTTTTTACATGGCCAAATCTCTTTAAGCTACCAACAGGTCAAAAAAGGTCTAAACCCTCCTTCCCCTTGGTCAGCACAGAGTAGTAGGGCACTGTTGCCTAAAGAGTTGGTGTACTGTAAAGTCACTGGAAGCTGAGGATTCACCTATTGCTAGCAGGAAACTGGTAACCCACAGGGAAACTGAGCAGATAATATTGAGAGTTGGGTTTCTCGGAGTGGAATTACAAATACAGAAAGGCTAGGAAAAAATCCTGTGGGGCTGTAAGTAAAGGTAACTCCCTGCTTCTTAATATATAAAGATAAAAACAGAAACAGATAAATGTATATATGTTCACACACTTATTTCCTAGCTCCATCAAGAAAGGGGGGCCTAAAAACTATGATACCCTAGTAGCAGTGAGCATCCCTGGTACCCAGATTTTGGCTTCTAAATACTCTTACCTTCTAATAAGATCCAACAGCAGATTCCAGGGTTGGGGCAGGGAATGTACAATATGAGCCTGGAATATCATGCTACATCAGAAAGTAAGAAAGTGGTCAAAGAATGATAGGGACATAGAAAAATGACAGAAGAGCCAGCTTATAAGAGGTCTCATTGGCCAAAACTGGGACAACCTGAAAAGCAAAAATAATTAATAGTAGCAGATTATAATACAGTGAATAAATAAAAGAACAAATGTGCAAGAGAAAATTCTATAAAATTCTTACTAATTGGCTCAGTGCCCATAGCTCAGTGGTTAGGGCACCAGCCACATATACTGGGGCTGGTGGGTTCGAACCTGGCCTGGGGCCTGCTAGACAACAGTGACAACTGCAACAAAAAAAAATAGCCAGGCATTGTGGCAGGAGCCTGTAGTCCCAGCTACTCAGGAGGGTGAGGCAAGAGAATCACTTAAGCCCAAGAATTTGAGGTTCCTGTGAGCTGGGACGCCAGGGCACTCTACTCAGAGCAACACAGTGAGACTCTGTCTTAAAAAAAAAACAAAAAAAAAAACTTGTTAACTAAAATTACACTGGAGAAACCAAATAGACACCATCCTAATCAAAAAATAAAAGTTTAGGCTCAGCGCCTGCAGCTCAAGTGGCTAAGGTGCCAGCCATATAAGGTGGCGGGTTCAAATCTAGCCCAGGCCTGCCAAACGACAATGATGGCTGCAACCAAAAAATAGCCAGGCGTTGTGGCGAGCGCCTGTGGTCCCAGCTACTTGGGAGGCTGAGGCAGGAGACTCACTTGAGCCCAGGAGTTAGAGGTTGCTATGAGCTGTGATGCCATGGCACTCTACCCAAGGGGATAGCTTGAGGCTCTGTCTCAAAAAAAATAAAATAAAATAAATAAAAGTTTCCTGGTACCAGTAATGGGACAATGATATAGTGTGGCCTCACTGATATGATGCACTGAGAACTCAGCTTCATTCATGTGGTATTCCTGCCAAAATTCATAACTTTAGATCTAATCATAAGGAAGAAACAAATCTATAATGAAGAACATTCTATAAAGTATCTCTTGGGAAATGTCAGGTTCAGGAAAATCAAGGAAAGACTGAAGAATTATTCCTAATTTAAGGTAACTAAAGATATCGGATCCTGCTCTTTCATGGCAAATGGCAAAAATCTGAAGGAAGTGTACAGGTTGAATGGCAGTATTATATCCATGTTAACTTCTGATTTTATTTTTTTCCTTGTTTTTAGGACAATACTTAGAAGTATAAAAGGGTAACAGGATATTCTATCTATAGATAACTCTCAAATATTTCAGAAAAAAATATAGAAGGTCCTCACTACTCAGATTATGAACTTGCAATTTCACCTACTCATTACAATTTATTTGTAACCTCCAAATTAATACTCTCAATATTTTAGCTGTTATTTACAGGCATGCACATGCAGAAAAAGCAGCAAAAATTTGAGTAGCCTGATGCCCTCATTCCCAGCAGAGGTCAAACAAGGCAATGCTCTGCCTTCTTATTTCGGTTCTCACATGCTGAACAAGTATTCCCTTCATGGTCAATTTACTGCCACATTTTTTTACATTTTTGTCTTTTTTGTTGATTTCACTGTTTCAAATAGCCCCCAGGTAATCCTGATGTATTCCCCAGCACAAGAAAGCTGTTATGATGAAACTTTCAGAGAAAATGTTACAAAACTTAGTTATAGTCATAAATTATAGTGCTGTTGGCTGTTAAGTTCAAAGTTAATCAATCAACAATATATATTAAATAAGGTGACTTTCAACAGAAGTACACATAGAACAAGGTTACATATTGACCAGGTGATGAAAATGTTGTGACCAGAGGCTCAAAGGGACCTAACCCTGTATCTCCCCCAGCAGCAATAGTTCAGTATTTACTAATTCAGCATTTGCAACCTTATGGAACATATGAACACCAACTATATATGCAAAGAGGAAGAGAAGGCAATTGGGTACTCTGGGTGAAGGCAACACTGGAGTTATCTGTACTATTCTTACAACTTTTCTCAAAGTTTGAAATTATTTCAGAATAAAAACCTTTTAAAAGCAGGTTTTAAGATGGTAAAATTGTATAGGCTATTTTGGAGCCTCAATGATAAACATATCCCTAGGACTGGGTCTCACTGGTGGTTCTGAAACTTTGCCTCCCTCCCTAATCCTAATCTCTCTTCCATGTACACACAACTTCTAAAAATGCATATGTCAAACTATTATTGTTACAGGGCCCATTATCTTTCAATGTGATCCATTATTTCACGTTCTTTCCCAAATGAAATGTTAGATGCTTTCAAATCAAAGAAATCAAAACTTCTCTGAGCATATCATTCAAAAAGACTATCATCCCCCAAAAGATCTTGTGTTTTAAGGAGATCCCTTTTCCTTTCTATGTCAGTTATTTGGTGGGAATTTTTAAATTACATATAAATATGATCTTATTAGATTTTATATTCATAAAACCAGACACCCTTTCATGACTTAAAATTTTGAGAAACAAATGATATAAGTTCAGAATTACAGTAATTGGTATAGCGATAACTATCACTATACACATTTTTAATTTAAGGGAAGCTCTGTAATCTTGTTTGTAATCTCTTTACTCCTGAAAGTTGCCTTTCTTCATCATCAAAAAGGTATTAGTTTATCAAAGCCAATGCCTGAGTCTTCCACCTCAATCTAAAAGCAGAAAAGACACTTTGGGAAATACCAAGAGAAATTTTTGCAAGACACTGAGTTTTCCTTTTTCCTTATCAAATCCTACGATTTCCTCCTCCTGTCCCTATACCTGTGGCCTCTTCTATAATATAGGCTTATGGATCAAAATGCCTGGGCAATAGAGTAATATTTTCAACCAACACCCTACAAGAAAGGAAAAGGAGGAGCCCCTACTGCTCATCAACTACAGTTTGAAAGCACTGAACAGTTAAGTTACATAGCACTGCAGACTGGAAGGGAAGAAAAATGACCAAGTTGAATTCCATCATCTTTTGGTAGAAATGAAAAGGAAAAAAATGAAAGGCAAAAGTGAGGAGAAGCATACAGAGGAAGCTTCTGAAGGAGATTATACACCAGCAATCACCTGACAAATTGTTAGAAATGCAAACCCTGGCTCGGCGCCTGTGGCTCAAGCGGCTAAGGCGCCAGTCACATACACCTAAGGTGGTGGGTTCGAATCCCCAGCCCGGGCCCGACAAACAACAATGATGGCTGCAACCAAGAAATGGCCGGGCGTCGTGGCGGGCGCCTGTAGTCCCAGCTAGTTGGGAGGCTGAGGCAGGAGACGCGCTTGAGCCCAGGAGTTGGAGGTCGCTGTGAGCATGATGCCATGGCACTCTACTCAGGGGGATAGCTTGAGGCTCCGTCTCAAAAAAAAAAAAAGAAATGCAAACGCTGATTACCTGAGTGTTGTGGCATGCTCCGGTAGTCCCAGCTACACACTCAAGAGGATGACTTGAGCCCTGGAGTTAGAAATTGCAGTGGGCTACAATGACATCACTGCACTCTAGCCTGGGCAGCAGAGGAAGACCCTATCTCAAAACAAACAAATAAATGTGAACCTGGACCTTACCCCAGACCTACTGCATCAGAATCTGGATTTTCATAAGATTCCTAGGTGATTATTATACAAGTAAAGTTTGAGAAGTGTAGCCATTAATTCTCTGCCCCTATTCTCCACCCTAACTGCCTGGCTCAGAACCTAGAGCACCAGCAAATCTGCTCAAATTTTGGCCTTCTTCAGAAAGGCCTTCCCAATCCCCAGACTTAGGTCAGATCAACCTGCTATGCATCCTCCCTGAATACTAAACTTATCTCCAATAGAAATAAGAGCTCCTCATAATATTAAATGCAGTAGTACCTCTGTAAGTTGGCCACGCAAGGGACTATAACAAACTAGTCAAAATCTGGATATGCTCAACAAAAGGAAGCAGTCCTACTATACAGACATGTACATGTGGTATACTTGTATGAAAATTAGGTCAAACTTAAGGAGGTGGTCAATTACAGGGGTTCTACTATAGTGTAATTGTTTAGTAACAGTCTTCCTCTCCGCTGGAAGCTCTGTAAGGGCAAGGAGACACAAACTGTGTCTATCTTGTTGACAATGGCCCTGTATATCAAGTACAGTGCTAGACTCCAGAGAAAGAAGACCAATTAAGACAGTGTCCTTGCTTGGCTTGGCACCCACAGCACAGTGGTTATGGCACCAGCCACATGGAATGAGGCTAGCAGATTCAAATCCAGCCTGGGCCAGCTAAACAATGACAACCCCTGCCCCTCAAAGAAAATAGTTGGGCGTTGTGGCAGCCGAGCCTAGCTACTTGGGAGGCTAAGGCAAGACAATCACTTAAGCCCAACAGTTTGAGGTTGGTGTGAGCTGTGACATCACAGCACTCTACCCAGGGCAACATAGTGAGACTGTCTCAAAAAAAATGACAGTGTCCTTGCCAGCCTGAGCAAGAGTTGAGACCCCCATCTCTAAAAATAGCAGGGTGTTGTAGGCGCCTGTAGTTCCGGCTACTTGGGAGGCTGAGTCAAGAGGCTTGCTAGAGCCCCAGAGACTGAGGTTGTTGTGAGTTGTGAAGCCATGACACTCTACCACCACACAATGGTAGATTGCCACACAACTCTAGCCACACACTCTACTACCACACAATGAGGCTCTGTCTCAAAAAAAAAAAAAAAACACAACAAAAGACAGCATGCTTGTCCTGAAGCAGTTCAAAGTTTAATGAATTTCTAGTGAGGCTAACAAGAGCCAAACCCCTAACAGTTACACTCACAAGTACTTTACCTATTTCTCTGCCAAATGATAAGAGGTAGCTCAAGTGTTCTCTGAAGCCTTCCAGCCTGTCAGCATGACCTACAGACAAGCATGCCCTCACCTATTCCTACCACACTTGGATTCTCTATTCCCAAAGTACAATCCCTCATCTAATCTTCTGACTCCACCCTTTCTAATACAATTCCAATTTACTCAGCATCATTTCATTCTCTCTTAAGAAGTACATGTTATTTCTGGCAAGACACTTTTCAGCTTGTTTTCCTCATCTGTCCTCTTATTATGAGATGTCGAATTTCCCTTGTTACCCACTTCAGTAATGTCTTACCTAAATCATTTCTGACCACTCAATTACTTCCTTGAGCTGTCAAGCCTACTGTATTCTCAACAAAAAACCACTCAAATCTATATTCCTAACTACTTTGGAGAATCTCCCTATTAACTGTTCAATATTCAATTGTCTTCCCACTTTTCTCAATCACTTCCTATTTCCCCCAAAGGGATACTTGATGTCTGAGCAAACGTTATCTTTTCTATGATTACATTCTCCATGATTCTTATTCTTGCTTAACAGACAAGAATCTCTCAGTAGATTTATATCCCAAAGCCTATATCCAAATACCATGGTTAACAAAAACACATTCAAATGCTTAAACTGATAGCAACAAGAGAGTAACATTATTTCCTTTTATTTTGAGGAAAGAATCTCAGACCCAAGTAAGTGCATAGGCAAAGGACACTGTGACAAGGAGGGAGGTGCTCAGTGGGGCATGCACAAACAAGCTTAGGCTTCCATCAAGCCCAGTCACAGTCTTTGACAGTCTCAAAATCCAACCCTACCCCTACTACCACCAAATCCCAGCTAGACAAAGCTAATGCAGTAGTTTACATAAATACAATGCAGCCCCTACAAACATTCTAGAGTGTATGACTTTGATGAAAAGGTCAGTCTAAAAACTGTATGTGCGTATATGTGTATTACAGATGTAATCTTCCACCCGTCAGGCATAAGATTAATAATTTCTAGAATTTTTTTTTTTTTTTTTTTTGAGACAGAGCCTC
>NW_003852432.1:1652257-1664521 GCF_000181295.1 Otolemur garnettii
ATTGTTGTTTGGCGGGTCCAGGCTGGGGATTCGAACCCGCCACCTTAGGTGTACGTGGCTGGCGCCTTAGCCGGTTGAGCTATAGGCGCCGAGCCTACATTTTTTTCTTAAAATTGACCTACAGCAATAGAGATACTAAGCATAATACTCAACATTATTCAGAGTGAATCATCTCCAGAGATTGTCTAATATATTTATTTTGGTTTATATGGAGGATTGGTCACAGAACTTGAGAAAATAAGACAACTTCTATGCTACTCATGACAAGCATTAATTTTCCCAATTTATTTTCCAAATTTATTTGGAAATTTTTTCTATTTGAAATGTTGATAGTCAATTTTAAATGTCAAAATAAAGTATAAAGCATAAACCCACCAAAAACATTTCTGAGTCTTTTATTGCTGAATTAACATACTATCCCAGGATTCTCTTTATCATTAAAATCCTAGGGAGACTATCGAAAGGAATAAAAACTGAAGTCCCCAGTCACCTAACATAGCTGGTGTCCCAGCCCACGTCCATCCTCCACCATAATATACAGAGCTGGGCCAAGCATAGTAGCTCATGCTTGTAATCCCAGCACTTTCCGAGGCCAAGGAAGGAAGATCACTTGAGACCAAGAGTTCAAGACTAGCCTGGGCAACATGATCAGACACTGTCTCTACAAAAAATAAAAATAAATATTAATTAGCGAAGCATGGTGGCACATGCCTGTGGCCCTGGCTACCTAGGAAACGGAGGTGGGAGGAACAGTTGAGCCCAGAAGTTCAGGCTTACAGTGAGCGGGGATTGTGCCATAGCATGAATGACAGAGCAAAACCCCATCTCTCAAAAAAAAACAAAAAAAACAAAAAAAACCACACAGATCTGCATGCTTCCTCAAGAAGTTAAACCAAAGGCTATGTGGCCACCATCTGGAACTTGTATATGATTATCTTCACTGCAAGCACACTGCCAATAAGAGACTCCTCATCCATACTTATTAATGACACCCGTAATAGTCTACCTACCCTAATGCTATCACCAAAGCAAAGCTCTGTTATTCCCCATGCCGTTTTTTGTTGTTGTTGTTGTTGTTGTTGTTTTTGGAGGAGGGGACTCTCCCCAGTGAATAATAAATTAATTAAATTCTTTAACGTACAAAGCATAGAGATTTCGAATGCAATGGATTTTCTAGCACTCTAGAACTGAGGTGATGAGAATAACAGAACCAAGGTCATTTATCTATGAAAGGATGAAAGCTTGATATGCCTCTCTCCGCATACTTCCCCCCGGCAGACACGACATGGTACACTCCAACCTATAAGCTGCTCTCGTCCCCTAGAAGGAGCCCAGGTCCATTTCTGCTTTTTTTCCCAACAAGAGTGCTACCTGCAGCCCACTCTGAATAATGGCAACAGCCCAGGTATTGAACATTGGTAAAAAGCTGTATGAGGGTAAAACAAAGGAAGTCTATGTATTGTTGGACAGTCCAGGAAAAGCCCTCCTGCAGTCCAAGGACCAGATTACAGCAGGCAATGCAACTAGAAAGAATCTCCTGGAAGGAAAAGCTGCAATTTCAAATAAAATTACCTGTTGTATTTTTCAGTTGTTAACACGAGGCAGGTATCAAAACTGCTTTCTCCAAGAAATATGGGGAGACAGCTTTCATTGCGCCCCAGTGTGAAATGATTCCAATTGAATGGGTTTGCAGAAGAATAGCAACTGGTTCTTTTCTCAAAAGAAATCCTGGTGTTAAGGAAGGATATAAGTTTTACCCACCTAAAGTGGAAATGTTTTTCAAGGATGATGCCAATAATGACCCCCAGTGGTCTGAAGAACAGCTAATTGCTGCTAAGTTTTGCTTTGCTGGACTTGACATAGGCCAGACTGAAGTGGATATCATGAGTCATGCTACATGGGCTATCTTTGAAATACTGGAGAAATCCTGGTTGCCCCAGAACTGTACACTGGTTGATATGAAGATTGAATTTGGTGTTGATGTAACTAGCAAAGAAACTGTTCTTGCTGATGTTATTGATAATGATTCCTGGAGAAGATCTAAAGCCAACAGAAAGACAAACAGTGTTACCGGGACCTCAGAGAAGTAACTCCTGAAGGGCTCCAAATGGTGAAGAAAAACTTTGAGTGAGCTGTAGAAAGAGTAGAGTTTTTTTTGACACCAGAAAGTCAGTGCAGGGTTGTAGTATTGATGGACTCTATATCTGATCTCGGTCACTATGAGAAAATCAAGAAGGCCTGTGGAAGTTTTGGCATTCCATGTGAACTTCGGATAACATCTGCCCATAAAGGGCCACATGAAACTCTGAGGATTAAATCTGAATATGAAGGGGATGGAATTTCTACTGTATTTATGGCAGTGGCAGGCAGAAGCAATGGTTTGGGACCAGTGTTGTCTGGGAACACTGCATATCCAGTTATCAACTGTCCTCCCCTCACCATGGACTGGGGAGCTCAGGATGTGTGGTCTTCTCTTCCACTACCCAGTGGTCTAGGCTGTTCAATCATACTTTCTCCAGAGGGATCAGCTCAGTTTGCTGCTCAGATATTTGGATTAAACAATCACTTGGTACCGTGCAAGCTGCAAGCAAGCATATTGAACACACGGATCTCCTTGAAGCTAGCTGACAAGAAAGTCAGGGAACATGATTTATAAGAAAAAGGCATTGCATTTTTTAGGGGAAAACTACAAATTTCTAGTTTAGCTTTAGAAAAAACTCAAGTAAAATGAAAAGATGATTTTTAATCAGAAAACAAAATGTATTCATAAATGTTTCCACAGATTAAAAAAGAAAATTTATGAACAACTCAGATTCAGGGGGCATCTTTACTGTAAATGTAGCCTTATGCTATCAACCACTTTCAAAAATCAATTTTCTGAGTTCCTTTTCCTCAAATAATCTGAGTCCTAAGCTTACTATTCTTTCTACATTGCGTTCCAGCTTCTCCTGTTGATATCTAAGAGACGTTTTCTTCTCACCCAAGAGTAAGAGAAGTACATACTTTCAGTAAAAGCATCAATATAGAAACTATGAATTTTTTTCTTTGTTTTTTTAATTTGAGACAGAGTCTCACTTTGCCACCCTTGGTAGAATGCCATGGCTTCATAACTCACAGCAACCTCAAACTCTTGGGCTCAATTGATCCTCTTGCTTCAGTCTCCCAAATAACTGGAACTACAGGCATCCACCACAATGTCCGGCTATATTTTAGAGAAGGGGTCTTGCTCTTGCTCAGGCTGGTCTTGAACTCATGAGTTCAAGCAATCCACCCACCTCGGCCTCCCAAGTGCTGGGATTACAGGCATGAGCCACCACACCTGGCCCAAACTCTTTAGAGGGAAACCAAATAGTCCAACTAGCAGTCTCACGCTGACTTACTATATATGTAATAAAGTTATTCTTCCAGAGCCAGAATTCTGATGCCTTATACACGGGCAGGGCTGGTCCTATGCCCCACAGAGAGCCTGCGGGAGGTCTCAGGAAACTCTAAAGCTCTCATAAGACAAAAGTTTCACCAGATAGCTTGGCCCTTTTTTTTTGAGACAGTATCTTACTTTGTTGCCCTCGGTAGAGAAGCATCATAGCTCACAGCAACCTCAAACTTTTGGGTTCAAGTGATCCTTTTGCCTCAACCTCCCAAATAGCTGGGACTACAGGCAACCCCCCACAACACCCAGCTATTTTTTAGAGAAGGAGTCTTCCTCTTGCTCAGGCTGGTCTGAAACTCCTGAACTCAGGTAATCCACCTGCCTTGGCCTCCCATAATGCTACAATTATAGGCATGTGCCACTGCACCTGGCCCAAGATAACTCAGCTTTTAAGTAACAGGAGTAGCCTCTTATCCTCTATGGTGTCAAAGGGCTCACCTGCAATGCAAGTAATTAGTGCACACAGAATAACAGATCTCAGTGGGAAGCCAGGACCAGGTAATCTGAAATAGCCTGCTTTCCACACAGGAATAGAAAGTACCACTTTTCTCATTAAGACCTGGCATAGAGTCCTGATAGGTAAGCACATAAATTTCACTTGGCACAGTCATTCTGTTTTGGATTGTTACCAAAAATTAAAATGTTCCTGTGTTAAAGGCTATGAAACAGTGGATTTTCTCTCCTCTGAAAAAGAATTCATAATGCTGAAAAGTTTACTAACATCGCATTAGTGTATTCTAGAGACTGTAAACAAAAATGTTGACACTCATTTTTTTCCTTTTTCTACTACAAACTTCAGGCCACCCTTAGTCACATTAGGCAAGTCAAATCCAGATGGCTCATAGCTGCTTTCAAGAACATGTGTGTAGCACCTTCTAGAGAAAAAAAAAAGTTTTAAATTTAATTTCTTTAAAAAATATCTCTAAGCATTTCTAGCTATACTTCTCCTGACTTTTATTTCATCAATTTTATTCTTTTACTTCTGTCAAGTCACCTGTCATTTTCACTCTCTCTCCTGAAAAGATTTTTTTAAACAAATAAACTGATCTAAAAGTACATCTGAATTTTCCAGCCCATCCGTTCTCTAAGAAAACCATCAGTATGTAAATTCATAAGTTCCTCTTTCCATGAAAAAACAAAGCTACTTCCCTCTCCTGTCAACATCATATGAGACTGACAACTAAAACCTCATCAGCCCAAAGCTTCACCCAGAATCAGACAAACAGCCCAGGGGCCCAAGCTTAGCTTAACTCTCCACGAAAGGCTCTCTTCTCAGCTATGAGATTTTCCTCCTCTCTGGCAATCTCAACAGTGAGACTTACAAAAATTATCTACCTTCACTTTATATTGGTCTCTAAGAACTGTACCACCTCAAACTCTTTCTCCTCAACTTGTTTTTACAAAACCCATGAAGCACGTATTTTATCACGCAGATCAGGACACTTTTGAGAGTGAAACTACATTTTGCTGATAACTATGCCAGGACAATAGCTGTTGAACCACAACACTTATGAGCATATTGGGATATATGTTACCCTGTCCTTACAATGGTGCTGAGGCCAGGTAAGGGGTCCTTACTTGCAAAGAATTAATTTCTACTGATTGAACCTATTGCTCTTCCCTAGGAGAATGGCAGTTTGGGGAGTCAGCAAAGAACAGAAAACCCGCAAACAAGTTTGAATTACCTAGTTCCCCCTTGGGGTAGAGAAAATATAAAATGGGCTAGGCACGGTGGTTCATGCCTGTAATCGAAGCACTCTGGGAGGCAGAGGCAGTAGGAGCTCATGAGTTTGAGACTCTGTCTCTAAAAAACAGCCGGGCGTTGTGGTGGGCGCCTGTAGTCCCAGCTACCTGGGAGGCTGAGGCAAGAGAATCACTTGAGCCCAAGAGTTTGAGGTTGCTATGAGATATGAAGCCATAGCACTCTACCAAGAGCAACAAAGTGAGGCTCTCTCTGAAAAAAAAAAGAAAAAAGAAAAGGAAAGAAAATATAAAATGCATTATATTGTAATAAAAATTTTGTTCAAAATACTGTATCTTAAGTTTGATAAGTGTTTTTCAGGGGAGGGGCATGATAAGTGTGCTAGAAGAGCGGGTAAGACAGAGAAAACCTGTTGTGCATTTGCTTATCTAGGCATACTGAGTAACAGCTAGTATTCACACACACAACTGCACTAAGTACCTAAATTTGCTTAATCTTTCTTAAATAAGTTTGATGGATGATGCCACTGAACTCAGAAGAGTTACACATTTGCCAGTTTCCACTACACCAGACTAAAATTCAAAAACCCATAAAGTCTCCCCCACCTCCAAAAATTTAGGGACATGTTAGCCACTATTCATATTTTTTGGCAAAC
The DNA here is from genome assembly GCF_000181295.1 of Otolemur garnettii. Classification (NCBI taxonomy): domain Eukaryota; kingdom Metazoa; phylum Chordata; class Mammalia; order Primates; family Galagidae; genus Otolemur; species Otolemur garnettii. The sequence goes on from NW_003852432.1 coordinate 1,658,045, forward strand.
ACATTAAAGAAAATATATTTATAAAGTATATTTACTACTCCCCCACCAAAAAAAGGTAGGAATGATATTTTCTCAAAACTAAATTGAATAACATCACAAAAACTTGCTGTGCCTGTTTCCTCACATTTTGCCGCAGTCAGTTCCATTTTCATCCTCATTTAATGTGGGTTCTATCTGGAAACTACTGCACTACTAGTAATAGCTAATGTTTACCAAATACCAAATGTGCCAAACACTGTACTGAGTATTTACAAACATTGTCTCATTTAATCAGCAACAGTCCCATGAGTGAGCACTACTACTATCAATTATAAAGGTGAAGCTAGAAATTTAAGAGATAAAATTACTTGCCCAAGGCTACACAGCTAGTGATCAGTGAAACTAACAATTTTAACCACAGACAGAAAATCAGTTCAGTTCTTCTCAAGACGTAAAGTATGTCTCTGTTTCCCAAAGCATGGACTGGTTCAAAAAAAAATAAAGAATGTTTTAGTTGGTACATGATCACTGTACGTACTAGCACTTAATATTTGCACATATATGAGACCTCTTCCCCTTTCAAGAAGAAAGTTTCAGCTTGGTGCTAGGAAGCCTTTAGTAAAAGGTCTCTATCACCTGCTAAACTTGCCTGTTAAGAGAGCAGACCCCAGATTCAGAACTCTCTGCTAAATGATAACACCTAGCTAGAATTCAGTAACATTCTTCTGTTTTCATTGTGGCTTACTTAACTCTAGCCAGGCTCCTCTGAGTCCTCTGCTTGACTAGGCATGACTTTGGGTTTCCCTCTCTGTCTTTGCAGAACCTAGTTTGAGCATGAATCTTGCTAAGTCAGATTAGAGAAAATCCTCCACCTTTGGTATCTAACCACCTTGGATATTTCATCACCCTGGCCAGCCTTCAGCAAGAATCTTAAGTCAGTTTAGTCAGAAACCCCTTGTAATTGACATTTCCTCTGAGTAATTTCCCATCCACTGACTTCCACCTTCCCTGTTCCCTGAGTATAAACCTCTCACTTGACCTTACTGGAGGTAACTCATAGTTGAGTCAATCTCTAAATCAGGGGTATCCAACCTGTAGCCAGTGGGCTGCATGCTGATTTTGTAAGGACTTTTTTTTTGCTTATCTGTGGTGTCAGATATCACAATAAGTATGCATGGGCCTTTTCCCCCCAATCACCTTTTGTTACCATTTGTGTATTTAATGTTGACTATAAAAATAAAATTTCCTAGGGGTGCCCTTAGCTCAGTGGTTAGGGCACTGGCCACATGCTCCAGGGATAATGGTTCAAACCAGCCACAGCCTACTTAACAAAACAAACAAACAAACAAAAAAAATACTCAGGCATTGTGGCGGGCACCTGTAGTCCCAGCTACTAGGGAGGCTGAGATAAGAGAATTGCTTGAGTCCAGGAGCTTTAGGTTGCTGTGAGCTGTGACACCATGGTACTCTACCAAGGGTGACAAAGTGAGACTCTGTCTCAAGAAAAAAATTGGCTCCGTGCCTGTGGCTAAGGCGCCAGCCACGTACACCCGAGGTGGCGGGTTCAAGTCCAGCCCGGGCCGCCAAACAACAATGATGGCTGCAAACAAACAAACAAAAAATAGCCAGCTGTTGTGGTGGGCGCCTGTGGTCCCAGATACTCAGGAGGCTGAGGCAGGAGACTCGCTTGAGCCCAGGAGTTGGAGGTTGCTGTGAGCTGTGATGCCACAGCACTGCCCAGGACAGCTTGAGGCTCCTGTCTCAAAAAAAAAGAAAAAATTTTAAAAAGATTTCCTAAAATTCAATAAAGTGATATGTCAAAACCCATGGTAGGAGTGAGTACATACATATCAGAAGCCTGTTAAACAAGCAATACCAGAATTGGAATGAGCACTTCCCAATCCCAAAAGCCTACAAACCAGATCCCCTCACCCAGTGATTTCTCTCCAAATAACTCTTTAAAATGATAGTTTTCCCCAATCTAGATATTATACTATCACCCACCATCCTAAAAAGGAAAAAATAACTTTTTCATCTGTACTCACACCAGTATTTCTGATACCAAATATGTGGATTTTTTCTCATACTAAGCCAATGGGTATCCTACAATTCAATTCAATTCAGACACTGTCTTCCTGGAGGTAGCATCAGATCCCACAAGCTCAGGGCACAGTTCAACAAGACTGTCCCCACTGTAGATACCAAGTCCAAGCCTCTCTTATGATTGATTGGATATTGAGTCACCCTTATGAGTGGCTTGTTAATTTGCTAGAACAACTCACAGAACTCTAGAAAATAGTTTACTTGCTACATTACTGAATTTTTTTCACTTTAAAAAAATTTTTTTAAATCATAGCTGGGTACATTAATGCAATTATGGGGTACAATGTGCTGGTTATATTTATATACAATTTCGAATACTTTCATCAAACTGGTCAATGTTACTGAATTTTTATGTACCTCCTTGGTTCAACAACCCCAAAGCTCTCCAAACCCTCCAATCCCTGTCATTTAAGGGGGTTACGGTATACAAGCATGAGTGATTACATCACTGGCCATCAGTGATCATGTTCAATCTCCAGCCCCTCTCTTCGTCCTTTCTCCTCTCCCTAGAGAAAGGGCAGAGTGAGGCTGAAGGGACCAACTTCCATTTGTAGGAGTTTTCCAAAGTCACTAATTAACATAAATTCAGATGGATGAGGTTGAAAGGGTTAGCATAACTTTATCACTTTTATCACTCAAGAAATTTAGGAGGGTTTTAGGAGCTCTGTGCCAGGAAGACCAAAACCAAATATAAACATTCTTATTATATCACAATATCACCCCCTCACCTTCTTATCCAAGAAGAAAAAGAAAAAAGGGGAAGAACTATGTGCCAGCCAGTAGAAAGAAAATCAGACTTCTCTCCCATGACTTTGCTTCTCAAGTCTGCTTGCCACAAATTTCCTTAGTCCTGGAGCTCTCCTGAACTCAGAGAAAGCAGGTAAGGACAAAGTTCCAAAGTGCCCACTCCAGTCAGTACTAAGTCCCTAAAACGGGGAGGGGGGGGTGTCAAGCAATTAAGAATATAGTACGCCTGCATATCCATGGATTCAACCAAATGGGGATCAAAATATTTGGGGGTGAGAGGAAATAATAAAATATAATACAATTAAAAAACAGTACAGTATGACAACTATTTATATAGCATTTTTATTATATTAGGTATTATAAGTAATCCAGAGATGATTTAAACTATACAGGAGGATGTACATAAGTTATATGCAAATACTATGCCATTTTATACATGGAACTTAAGCATCTCTGGATTTGGTATCCAAGGGGTGGAAGAGGCTGGAAAGTCCCGGAACCACACAGCAGCAACTGTAGTTATTTACCAAGTCCCAAGTGCTAGGCTCTGCCCCCCACAGAAGAGACAAAGTAGCTTTTAAGAAGACTCTTACTGGGGAAATAAAACCACCAAGCATGGAATTAATAAGTAATGAGGTGTTAAGCTGTGTTGCCCTAAATTTGATGTAAGATGATACTTCCCAGAAATAAACAGCTAACTAAAGCACCCCCTGACTTGGCATCCATAGCTCAGTGGGTAGGGTACCATCCACATACACTGGGGCTGGAGGGTTCAAACCCAGCCCAGATCTGCTAAACAATAATAATAACTACAACAAAAAAAAAGCTGGGCGTTGTGGCAGGCGCCTTAGTCCCAGCTAACTGGGAGGCTGAGGCAAGAGAATTGCTTAAGCCCAAGAGTTTGAGGTTGCTGTGGGCTGTGATGCCACGGCATTCTACTGAGGGTGACATAGTGAGACTGTCTCAAAAAATAAATAAATGAATGAAATAAAGTAAAGCACCCCAACCATCACCGAAAACATTAAATTATAAAAAAAAAGTATCAGTGATAATACTGTTATAAATCTATCATATAAAAATCCTAGCACAAGGAACACAAAGATGTGTGGTTCAATCAATGCACCAGTGTTTTAAATTGTGAAAAGCTAAAAACAACATATATCAACAAAAAGAAAGGTATAATGTCTAAACTATGGAATACTGCTCAATCATTAAAAAGAATGAGGTAGATCTATAAATATGACATAGAAAGATAACCATGGCAATAGACTAAAAAGGAAAATTGGTAGACATACAGACTGTGATCCCATTTCTGTTTCTTAAAAAAAGGAGGGGAGGCTCACAACTATAATCCACACCATTCAAGAGGCTGAGGTGAGACGATCACTTGAACCCAGAAGTTCTACCCTGGGTGACAGAGTGAGACCCTGTCTCTATAAAAATTAAAAAAAAAAAAAAAGGGGGGGAGTGTGTATCTACATGAAAAATTTTGGAAGCAAACATACTGTTGTGTTGATATACAGTGAAGGGAGTAAGAATGAATGGTAAAGAATGGAGGGGTGAGAAGGGCAGAGGGAGAAAGATCTTTGTACTTAACTGTACATGCTTCTGTACTTTTTGAAGTTTTAAAAACAAGTTCAGAATTTAAATTCTCTACTAATACTGGATGGCATCTACCTGATCATTTTGAAGAATTCTAGAATAACTGTAAAACTGTTTGCCAAAATGAGAAAGGCCCCCAAGTAAACTGCAAATGTGACTCTCAATCATAAAGACTTCATGAGACCTGAAATTATAAGAAAATTTTATTTACATATTAAACAAGCTAGTGAAATTAAAAGTAAACACTAAGACCACTGTGTAGATCATTTTGGATTTCAGTTGTTGTTAAGAATGGGGCTTATAAATAAAGAGAGGATAGATCTAAATAGACAATTAAGCAAAAAGGCCCAAGGACGAGGGTCCTCAGGATTGCAAGAAAAGAAAGTGAGCAACACAGAATCTTTGTATTTGAAAATGACACGAAAGACTTCCATAGCAATAATGTGCCAAGTTATTGGTGCCAAATTATAGAAAGATGCTAGGAATCTATGCAAATAGAAGAAAACGTGGCAGATGAGTGTTAAAATGAGCATATGGCCTAAATCAAGCAGATAAAACAACTCAGCTGTCAGTCATGACCCAGGAATAGGATCTCAGAGTCACTGTAAATGGACCCTAAGGACATCAGCCCAATAATGAGCCACAAATTAAAAGCAATACAAAGTATCCTGGGAACTATCAAGACAAATGCCAAAAAAGAGAGAGAGAGAAACCACTATCCTTCCTTCATAAAATTTGGGAGCACCCGCCCCCATCAACGTCCACTTTAGCAAATGCAATACAGCAGTTAGACAAGATCAATGGTTCTCAAATGCCTGCCTTGGAGCAATCCCAAACTGACTTTTTGAGAACTGCCTATCAGTGGCTTTTTAGAAAACAGATTCCCAGGCAGGTCCCAGAGATTCCAATTCTGTGCCTGTAAAAGGTCTTTTTGATGGTCCTGATTCAATGATTTAGGAATTATTGGACTCTTTTCTCTTACTCTAAATTTAATCCTAGAAAGGATTTAACAAGTCATACTATAAAAAATAAACTCAAGGGCAGTGCCTGTGGCTCAAAGGAGTAGGGCCCAGCCCCGGCCAAAAATTGCAAAAAATAAAAAATAGGGCAGTGCCTATGGCTCAAAAGGGTAGGGCGCTGGCCCCATATGCCAGAAGTGGCGGGTTCAAACCCAGCCCTGGCCAAATAAATAAATAAATAAATAAATAAATATAATAAATAAATAAATAATTTTTAAAAACTCAAAAGAAACTATGTGAGAAACTACCAAGAATAGTTTGAGAGGACTCCTATACAAGTTGAACACCCCTAACATAAAAATCTGAAATGCTTCAGGTGGCGCCTGTGGCTTGGTGGGTAGGGTGCCAGCCCCACATACCAAGGGTGGCGGGCTTGAACCTGGCCCAGCCAAACTGCAACAAAAAAATAGCCGGAGGTTGTGGGGGGCGCCTGTAGTCCCAGCTACTCAGAAGGCTGAGGCAAGAGAATTGCCTAAGCCCAGGAGTTGGAGGTTGCTGTGAGCTGTGATGTTGTGGCACTCTACCGTGGGTGATAAAATGAGACTCTGTCTCTTAAAAAAAAAAACTGAAATGCTTCAAAATCCACAACTTTTTGAGCACATGTCATGTTACTCAAAGGAAATGCTCACTGGAACATTTCAGATTTCAGGGTTTTCAGATTAAGGATGCTGAACTGTAAATAGAATGTAAAGATTCCAAAATCAAAAAAAATCCAAACCACTTCTGGTCCCAAGCATTTTGGGTACAGGACACTCACTCAGCTTGTACTTGCACATTAAATGGAAGAGGAAAAGACATGGGGGAATAGAAAAACAAAGTTCCGGCTCCAAGCAAGAAAAGTAGAACTTAGAACCCTACTCTGCCCCACATTCCCACTAGAATCCCCCAGGAAAGAGCAGGGCAAGAATTGAGCCAGACTGCAGTGGTTCTCAGTCTTCCTCATGTCCTGATATGTTTTCACTGTTACAAAGGGGTCACAACCCACAGGTTGAGAACCACTATCCCTAAGTTTCTTTTTTTTTTTTTT
>NW_003852432.1:1665440-1769096 GCF_000181295.1 Otolemur garnettii
AGACTCGCTTGAGCCCAGGACTTGGAGGTTGCTGTGAGCTGTAATGCCACGGCACTCTACCCAGGGGGACAGCTTGAGGCTCTGTCTCAAAAAAAATAAAAATAAAAATAACTGAAGTTGGTATTATAAGACCATCCCAAGCACACTACTTCACACAGAAAGAGAAGTCAAACACCTCAAAATTTATTGAGGAATAGAGGAGATGGTACTTTAAATCACTAATCACAAGTATATAAATGGAGAAAATGTGCCAACCCAGGTTTATATCATACATTAAACATTTTAAAAACAGCATCTGTAAAAGATCAATTTTTTTCATTAGTTTTATTTTCCTGTAAGTTGCTTAACTTCCTAATTTTTAAAAAATGCCAACTGAAACCACTTCTTTTTGTTCTTAAACATCAGAGCTAAGTGAGAAAAATACAACATTAATTTATCATAGAGTTTCATAAAAGTGAAATCCCCTAACACTCCATCTGTATCAAATGTTCACAACCTGTGATTCTACACCAATTCCTGCTGTAAAAACAAAAAGCATATGTCAGTCTCCCAAGAGAGGAAGCAGCAACAGAAACTTCGTGTGTATCCATCTCCCAATAAGAAGAGGAAAAGCTATATACATCCAGGAAGAGTTGAGTCTATTTCATTTCTTTTCCCTGATAAGACTCAGAATTTCCTAGTTTTTAGCTAAGCTTTTCTTAAAGAAATGAAATTAATCCAAAGGCCAGACACCAAAGGATATCTACTACACCTCTGCTAAAACCACACTTGTGAGATTAAGATAGCTAACCCATGCTGAGAAGTGAGCACCCAACAGGCCTCAGATAACATTACCTGAATTTAAAAACATGGCCAATTTTCTCTTTGACCCTACAAACAGAAACTAAAATTTTTACTTGTCTCCAAATGTCACTGTCTAAGTAAACTGGGCATAGACTTCAGCAAATCATTGCCTACCACTGCCATCACTGGTCAGTGGCCTCAGAAGTTCTGACCCACGTTAATTAGCCACACTGTGTATGAGCTAGTCCCTTCCTAATCATTAGTTTTGAGCCCTGAAGCATGTTACTTTGCTCTTCACCAGACCTCAGGGCACAGTAAATTCCATGGAGTAACAAAATGCTAACAAGTATAAACACTGACAAGTTCACAAGTTCTAGATGCTATTTAACTCTTACTGAGCCCGCTTTTTTCATACATGTTTCCTCCACTAGAAGAAAAATGACTTGGAAATACACAGGACTAGCTGATAGTAAGTCAAAAAACCTTAGGCTTGGTCCTATAAGAAGCAAGCATATGACTAAGAGCAAGGTTTTTTCCTTACTCTCTCCCCTTCTTTATATTCAGTGGACTTAATGTCAGCTACTAATCTCACCAGGTTACCAGAACAATGACCACCTCCACTGTCTCTTCCTTTTATCATCCTTGAACATGTATATTACATAGTAACTAATGTTAATTCCATACCATGTATGTGGACATTGAATTTGAAGACACTGAAGAAGTGAGAATCATGATTCTTAGGGTAAAACAGAAGACTGGCAGAGGGATTCCTTTCTCCTTCTGAGGCAATTAAATGGTTGGGGGGAGAAAACGAACAGAAATGAGAGCTGGAATTTGGCACTGTCCTCCCTTTAGCCTTCGACACCATAGGCAGGACAAGATAGGCTGTTTCCACGGCTGCTTCTGATAAGCAGAGAAGATTCAAAAACTGTGGCCAATTCATTCTACTGTTGCAAAATGTTCTCCTGCTTGAAAAGACTTGCAAACATGTGAAATTAGAAGGAAAAGTTAAAAGTGAAAAGACAGAAACAGGCTCTATCCCCAGAGAGTAAACCAGGTCAGTAAAAACAGAGAAAATAGTTATTTCTAAGTGTAATAGCAGCTAAGTGGAGTGACTGAATTCATACTAAGTACCTAACAATTTTTCCTAACCTCATTGACTTAGCATCTGCAGATAATATTCTGCTGCAATTAAAGAAGGTCTAGCAAATTATTCAAAGAAACCCAGAATTAGAATCCTTCACAGTTTTAATAAGATCTGACTTGATAAAAGATGTTTATTTAACCAGGTTATATTTTGTCCACCCACACACTTGCTAGTCTCATGGTAACTCAAAATATAAATCTATAGCCAGGCACTGTGGCAGGCGTATGTAGTCCCAGCTACTTGGGAGGCGGAGGCAAGAGAATCACTTAAGCCCAAGGGTTTGAGGTTGCTGTGAGCTGTGACACCACAACGCTCTACCCAGGACAACATAATGAGACTCTGTCTCAAAAAGTAAGAAAGAAAAAAGAAAATATAAATCTTTAGTTTTTCCATCATCCTCACTGACTTAATGAGTAACAGAACAGCTCCAAAATGCTTACAACTTACTGCCCACTTCCTCCTTAAACATTCCAGAACGAACTCTGTCCCTTCACCCTATTCTCAATAGCAGACACAGGGACTACCATCATGATCATTTTTTAATAACTGATGAAAGTGTTTTACAACTTGATTCCCAAGTTGCTCAACCTCAAACAAAATAACACAGGATTTACTAGAATGACAAAAGAGAGACCAGAAGAAACTTGCATCTTCCATGGCCCTACAGCACTTTGCAGAGGAGTAACTATTCCCCTTCACGGCAGCAATCCTCAACCCTAGAACATATCAGACCTTCAGTTCAGAATGAGTCCACACAAACCCAGAGGGTTCATAAAGAAAAGCATGGTTAGTCAGTGTTCTACCTCTGGTTAGTCAGTGTTCTAATTTCTGCCCCCTTCCAAAAAGCAGAAAAGTAGTGTCTCCTATTTTCCTACTCATCAAACTCTGTCTCATTTTCATCTGTCATAGAGCTCCATCCTTCTTTGTAGAGTTTTTACAAAGAAGTTCCTGGTACCACTGGAAATGATTACTACCCAGGAAAATACAACTTTGCTTAGCAGAAGAGCTTCACACAGAGAAGTTTGCCAGTGGTCAATTTTTCATTTCAGACTAGGCTTCTAAGCCTAGCACAAATCTGCCTGTCACTCTGCAGTTTACCCAGCTTTCCTTCTTTAATCCCTGCCTGTAACTCACTCACCCATCCTCTGTAGTGTGGTTAGAGAACACAGTGCAGCCTGCTCAACACAGACTGCTCAAATCACTGAATTTTAAATGCCACCTCCTAGACTCAAACATCTTCCACACCACGCTCTTATGCACACAAAGACCATAAGCGCCAAATGAAGTCACCACAATAGCAGCTTCCATACAAGACAGGAGTAACATCTAATCTTTTCTCAACTCAATTATAGTCTGCTTCACTTTCCTGCAATTTGCAGCCATGCAAAACTGGTCACGCTCTCCATGTTATAAAGTAATACCCTGGAGTCCTAGAGTCAGAGGTATTACAGTATGATGTTAAAGAATGTGTGCTCTGGCAGACAGGCCTGGGTTCAAGACTCAGCTCTGCCTCTTATCACCAATATAAACTGCCTGCCCTAGGGTAAACCAATCTTTCTAAACCTCAAATTACACATCTGTAAAATGTAGCCAAAACTCACATCTACTTGTTAGGTGGTATAAATGAGATAATATAAATATAATACCTAGCACAAGACATGACAATAAAAATTGCTGTCATTCAGTATCCATGGGGATAATTTGTGGGCAGAACCCAGCTCCCCTGGAAGTCTCCAGTATTGTAGAAGCAAAAATATATTCTGCCTCATTGCCATAAACAAAAGAACAATCTAAGACTGTTTAAGAACAAGATTGTTTAAGAACAATCTAAGACTCAGCAAGGAAAAAAATCAGAAAGATCTACTTGGTGCTGCCAATCCCAACACCAGACAGCCAAGTAATGCTGTTCCTATGATGAAGGGAGGATCAGTGCAACTGAAAAAGTGAATGAAAGAGAAAATGCTTCAGGATAATCATGTCATGAGTCAGGTCAATATTTCAAATGTCAAAAAATATACGGAAGTCAGAAATTCCCCTCTAACTCAGTTTCTGATAAATTCTGACTCTCCATCATGTATAAATAAAGGGAAAAGGCAATATTGAAAATCCCAAGAATCCCAGCTGGCAGCAGGATATTACCTAAGAAATGAACACATGAGAATATCAGTGGAAAAATCTTGAAATCAGATGTATTCACAAGCTGTAGAAGAACATTTTAATCCTGTGAAAGATAATGGGACAAAAAACCAAAATTTAAAAAAACTACAATAGCAAAAACTGTGCCACGTGGGAGAAAGTATCATAAAGGATATTTGCTGTTCCAGATGGAAAAGTCAGACTGCAGTATGAAATGAAACCTGGGAAGTTTATAGTCACTGCAACCAGCAAGTCCAGTAACTAAGAAATGTCAAGTTCCAAGAACTGGAAAGGCTGGGGAAGAACAACAGAGGGAGCAGATGGTAAAGCAAATTTATATCACAAAATTATCAAAGGAACTAGGGGTAAATTTCAAAAATGAACCCTGCAGGGCTGAATTCCAAATTCAACAATGTACAAAGTGTAGGGATATAAAATCGGACAGAATTTATGATATTTTGAGCCCTAGATCTTGTCCTGACTTCAAACCACCATGCAACCTTAGGCAAGTCACTCGCCTTCCTTAAACCTGTCTCCTTATCTGCAAGATTTAGGAGAACCACAATGATTACTAAGATTGCTGCCAGTGTAAAAGTCAAAAGGACACTAGGATCAGCAACTCTCAGGCCTGCACACTAGAAACAAGAGGTGGAGCGGGAAAGACAGGAAAAAATAAGTCCTGAGAGAGAGAAAACTTCAAGTAGCTAAGCGTCGGTGGAAAGAGAGAAGCTTCATGAGGGCCAAGTACTCCTGGAGTTCCAGGCAAGTGCAAATGTTAGAATCTCGAAAAACTGCCAATTGCTCAGCACATGTCAAAATGGACAGAAAGACGGGGGATGGGAGGACACATATCAACTAATTATCTCCGTTTAACAGTAAGTAATTGATCTGTTCCGGCAAACAGCCTGGAATCGAATGCCACGGCCATGGAAATCACTGTGACCCCTGATGCTAGGGTGTCCGGAAGCAAGTACCAAGGGAAGTCAGGGTTCTGTCTAGTGAGGGGATTCGAAGAATGGGGGAAAGTGAAAACGGGAAGAGGTAAGGACATCTGGGAAATCATGCAGGCTGGCGGGAGGCGAAGAGTAGTCAACGCCTGACTCCCGCCCTAAAGCAGGCAGAGGGGTCAGTGTCCGGGGCCCCTTTCTCACCATCTTGACGATGCCCCGCTGCACAGTGGGGACCGCGGGTCCCCCAGAGGAGCCACCGCTCTGCGCGGAGGAGGCCATGTGTGGAGATGCAAAGGCAGCGAACGAGGCGGCCCGCCCGGCTGGAGATGTCAATGTGGGTGTCGGTGTTAGTGAGAGGCCGCCGAGGCGAGGAGTGGGTTGGCGACCAGCTGCGGGCGACGGACGGGACTGACGCGCTGGACGCTCGCTCACAGAGCAGCAGCGGGACTGGGAGCGAAAGAAGAGACGCGATCTCCGCCGCCACCACACGTTCTACTCGCCGCGCAGGCGTGCCAGAACGCCACCGCCTCCCGGCCAATTAGCACCCAGAGCCCGCTGTACCTCAAGCCAATAGATACCCTGCTCTCAGAGCCCCGCCCGTTGGTCAAGAAATGGGCGGCTAGCTCCAGGAAGCGCTGAAAGAGTTGATTTGCGGTGATGGGCTAAGTGTGGGGCGGAACTTCCGGGGCAGCCGGAGTAGGTAGTGTCGGGAGGTGTAGTGGCAAGGAAAGGACACGTCAGCATCTGGCCGCAGGGCGCGGGGGGCCCTGGGAACCCGGGGGCGGGGCCAGCCGCTGGCACCTACCTGGCCCCGCCCATTTTCCCCCGCCCCGCAGGCCGTGGGATTATTGAGTTTACCCACCCTGAAGAGTATGGTCTGGAACTGTGGGACCCCGGAAACTAGGGCCTGCAGGAATTTCCGTACCAGCTGCACGCCGACTTCCGACATTTTACCTCTGCTGGAAGTATGGAGTGAAGAACTTGGAGAAGTCAGAATTCTGATGAATGAAACCTTCTACCGATATTGGCCTTGACAAGGAGCGTGGCCCTGCACCCTGCCTGCAGTTAAGAGTGTGTCTCTCTCCTATTTGTGTCGCTGGAGTCAAGCACTTGTAAGGCGTTCCATTAATGTTTGCTGGTGGAAAGAGTAAATGTATCCTGGAGGAATCACATGCCCTGTGCATAGGGGATAATAAGGCTCTGCACTCGACCTCTTCCTACCTGCTTCAGTAAAGTTAGGAAATGCCTCCTACCACGCTTTCCCTGGGCCAGAAGGAGGCAGCCCCTGTCCGAGTGTGAAACTGCACCCCCCCCCCCCCATCCCCTCACCCAGACCGAACTTTTAGAGTAAAGATGTGGGGGAAGGGACGGGAAAACCAGGGCCTGCAAATATTTAAGTGAATGTTTAGTGAAAGCTAAGATTGGTTGAGTGCCCACTATGTGGAGCCAATGGACCCTGCATGTCTTAGGTCATTTAGTTGTAAAGCCTGACTATACTAAAGATACCATTTAACCCTCAGCTCTTTTGAGAGGTTTATTCTCCCACATGTCACATTGCCCAAGGTCAAGTTTTAAGGTCAGCATCTTCCTAGATCCCTAGTGCTCATTCCATACTATAAATTCACTGCCATCTACAAAAAAAAAAAAAAAAACTCTGTGGAGGTTCATTCCGTCTGATTATACCACTCTGTCTCTTGAGATTGTTCTATCCTTCCCCAACTCATACCCTGTCCAGGGAAATTTTTGACTTGTAGTGCACACTCTTCCACTCGTTGATCCCAAAATACTTATTTCTGACTATGACCTATCCAGTACTCTGCTCTCTCAGCTCCTTGACCTCCTCTTCATTAAATTTGACCTCTGCACCAGATTAGCCAGGTTCTCCGGGACAGATGAAGCATTATAACTTCATGGCCAAAACTGTAAACTCAAACACCTCATTCTATGATCATAATTGCTGTCCTCTCTTCCATCTCAGTTAATTATCTTATATCTTGTATTAGTTGCTTAACGGTTTACCCCCAAACTTTTACCCCCAAAGTTTTTACAAGCATTTATTTATCTCAGAGTTTCTATGGGTAAAAAATCTGGATGTAGCTTGCTGTATACTTTTTCCTCCAGGTCTCTCGCAAAGATGCAACAAGATATCAAAAGGGACATGGGGAAACTCTCATCTGGAGCTCCATCCTCTGACTGAACGCAGATCTGAATCCAAATTTCATTTTCAAGCTCACTCATAGTTATTGTCAAGATTCAGTTCCTTGAGAATGTTGCACAGAGAGCCTCAGTTCCTCAGTGGCTCACTTTGTTGCTACATGGGTTTGTCCATAGGGCTGCTCATAGCAGAGCAGCTGGTTTTCCATCAAAGCAAACAAGCAAGAGAGAAAGAGAAGACAAGTATACCTGGAATGTAAAATCCCTAAACCCTTCTACCCTCTTTTTATCTGTTCCCTTCTCCTTTCTCCATTCTCTAGCGATCTATCCATGCCTGCCACCTGAGGAACTCAAATTCACCATGTCTCACAAGGAACTAATTTTCTTTCTTTCCAAATCTGCTTTTCCCTAATGTGTGTCTCAGCCCAAATAATGACACCAAAGGCTATTTACTTGCAAGCTCAAAAATCTGGATTTCACTTGTGATTCTTCCCTCATTCCCCCTATGACCCATGCCCTAGAACCACACTGCCTGGGTTCACATCCCAACAATATATAACCTTTAGAAGATGATATCTCTGTGCCTTAGATTTTTCATCTGTAAAATAAAAATGACAATAGGACCTACCTTTTAGGGTTGCTTCAATTTTCAGAATCATGAGTTACTATGTGTTAAATTTTTAATGATTACCAATAGAGAAAGGATTTGATGCTGGCTCCTATGACTCTAACGCTCATGATCTTTCTACTAGGCCTTTATAGGAAGGAAAGGGACTTTGAAATCCTTCCAGAAGACTTTTGTGCAGTGGAGAACACACCGACATACCTACATACATAGGTGTATGTGCAATCTGAAAATGGACAAGATTCGTTGAAAAGAACAAACAAAAAACTCTAATTTCTGAACTTAGAAAGTAAATTTAGGAAAAGTTCCTAGCAGTATTGAGCCTAAATATATTGATATAAATTATATACATCTAACAGACTCTATGCTAAGCAGACTATATATGTACTAACATATGCACTAAACAGACTCTATGCTTTTACGTACATTACATAATTGAATCCTTAGAATGACCCTATGAAGTAGATATAATTCATCCCTTTCTACAAAGGAAATCATAAGTGCATAGAAAAGGCATACAACCAACTCTAGGTCAAAAGCTCAGAGGATGGGGGTCAAAATTTGAACCCAGAACTTTTTACAGCAAATAGTTTGCTCTTAGCTATTTGACTAGCCGGCTTCTGAGGCATCCCAGTGTGCCCCCCTTCAGCCTGGCCTGCACCTATAGAATCCGGAAGCTGGCCAAAGAAAGAGTTTTCAACTCTCTGGTAAGTTTCTTTTGAGAAAACAGAATAAACTCCACACTATGGAATAACTCCAGCCTACCTCCAACTTCAACCCATCCTCCATATAACAAAGTTGGTGTTCATTCTAAAATGCAATTTTGAATCAGATTAACTCTCTCCTTAAAATTCCAGTGGCCACCCCGTCTTCACAGTAAAATTTCAACTCTTAGCATAGCACATTGTGCAGTATCCTCAACACTTGCCCCGACCTACTTTTCATCTTCTCCATTTTTTCCTTCTCCTCCTCATGTTTTGAAGTCTCACTGTATGTTTATTTAGAAGAAAAGCTTCACAAACCCAAGTTGTCTAAATTGGTGCTGTCTAAAAGAAGTTCCTGCAATGATGAAAATGTATATGAAATTTACAATTTGTTCAACAAAGGAGCCACCAGCCCCACAGGGCCACTGAGGAAGTGAGTTTTTAATGTTATTTCTTTTTTTTTTTAAGACAGAGTCTCAAGCTGTTGCCCTAGGTAGAGTGCCATGGCGTCACAGGTAACAGCAACCTCAATCTCTTAGGTTCAAGCAATTCCCTTGCCTCAGCCTCTCAAGTAGCTTGGGACTACAGGCGCCTCCCACAACACAGCTATTTTTTGTCGTGATGGTTGTTGTAGTTGTCAGTGTTGTTTTAGCTGGTCCTGGGAACCCACCAGCCTCAGTGCATGGGGCTGGTGACCTACCACTGAGCTTCAGTCGCCAACCCAATATTATTTCATTTTAATACACATGGCTAATGACTTTACTATATCAGCCTACGTGACGGAATTTGAATGTTGCTATCATATCTGTTATCATAATTCCCTATGTAGGTTTTTAATCTTCTATGTAGGTTTAAAATTATTTTATCGGTATGCTTTATGTGGTCCAAACTTGATTAAAATTCATAATGGTATAAGCCATCATTTAGAAAAACATTTTAAGGCTCATGCCTATAATGTTAGCACTCTGGGAAGGAAGCTGAGATGGAAGATTGCCTGAGGCCAGAAGCTTGAGACAAGTCTGAGCAACATAGTAAGACTATATCTCTACAAAAAAAAAATTTTTTTTTTAAATAAAAAAACTAGCCAGGCATGGTGGTATATGCCTGTAATCTCAACTGTTTGGGAGGCTGAGGGGAGAGAATCATTTCAGCCCAGGAGGTTGAGGCTGCCCACAACAAAAGTTGATAATGAAAAGTTCAATGTAAATGCTATTTTCAACCGTAGCCATAGTAGGATAGTCACCCCAAACACACATAGGGTTTCCTGTCCCTCTCTTTTTTCCATACCCATTTCCCTCCATATGGAATGCCCTTTCAGTTCAGACAGAGCTTTTCCCATGAAGTCTTCTGCAATGCCTCCAACTAGAAGTGAGCCCTCTCTTCCCTGGATGCCCAGCCCCTTTGAATGATACCTTTCGCAGGGCATCTGCTGTGTTGTCCCTGTGTCACGGTTACTGTGAAAAGAAAAGAAAAACAATTTATCCCATGTTTTAGGCTTAAGCATTATTTCTCAAACCTCATAACACATTTTATTTCAACCTTAGAAAGACTGCATTCTTCGTCCCTACTTAAATAGTAACTTTATGTAAAGTAGTTATAATATGCATTTTTACAGCTATATGACTTGGGCAATGGTTGTGAAACTTTTAGTTAATGTATCAACTTTATATTCTGGCTTGTTGTCATTTAATGGCAAGGCCAATTTTTATTCTATTCTCCCAAATGTCATTAATCAATAACTCTGCAATAGCCCTAGATAATTGTATATTGATTTGTTCCTGCTACTTCTTTTTTTTTTTGAGACAGAGTCTCACTTTGTGGCCCTTGGTACAGTTCTGTAGTGTTACAGCTCACAGCAACCTCCAGCTCTTGGGCTAGGGTGATTCTCTTGCCTCAGCCTCCCGAGTTGCTGGGACTACAAGCGCCCGCCACAATGCCCAGCTATTTTTGTTGCAGTTGCTGCTGCTATTTTAGCTGGCCAGGGCCAGGTTTGAACCAGTCATCCTTGGTATATGGGGCCTGCACCCTACCCACTGAGCCTCAGGCGCGGCCTTGTTCCTGCTACTTCTAAAGGCTTTGACCACTGTTAGGGTTTATCACTGCAGACTTTGCCACACAAATTTCTAATTTTAAAAAAGGCATAAGGAAAACTCCATTCAAGGGTACCACCTTTATTATAGGGCAGCATGTTGGTCTGGAGCTCTGTAAACTGAGATGATTACAAAAGAATGGAATCTGAGGATTCCTTTCTTTCTATCCTCAGACTTCTGAAGTCAGCAAACTCAAGAGTTGGGAAAACTTCAGCATGTGACAGCAAACTATATAACCCAAGAGATAAATAAACATTAATTACCCTTTATCCACCAAGGATATGTACCAAGACTCCCAGTGGATGCCTGAAACCTTGGATAATACCAAACAACACTCACTCACTCACTCTCTCTCTTTCTATATATATATGTATATAATGTTATATATATAATGTTTTTTTCGTATACATGTGTATGATTTTTTTTTTTAAAAAGGAGCCATCTGATCCTTTTGTAGTTCATAAGCATGACGATTGCGTTTTCATGTGCATGCGTGAGATGTGCCTCCCACAAATCTTGTTAGGACGTCAGCACATTGCCCGTCTGACATGAAAAAAAAGAGCCATTCAAACTATGTTCTCCTTCTGACCAGAACAATCATCAAGAGCAAGTGGCATTTGCAGCAAAGCAACACCAAAAGCTGGCTTCATGCTCAGGGGAGAACCCTGCACCTCCTTCTCATAGTTTCTGGTGCTCTACACATTCAGAGAAATTTCTCTAGTAACAAACTACAGAAATCATCCCAGAAAGTATAGTCTTCATGCCTATGGTAAAGTTTTATTTATAAATTAGGCACAGTAAGAGATCAACAATACTAGTAATAAAATATAACACTTAAAACAATATATTGTAATAAAGTTATATGAATGTGGTCTCTCTCTTTCTCTCAGAATATGTTATACATTTTCTGTTCGTTATTGTTGTCATTGTTTAGCAGGCCCTGGTCAGGTTTGAACCCACCAGCCCTGGTGCATGTGGCCAGCGCCCTAACCACTGAGCTGTGGGTGCTGAGCCGTCTTATTATTTTTGGACTGCAATTGACCACTGGTAACTGAAAATGCAGAAAGCAAAACCTAGGACTGGGGGTGGGGAGACTACTGTATGCTTTTCTTTCACAGAACAATAAATTGAAGGTATTTATTTAGAGGCTTAAACATCTCAGTGCAGGCATCTTTGCAATTTTCTTGGCTTTTCCCCCTTGTAGTTGCAAAATAGCTGTTTCAGCACCAGACACTGTAAGAAGAAAGAGGAAGAAGAGAGGGCAGGAGGAGGGAAGGGAAGGAGAAGCCTTCAAGAAGAAGGAATATACCAGTTCCAGAAATACCTGCCCATTTTTCTCAGGAGAGCAAATGTTTTCCCAGAAGTGCCTATCCTGAGGCCTCTCCTCTCTCTAGAGGGTGCTGAGAAGGCATGTAGATTGACAAGAGAGATGGGAATCAGGAATGGGTGCTAGGGTGACCTGAGCATTGAACCCCTTCTTTGCTTCTGGGCCTGTTTTGCCCTCCTAGAGCTCTGTACTATTTATTCCCAAGCCCCATTCCTGGGGCTTTTATCAAGGCAAAATCCTGGTCCCTCATTCTCTCTAGACTAACAAAACCTAAAGCAGTCAGATTGAGTTTCTTCCCCGTCGTCTCCACTCCTAAAGGCCAGCCTCCTGAGTGTACGGGCCGGGGAGCATGGGCTTCCTCCACTTCTGTTTATGGGAAGGCTTCTGTCCGCTGGAGGACATAACCCTGTGTGCATTGCCCTCTGCTGCTCACCGTGGGTCCGGCAGCTCTAGCCATACTAGGAAAGTCACCCCAAACACACCTAAGGGCTTTCTGTCCCTCTGTTTTTTCCCTATCCATTTCCCTCCACATGAAATGCCCTTTCAGTTCAGACAGAGCTTTTCCCATGAAGTCTTCTGCAATACCTCCAACTAGAAGTGAGCCCTCTCTTCCCTGGATCCCCTTTGACTGATACTTTTCGCACGGTGTCTGCTGCCTTGTCCCTGTGTCACAGTTACTTGTATAACAGTTGAACTCACCTGAAATTTTTTGATAACAAGCTCCTATGAGTCTTGTTAATTTTTGTTCTCTGTAGGCCTGGTACTGCCTTATAAAGAATAGGCATTCCATAAGTATGTTTTGAATTCAATTGACATATTCAGTCTGTTTGAATGTCTGTGATGACTTATTTATCTACTCTTTGCATTCTGTATATATATCCTTTGTGTTTTCTGGAAATTGAACTAAGAATTTTGAGGGCATTCAGGTGAAAGTTGGGCTTTAGAGTAGAGATTATTGGTCATTGGACAGGTGCCAAAATAGGATACTTCATTGAGTGACAAATTTCATTTAACTTCTGCCAATAATAGATTGTGTCTCATCCCTCCCCCGTCCTGAACTGGAAACTACATATGCCTTAACTTTAGCTTGCCAACAACTATTCAGTGACTTAAATAATATAGATGTGTATTTCCCTCTCACATAACAGCCCAGGATGCTGACTTTCCTTTTGTAATCGTCCAAAGACAATAGCAGCTCTCCCATCCATTAACAGGGATTCTAATTTAAAAAAAAAAAAACTTTTCTCATTAAAGTCAAAAGCAAATGAAGAGGGATCTTGTGATGATGCAGAAACATTCTGAGGAGGAAAAGAAAGATGTTGAGATGGTCACACTGGATTTTCTCAATCTTCTAAGTAAAGTGGGAAGTCTGGGCAATCAGAAGACAGGATAAGTTTCTATAAAAGCAGTGACTCAGGATTAAAGACGAGGCCCTTTCCAGAGAAAACAGTGCCCTGGGGCTGATCCAAACCAAAGCCGGACTGACTTCTGGAGTGGATAGGCATGTTGTCAGCTGTCAGAGCTTGGGGACCTTTGGAGGAATAAAGACAAGTAAAGCAAGAGGTCAGGATCTGAGTGGTTGGTGAAGGTTGGGAGTGCAGGGACAAGCCCAGAAGTGGAAAAATAGGCCCCAGGTTTTGTGAACAGAAGCAGGGTGGGCTGGAGTGTTGGTTGTAGAGTAGCCATGGTGAATGACCAGAGTCCAGACAAACATGTCATTGCTGGGAGTTGAGGGGCAGAGTGGAGCTGAGGCAGAAGGCCAGGCTTCGGATAGCAGCTTGAGGGCACAGTCCACTCAGGGAAGTTTTCAGGAGCATTTGTGCATTTTTTTTTTTCAGGTACCCTTTTCTGAATCTCCTCCTAATTAATCCTCCCAAAGGATGACTATTTCAGGTGGAATAATACTCCATTCCAGCCACATTCCACATAAATATCACAGAGATACCAAAAAGCAGAAAATCACCTCTCTTTCCTCTTTAACCCAAGTCTCTGTTTCCATGTATTTGAGAGTGGCATAAATTTCAATAAGAAACAATTTTATGAAATGGCAAGATAATTCTAAAATTATACTACACCCTGTTGTTTAGTGGAGAACAGTTAATAGAGTTTGCACTCATAAGAGTGCTTCAGAGGATAGGATGTTATTTTATGCTGCAATTGAAACAGGCTAAACAACCAAAGAGTTATGTGATGTTTATATCCTTAAAAAAATAAGAAAGAAAGGAAGCTCTTTCCCAACACCACTGAGCTCTTGTGCTATTTCCCTCTGCCTACAGCCCTGTCCCTAGAACAGGGAAGAAAAATGGACAAAAATCTCTACCTCCCAGGAACTCACATTGTAATATCAGAAACTCAAGATGATTAAACTTTAAACTTGGATTAAAAGTACTTGCAACTAAGGCAAAGACAAAAAAGACACATTAAGGTTATATAATTCTCACTGTCTAATCAAAGAAAGCGTATTATTTAATGGGAAGAGAAACGTTTCCCTTGACATTGAATTCTAGAAGGCTTTCATTACATGACTCTTTATCTAAAGAGCAATGAGTAATAAAATGGGCACTGTTTTTAACAAAGTTTTATAAGAGAGGCAGAAATGTGGTTATTTCTTATAAAAGATCACATAAAACCTAAAGGAATCCCAGTAGATTATTTGATGAGAAAGCTCATGGTAGGAAATAGTGATCATGAAAGAAAAAAATCTGCTTATAAAAAATAGGGCCAAAATACCTACTTCTCTCTGACAGTCAACCAAAATATGTATTCTTATCCATCCAGTGACCTTGAAATTGCTCTCATTAAATGTCCCTTTCCCTTGATTCTGGGTGGGGCTTTGCTCTGCCTTAGCCAATAGAGTACAGCAAAATAGACTTCTGAGGGTATATGGTAAAAGTGGCATGTGCTTCTCCCTTGTTCCTCTAGGATGCTTGCACTTGGAACCTGCCAGTTTCCTTTGAGAAATCCCATAGCCATGTTCTGGCCAGTAGGTCCAGATGAGTTCTTAGACAATAGCTGGCATTAGCAGCCAGATAGACATGTGAATGAACACATCTTTAGCTGACTCCAGACCCTCACCACTGAGTCACAGCCTTTGAGTCTTCCCAGCAGAGGCGTTGTGGACTGAGACAAGCAATCCCTTGTAGGCCTTCTTTTAACTCTTGATCCACAGAATCCATAAGCATAATAAAATGGTGGTTGGTTTATATCACTAAGTTTGAAGTGGTTTAATACCCAGAAATAGTATCTGGGACAAGGTTGTATACAGAATTTAGTCACTACAAATAAAACGTTCATATTCATGCATTTCTTTTCTTTTTTTTTTTTTTTTTTGAGACAGAGCCTCAAGCTGAGCCCCTGGGTAGAGAGCTATGGCTTCACTGCTCACAGCAACCTCCAACTCCTGGGCTCAAGCGAGTCTCCTGCCTCAGCCTCCCAAGTAGCTGGGACCACAGGCGCCCGCCACAATGGGCTATTTTTTGGTTGCAGCTATTATTGTTATTTGGCGGGTCAGGCTGGATTCAAACCCACCACCTTGGGTGTATGTGGCTGGCGCCCATGCATTTCTTTTGGAAACATATAAGGGTCATAAGTTATGAAGATATTTAGCTTTGGCAGTTAATGCCAAACTTTTCCCAAAATTATTGTATCAAGTTTTACTTCCACCAGCAGTATATGAGAGTTCTAGTTCTGCATTCTCCCTAACATTTGATATTGTCAATCTTTTTAAATTTTGGCCATCCTGGTGGATGTGTAGCAGTATCTCATGGTCATCTTAATTTTCATTTCCCTGATTTCTAATGAGGTCAAGCATTTTATAATATGTGTATCTGGCACATGGTCATAAAGATATTTTCCTGTATTATTTTCTAGGAGCTTTATTATTTTGCCCTTCACATTAAAAGCAACAATTCTAGAAAATACTATAATAGATATAATTTCATTTATATTCCCTTCAATCTTTCTCTTATGGCCATCTTAGCCTAATCCAAAATGAGGTAATAGAGTGAAAAAGAATCTGACTGTGGGATAGTCTCCTATTTCCAGAGATTAGAATTTCTTAATTACAAACCAAATGATAAACTCAAATGCTGGCCAGAACTGGTGGCTCATACCTGTAATCCTAACACTCTGAGAAGCCAAGGCAGGAGAATTGCTTGAGGTCAAGGGTTTGAGAACAGCCTGAGCAAGATTGAGACCCCCATCTCTACTAAAAATAGAAACATTAGCAGGGTATTACTGCAGGAGCCTATAGTCCAGGCGTCCTCACACTATAGCCCATGGGCCACATGCGGCCCGCCTAGGACATTTATCCAGCCAGCCAGATGTTTTTGCCACCGCTGCCTGTCCTGCTTAGTAGCTGACTTGTCCCGGGGCCTGCAGTCCAGCCCTCCAATGGTCTAAGGGACAGTGAACTGACCCCCTGTTTAAAAAGTTTGAGGACCCCTGCTAGTCCCAGCTACTTGAGAAGCTGAGACAGGATAATTACTTGAGTCCAGGAGTCTGAGGTTGCTGTGAACTATGATGACACTATGGCACTCTAGCTAGGCAACAGAGTGACACTCTATCTAAAAAAAAAAAAAAAAAAGAAAGAAAATGAGAGTCCGTCTCATGTCACCATAGAAAGCAGCCCGGAAAAGCAGCCAAAGGCTCTTTCCTACTATGAGTTTTTGCTTAGCCTTGTTTTGTTGTGCACCATTTCTGTATACCTGTATGTTCCATATGCTCATAAGTTTTGGTAGCTAAACAGTCTCTTCTTGTCTTGTATTAGTGCTTAAGTAAATTATGAACACTACCATTTATTCAGTCTACTGAGCAGGCACAGTTACAGGTACTTTATATAGATTATCATATTATCTCATGAAACAGCTGTAATAACTCCATAGGGAATGTGTTATTTTCATTTTAATGGCGATAAAACTGAGGCTCAGGAGGACAAGATTCCAACTCAGTCTATTTGTCTTCTACATTCAAGCTGCTAGTCCTTCTACCAGTTAATCTATTCATGAGGCATCATTTATGGAAGCCTCAGAGAGCACCCAACCCTGCACAAAGGCTAGTGTGATTGGTGAAGATCTCTTCCATTTCATGATGTTCACCATGCATGCTCATTTTTTCTTATTGCCCACTCATCTTTATTTCCCAATCCCATGAGCCCTTTTTTCCTTCAGTCCTAGAAACAAAACACTAGGCTGGATGAATCATTGCTTCAAGTTACTGTGGCAATTCTCTGTGTTCCTCCTACAGAAACTTCTATCTAGAACCTTGAGTAATTCTTTCCATTTTATCCAGCTTGATTATCCTTTATTTATCTGCCAAGAAATTTTTAGTTCCTAAAAATCACAGATTAGATGGAATCTTCTCTAACCGCCTTTATTAGTTAAGACAGCACTGACAACATCTGAGAAGTTTCAGAAGACCTGGGAATGATTTTTAAGATAAGGATTTGCTTTTATAGTCCTTGATTATCTCAACCCCAGATTCATTTGCAGGGGTTTGCCCTCTTTTTAGGGATTTCTCTTTCCTAGGTCCTTAATAGCCAAACACCATCCTGAGGCTGCCCAGCAGACACTCTGTTGGGAGGTCATGCCTAGTACTCTGGCCAATGGCCTCACTCTCCTCTCTAACTCATATGTCCTGGTCCTATGGTCAGATATTTTCAGGAGACAGCAAGTAACTTGAGGACTTTGTTTATCAGATGAACCCTGGACACCTCTTGGTCTTCTATTTACCCTGGGGCCTAGAATTTTCAGGGGAAGACAGGATGAATCTAAATTGAGGTCTAAAAGTGCTGATAGCAATATGATGACCAACAGAAAGTGGTGTTGGCTCCATGGTCCCCAAAGAAGAACCTGCAGTGAGGGTAAAAGGAGAAATGGCACATTGGTGAGAGCCAGGGGAATTATTGCCTTGGTAGGCACTCACTCTACTATCCCTGCCCAGGAAGTAAGGTAGGACCTGATCCTGGGGGGCAGGCAGGTAAGGACAGAGCAGAAGGTGTTGGTTCTTGGGATGTGGCTTGGAAGGGGCCTCTCTCCTGGTCTCAATGCTTAGGGATTA
The DNA here is from genome assembly GCF_000181295.1 of Otolemur garnettii. NCBI lineage: Eukaryota > Metazoa > Chordata > Mammalia > Primates > Galagidae > Otolemur > Otolemur garnettii. Next base: position 1,683,414 of record NW_003852432.1, read on the forward strand.
CCATACGAGAGGTCCTAATGAAAACAATAAAATCATTCATGTTAGGGGTTCAATGTCTCTTTCCAAAATTCATATGTTAACATCCTTATACCTTTGTTGCAAATGAATACAATTCCCTGCGATGAAAAGAAAAAAGTGAACTAGGATTAGTTTATTCATTAGACAGTTGAGATCTCACTGCAAAAACAACAGCAGTTTGTTCTAAATCTCAGTTTTTCTAGGCAATGTGCTCCCGCTCTACACACTGGATGGTAGTGTCTTCCCATTCTTTCTTGATGGGACAGGTGAGAAGAAGCCAGAAATCCAGAGGATGAAGTTTCCTGCACCTTCTCTTTCTCCATTCCCCTTCTACACACTCCTTCCTCCTACTTCAAAATTTCTTCCTTTGTCTCCTACTCCATGAATTTTTGAGAATACATCTTAACTGTCTTATAAAAGGTGAGAATGGATAAGGAGAGAAAGAACTTAGAAACTAGGACTTAGGACTCACTCTGGCATCTTAATTGCTGGTTTGCCCCTCTCTTTGTGGCCTCTCTGAGTGGATCAGAGCTCGGGGGTCTTTACTCCTCAGTTCAGAGAAGTCCAGGCATCTGGGATGTAGGGTCCCCCAGTTCACCCAACTTTCTTTCTGTGTTCTGACTGAGAATCATAAAGTGTCCTGACCACTCTTTGACTCAGCCAGCTGCAAGTTTTCCCAGAGGCTTGAGCCAAACCTGGATTCTTGAACATTCCCAAGTACTGATAAAGGTATCCAGGTTGTTGCCCAAAACATTGAAAGAAACTCCCCCTATCCGTGAGCCAAATTCCTTACACCTTTTCATATAAACTCTATGCCTTGACCCCTCACTGTGGAAGAACATGCCTTTTTTAGGAACAATATGCCTTTTTTCTTGCTGTCTGTCTGAAGGATACTCTGCAGTCCACTCTGTATGTATGTTCCCCTAATAAATGCTTTGAACTGGTCACTTTGGTGTTTAGTGCTTTTTTCTTTGGAACCCAGACTGGCCTCAGGACAGTCTCAGGACACTTTGAGTCACTCCCTTGTGGGAAGTCCCTCATGGGGTTTGGTGGGAGGAAACATGGGGAGAGAGGCAAGCTACCATTTCCCATTTGAATTGACTCTGTGGGCTGGCTGATGAATTTCTCTTGCCTTATTTTTTCTCTTGTGTGTGGCTCTCCCAAAGCTCCAGATGTGTGAACTCTGAACTGTAAAGGAGTCTGTTCCTATTTCATAGCCCAGAACCTTTGCACACTTGTTTTTTTTCTTTTTTTAACCATTCATCTTCATAGATTGACGTCTTTGTTATTTATTGTCCAAGGCTCCGTTCTTCCTCAAGTCTCCAGAAGCAGCTTTCATTTTTTCTTGAGCCTGTGATATTAAAGAAGAGGAAATGTGAAAGCTGGATGAGAACTCTATTGTGCCTATAATCCCAGCAGTTGGGAGGCCAAGATGGGAGGATTGCTTGACGCTAAGAGTTGGAAACCAGCCTGGGAAACATAGTAAGACCCTAACTCTATAAAAAAAAATTGTTTTTAACTAGCCAGGTGTGGTGGCATGTGTTTGTAGTCCCAGCTACTCAGGAGGCTGAGGAAGGAGGATCTCATCAGCCCAGTAGTCTGAGGCTGTAGTGAGTTAAGATCAGGCCACTGCACTCCAGTCTAGGCAACAGAGCAAAATCCAAACAAACAACAACAAAAACCCATCGTGCTATGTGAAATAAGCCAGATACAAAAGGACAAATTCTATATGATCTCATTTATATGTGGTATCTAGAATAGGCAAATTAAATTCACAGAGCTAGAGAGTAGAATAGAGGTTCCTAAGGGCTGTGAGTGGGTGGGGGCTATTATTTAATTGGCTCAGAGTTTCTGTTTGGGAGGATGCAAAAGCTCTGGAAATGATTGTACAACACTGAGAATGCATTTGATGTCTGTGAATTATACACTTAAAAATGGCTAAAATGTCAAGTTTTATTGTGATTTATATTTTACCACAGTTAAAAAGAAAAAGAGAAGAAAAGATAATTCCAGAGGCAAAAATCAGCATTCTTTACTGTAAATCCAACATAATTACTATTCTTTCTGAGTTACTAAGATCAGCACCTTTGGGTAATGGTGTTAGATAATTTGATTGATCTTTTTACTGGTTGTTTTAAAATACATTCCTCATTTTCAAGAAGACAAAGAATTCCATTCTCAGACCCAGCTTCCTCTAACAATGCCAATAACACACAAAGGCTTTTACTCTGCTGGGTTCCAGAGCCTGTCTTTTCAATTGCATCCCTAGAGAAAGTCCAACACACAGTGCAGGCTCTGGTCCCCAAGAACACTCACTGCAGTTCTTCCCCAAGCCTGCATCTCTTTTTGCCCCTTCTGTTCCGGTGCCAAGTCCCCTTCCAGCCGCAATGCTGAGAGGCGTGAAGAGGGAGCCTGGGTTGCTGACAATTACTCTTCTGCCGGGTCCGGACAAAATGCGCATCACTGGGCAGGCTGCAGGGGGCGCTCCGGTGCTGAGCCAGTGGGACCGTCCGAGTCAAGGCTCCCAAGCGACTGATCCAGGTTGGAGACAAGCCGCTGTAGCACGTGTTCTCTCCAAACACTGGTTGTTGGAACAACTATAATTATACATTCAATTATGAGAAATACAAAGGCAAGTAAGAGAAAGAATTCAAAATACCTGAGCCTAAAGAGCAACCAGCATAGTAGGTGGAGAATGTGATGCTGTGAAAGGTCTAAATGCTGGAGAGTGGGGGAAGAAAGAAAATAAGAGGGTAAAAAAGAGGTTTCCAGACGGGTATTGGGCTGTCTTCCAGAGGGGGGACGGTGAGGGACGTGTGGAGCAGCCCAGGGAAGACTAACATTGTTGATTTTTAGGTAGTGGAGACTTCAGAAAGTAAGAACTGTTTATCTAGAACCAAGAAATGGACCTGAAGACCGGGAAGAGAAACTAGGTGAGCTGAGGATTAGCGGTAGAGGAGAGGCCAGCTGCGCTGACCATAAAACTTGGGACAATGGATCACTCAAAGTCTGGGTGTTTAATGGTGCCAAGCCCGAGACAGTAATGAGACTTTATTTATATTATCTATCTCTGCATAGCTTGTCCTCTGGGTAGTGCAGTGCTTCTGTTGGGCTGAGCAGGTGTTGCTCTGGGGGTCTTTGTGGGCACAGTAAAGATGAAGAGCTCTGGGACAGAGGAGGATTCTTATCCTTAGGGAGTGAGTTTTATTTCCCATTTCTTTTGGGTCTTGTTAAGCAGTGGAAAAGTACCCAAGCTGGACTACTGAGTTTTCCTATAAGGAGCTTGTTATAGATTTAGTTTCAGTAATGCCTAGAAAAAACCAACACCGGCCTTTTCACGCTAACCTAGGCCAGGATAAGACTCCACAACCTTCAGGAAGCATATAGGTAAAGATCTTGGATCATTGGTGACTTATAATCCTCTTCTCTCTAAAACATGCAAAAGTTGGCCAAGCATGGTGGCTTATCCTTGTAATCAGCACTCTGGGAGGCTGAGGCAGGAGGATCCTTTGACCTCAGAAGTTAGATACCAGCCTGAGCCAGAGCACCCCACCTCCACTAAAAATAGAAAGAATTAGGAGGGCATCTATAGTCTCAGCTACTCAAAGAGAAGTGCTTGAGCCCAGAAGTTTGAGATTGCTGTAAGCTAGGCTGATGCCATGGCACTCTAGACTGGGCAACAGAGCAAGAATCTGCCTAAATAAATAAATAAATAAATAAACAAATGACATGAAAAAGTTTTGTTGTACACATTCTCTCCAAGCAGCAGGAAGATAGCCTCACTCAACTATCTCCTAGGCAAAGTAGGTAACCCTCAGTCAGAGAAGGAATTTCATATAATAGGCTGACAATCATGAGGGCCAAGTGAAGAAGCAGAGAGACAGACATGACAGCAGCACAGAGTCAGGGCAGGGAGGGTGGCTTAGTCATCTTTTAGAATGTAACTACTAAACTCAGTCAATAGGTAATAACAGTATCTATTGGTGTATAATAGTAGTAGTAATAATAATATCAAATATTTACATAGAATGTTCTTACATATGGTAACATATATAATTCAACAATTCTTTGAGGTAGCTACTACTGCCATTTCTATTTTATAGAGGTAGAAAATTGGCATACAGAAAGCTTAAATACGTAAACTTTAAAAAAAGGATATAAGCTCCAAGAGGGCAGAGGTTTCTAGGGTTTTTTTTTATTTGCAGCTGTTATCCCAGTGCCTGGCACATGTTCAGTAATTATTTGCTGAATTAACAATTACCTGATCCAAGATCATACAGATGGAATGGCAGGACTGGGATAAGAAATGAGGCTTGATGGCTCTAGAAGTCCCACTGTTAATTACTGAGCCATACTGTCCTAGATGTTATTATAGGAGAAGAGCTTTGTGTCTTTCAACCAAAGTTATATCTGCTTAATAAATCCTGCCCTCACCCTCAAAGCTGGCTATCTGAGGAAACATTTCCTAACTCATTTTATGAGGCCCATGTTACACTAATATCACTAGGTAAAGACATTAGGCCAGGCGCGGTGGCTCAGCGCCCACCACAATCCCAGCACTTTGGAAGGCTGAGGCTGGTGGATTACCTGAGGTCAGGAGTTTGAGATCTGCCTCAGCAAGAGCAAGACCCCATCTCTAAAAAATTGCTGGGCGTTGTGGTGGGTACTTGTAGTCCCACCTAATTAGGAGGCTGAGGCAAGAGAATCACTTGGGCCCAAGAGTTTGATGTTACTGTGAGCTATGATGCCACAGCATTCTGCTGAGAGTGACAAAATAGACTCTGTCTCCAAAAAAAAAAAAAAGAAGAGAAAAAGGAGATAAAGGCATTTCAAGAAAGGAAGACTATAGACCAATATCTCTCATGAATGTAGATGCAAAAATCCTTAACAAGATATTAGCAAATTGAATCCACAACTTACAAAAAGTATTATATATCATAGTATCATAATATAAAACACAAACAAGTGGGATTTATTCCAGGCATACTAAACTGGTTCAAAATATTTAGAAGTCATTCATTATAACCCACCATGTCAACAAGCTATATAAGAAGAAATCACATAACCATATCAATTTATGTAGAAGTAGTATTTAGTAAAATCCAACACCAGCTCATGATAAAAACTGTCAGCAAACTACGAGGGAAGGGAGAACTTCTTCTACTCCATAAAGAAAATGTACAAAAATCCTAAGTCCATCAATTGTAACAAATGTATCACTCTGGTGGTGGGAGCTATTCATAATGCAGGAGACTATGTGTGTTTGGGGACATGGGACCTCTCAATTTTGCTGTGAACTTAAAACTGCTCTAAAGATAAAGTATGTTAAAAAGTACATATTGCACTCTGGGAGGCTGAAGTGGGTGGATCACTTGAGCTAACAAGTTCAAGACCAGTCTGAGCAAGAGCAAGACCCCATCTCTAAAAAATAGCCAGGTGTTGTGGCAGGTGCCTGTAGTTCCAGCTACTCAGGAGGCTGAGGCAAGAGGAATGCTTGAACCCAAGAATTGGAGGTTGCTGTGAACTGTGACGCCAAAGCTTCTACCAAGGGTGACAAAATGACACTCTGTCTCAAAAAAGAAAATACATACTGCCTTGGATAGGGAGTCCTGATATTATAAAGATGTTAATCTTTCTAAATTAATATATATCAAAATAATTTTAACTTGTTAAATTAATACTAATGCTCAACTGAAAAATAAACTTAAGCAGGACAAATAAAGAATTCTAAATAAAGAATAATGAAAGGGGGACTAGCTCTTTCACCTATTAAAATGTATTAAAACATAATTATAAGTCTGCAAGGGTAGTGGCTACGTGGAAATAGAGAATAAAGCTGAATAGAATATCCAGAAGATTAAAAAAAAAATGCCTACAACTAGCATCATAATTAGTGGTGAATACTTACTCAAGATAGGGAACAAGGCAAGGATGTTCTCTCTCAGCACTACTATTCAACATCACATTCAAAATACTAACTGGTACAATAAGACAAGAAAAGGAAATAAAAGACATATAAATTGGGAAGGAATAAATAAAATTATCTTTGCTTACAGAATACATGATTGTTTTGTGTGTAAAATCCCAGAGAATCAATCAAAGAAACCTGGGTTAATAAGTGGGTACAACAAATTTTCAGGATACAAAGTTAATTTGCCAAAGGCAATTGCCTTCTTTTATACTAGCAAGAAACAGTTGGAATGGGAAATTTAAAGCTGATACTATTTACTAAAACAAAGTACAAAAAAAGTTAAGTAAAGTATAAATCTATCAAAATACTTAAGGCTTCATATGGGGGAAAACTATAAAACTCTGATGAAAGAAATCGAAGAAAATCTAGATAAAGAAATAGTCCATGTTCATAGATTTGTACAACTCAATATTGTTAAAATGTTGATTCTTCCCAACTTGGCCTATAGAGTCAATGAAATCTTGATCAAAATCCCAACAAGGTATTTTATAGATATTGACAAACTGATTCTAGAGTTTATATGAAAAGGCAAAGACGTGGATTAGCCAACACAATATTGAAGAAGAGTAAAGTTGGGGAACTCACTTTACCCAATTTCAAGACTTGTAAAGCTACATATTCAAGACAGTATTCTGTTGATGAAAGAATAGACTTACAGAACAAAGGAACAAAATTGAGTACCCAGAAATTGATCCACATAAATATAGCCAATTAATCTATGATAAAGGAATAAAGGCAATTCAATGGAAAAAGGATACTCTTTTGAAATAAAAAATGAACCTAGATACAGATCTTACACATTTTATAAAATTACCTCAAAATGGATCATAAACCTAAATGTAAAACACAAAACTACAAAACTCTAGGAAAGAACATAGAAGAAAATCTAGGAGACCTAGGATCTGGTGACAAGCTTTTAGATACAAACCAAAACATAATAAATAAAAAATTGACAATGGGATTTTATTAAAATGAAATGTTTCATCTCTGCAAAAGACACTTAAAAACATCAAAAGACAAACTACAGACTTAAAGAAAATATTTGCATTACACTAGGTTATTTATTGCAGCTCAATTTACAGTCTCTAAGACTAAATTCCCCTCAACTCAGGAATGGATTAACAAATTGTGGTACATGCACACCATGGAATACTATTCAGCCATAAAAAGATGGTGACTTCACATCTTTTGTAATATCCTGGATGGAGTTGAAACATTCCTCTTGGTAAGGAATCACAAGAATGGAAAAGTGATTATCCAATGTACTCAATACTAATATGAAGCCAGTAGATGGTCTAATGCATGCCCACATAGGAGAATAACTCATTTCAATTCAAGTTGGGGGGAGAAGGAAAGGGGGGGTTGGGTGGTCTCACTGAATGGGCAGGGGGTGATGGTGTTTGGCACACCTTTTGTTTATGGGACATAACCACAAGAGGGACTCTACCTAACAAAATCAAATATTTTGAACTTGTTGTTTATACACTCACATTAACCTGAAATAAATTTACTTTAAAAAAAAAGAAAATATTTGCAAAACAGGTATCTGATAAAGGATTTGTATCCAGAATATACAAAGAGCCCTTAAAACTCAACAATAAGCCAGGTCTTGGAAAGATGACGCAGGAGGATTGCTTGAACCCAGGAGTTTGAGACCAGCCTGGGCAACATAGTGAGATTCCAAATCTTTTAAATCAATTAATCACTTAAAAAACCCAATGATTAAAAACTGAGCAATCCAACTTTTTAAAATGGGCAAAAGCTCTAATCAGACACTTCACCAAAGAATATATACAAAAATCAAGTAAGCATATGAAAAAATACTGAAATTAGGGCAGCACCTGTGGCTCAAAGGAGTAGGATGCCAGCCCCATATGCCGAAGGTGGCAGGTTCAAACCCAGCCCTGGCCAAAAACTGCAAAAAAACAAAACAAAACACAAAAACTCAAATTATTTGTTACTAGGGAATTGCAAATTAAAATAACAATGAGATTCTACTATATACCTGATAGAAAAGCTGACATATAAAAATTGAGGCAAAGATGCAAGCAACTATTGTTGCTAGGAATGCAAAGTGGTACCATAACTTTGGAAGACAGATAGTTCCTTCTTCTTTTTCTTTCTTTCTTTTTCTTTTTTATTTAGAGACAGAGTCTCATTTGTTGCCCTTGGTAGAGTGCCGTAGGATCACAGCTCACAGCAACCTCCAGCTCTTGGGCTTAGGCAGTTCTCTTGCCTCAGCCTCCTGAGTAGGTGGGAATACAGGCGCCCGCCATAAGGCCTGGCTATTTTTTGTTGCTGTTTGGCTGGGGCCGGGTTTGAACCTGCCACCCTTGGTATATGGGGCTGCTGCCCTACTCATTGAACCATAGGCACCGCCTGACAGTTTCTTACCAAGTATGCCAACATACTCTCGGCATATAATCCAGTAATTGTGCTCCTTAGTATTTACCCAAATGAGTTGAAAACTTATGTCTAAATAAAACCTGAACATAAATGTTTATAGCCCAAACTTGGAAGCACCCAAAATGTCCTTCAATGCCTTTCAATACATGAATAAACTAACTGGTACATTTGTACAATAAAATATTATTCAGCAATAAAAAGAAATGAACTATCAAGGCTTGAATATACATGGATGAATCTCAAAGAGAAAGAAGCGAACCTGAAAAGGCTATGTACTCTATGATTCCCTTATATGACATTTTGCAGAAGGTAAAACCATCTTCTCCAGGTGTTTGGGAAGCATAGGAGGGTTGTTGAATAGGTAAAGCACCAGGATTTCTTAGGGTGATGAAACTACACTAGAACCTCCGTAGTTGACTACCTCCCTGCATTGACCACCTCCTAAAGTTGAGCTAATTTTCATAGACCAGACATACACCACATGTACATATCAGTACAGTAGGCCTAGTTCCTCATGTTGACTACCTCCATATATTAACCAGTTTGTTATAGTCCCTCAGGTGGTCAACCTACAGAGGTTCTACTGTATTCTGTATGATACTGTAATTGTGGATACATAACACTATGCATTTGTTAAAACCTATAGAATTTTAGAATGCAAAGAGTGAACCTTAATGTATGCAAATTAAAAAAATCATGTAAGAGGTCAGGGGCATTCCAAGATAGAATGCAGAATGTGACAAAATAATCAAACTGTATTATCATATATGAAACTACCTCCACTGCAGGGGGTAGCGTAAAGGTGTTGATTTAAGTAACTTTGGGAATGAGTGGAGCCTGTAAGATGAAAGGGGAAAGAAATTGTACATGAGCATTATACCCTAGGTGGTAAAGATTTTTCCTATGAGGGTTAGTGTTAACAATTCTGATGCTATAATTGTACTAGAGCTGAACAATTAAATAAATAGATGGTGGATTAGGGATTCAGGTTTCTTACTGTTGGAGTGGGAGTTTTAAGCAGAAAGGAAACTAGAATTATCCATATAATAATGGATTAGCTCTGGGGACATCAGTATAAATTTGTGTTTAGTCTAATATAGGTACAAATGGTTACATACAGAAATATTTATAGATACATGTATACACACAGGCTAGGATAGACACATATACACATATTTCTTTGTCCTGTCAGCTGTAAGAACTAAGAAGCACTGACACCCCCATAGCAATGAGGTAGTATCCAGATGCTGGTTTCTTATGCCATTTTTCAATAAAAGGAACCCAGGGAACCCTAGAGAAATGGCTGATAATAAAACTGGGGCAGGAAATACACAAGATGAACTTGGAGCATCTGGTAGTGTCAGAAAGTTAGGAAAGGTTGGAAACAATCAACCAACCAACCATACCCCACAATAATGGAAACATGTCAAAGGACACAGGAGCCAACTGAGTTTCCAATGGCCAAGCTGAAACAATTTGACAACAAAATAAAGTAGTCGATTGGATTATAATACCCCCCAAATATCCTTCCTTATAAATAAAATAAGCCCATGCTAATATAAATAAATTATTGAATGAGCTAATGAATGAATGAATAAAAGAGAAGAGACAAATTTCCCCAGCAAAAGAAATGCAAAGGATTTATGTAGATACTTGAGTCTCAAGTAAGTGGAGCATGACTCCTTACTCCTTAAATGTGAATTATACATGATGACTTTCTCCACAAAACTACTGTTTGGACAAATCTGACAAACACTACCTCAGCCAGGTATTCAAGGTCAGCATCAACAGTGATAAATCATTTTCACGGTATGGACCCTCCATATGATGCAATACAAGTGATACTTTATCTCTTTGGTCTTCTTCCCCCAAATCGATAAGCCCAGTCTAATCATGACGAAAGCATTAGACAGATCCCAATCAAGGGATATTCTATGCAAACCTGACTCTTTAAAACTGTCCAAGTCACCAAACAAAACAACAAGAAACTGTCACAGCCAGGAAGAACCCAAGACATGATTAATGGAACATAGTCTCCTGGAAGGGATTCTGGAACAGAAAAATGACATTCGGGGAAAACTGAGAAAATCTGGACAAAGTATGGACTCTATGTAATAATAACGTTAATAGGAGTTTATTAATTATAACAAATGTACCATACCAATGTAAAATGTTATTACTGTAAATGAAACAGTGTGGGGTGCGGTGAGAACTAGCTGATGCTGAAATTTCTCTGTAAATCTACAATTATCTTAAATAATAAAGCTAATTAAAATAAAATTTATTTAAAAAACAGACAACTGGCTATCTGCTTCCTGAGATGCTTTGGCGCTAAGTACTGAGGAAAGCTTCTGAGCGCGCAGAGCCGGCAGTTCGTAGGGAACGGTCTGAACTTCAGGTTTCCAGTTTCCAGTTCCCAGGTGTTCTGAAAACCTTCCCCGCATTGTCGGTGTTGGTGCTCACACAGACCCAAGGAGGCACTCTCCAAGCGTGGCTGGTGGAGTGTCATTTGACTGCCCTGGTCCATCCACCGTGGTGGGGGCTCACAGTGCCTGCCTGTCCTGGTAATCCTGTGCTGGGTTTATCACAGGCTGTCCTTTACATCCCCATGGGCTTCATTTCCTGGCCTCCTTAAGTCCTTGGTTCTATCCCCTGAAATGCCCAGCCCTGCTGGGAGTTAGTCTAGGAGTGTGTGACTCACCACCTCCCCGGACTCACCTTAGTTTAGCGAGAAACTGGAGGCAGGATTGAGCGCAGAGGTTAGGGGCTTACGGTGAGAAAAAGGGAGGAAAGTGGGTTTTTTTGTGCCCAGTTCAAAGGCACGGTTGGCAGGGTGTGCTCTTCCTACCTCCCCACAGGCGTTTAGAGGGAGGGAGCCAGTTGCCAGCTTCCCAGAAGCAGAGCTGAAAACCGCCGGGATTTGCAGGGGAAGAGAGTTTGATGTTAGAGCAGAGTCTGGGCAGGGACAACAGGATAACTGCATAAAGCTTGGAGTGGAGTGTGTTCAACATTAGCGTGAAGGTCCCAAGCTCAGGAATATCTATGGAATACCCATGTTTTTGTAGCAAGAAAACCGCTTTGAATGTGAAGTGGGAGGTGCCAGATGCCGGAGAATGGTTTTTGGACAGGTAGCGCGTGCGCTCTGGATAGCTGAGGGATGGGATGGGGCTTTCTACTGAGAAGAAAGGGGAACAGGACCTCGCAGCCTACCAAAAGGCTCCATAGAAAAGGGTGGAAGCAGCCTGGAGCTGGTGTTACCTCCCCCGGTGGGTGCTAAGAGCCTATGTCGAGGTATCAGATCAAAGACAGCGGGTCCCTGCGCTGACCGCGCCCTGTCCTCTCCAGTTTTACGCACGAGCTTGGCTCGCCTTCTGGCACCGTGAGGAAGTCAGGGGAACTCCAGCCACCTCTCCTGAGGACAGGACTTTTTCCACAGCCGTGGGCCTTTATACCGGGGGCTCCCAAGGGAAGAAGAAACCAGCGCTCAGCGCTCTGCATCAGGGCGAGGGACAGGCTGGAATGGCCACGGCTGGCCCCGGAGAGGGGCGCACAGCCTGGTTGGCGGGTGACAAGACCTATGAGTTAATGTATAATTGTGAGCAGATGGCGGGGGCTGGCGGCAGCCTGGGGCCTGGGCCCAGCTAATGAGGGACAATTAGCCCTAGACCCGGTGGGGGTGGTTGAGAGAGTCAGACAGTGAAGGCAGATATTTGCTCCTCAAACAGTCTGGCGCGCTGGGCAGAGGGCTGAGTGGCTGAGCCTTTGGGCTCTCTAGGCCCCCCTGCCAGGTCCATTCCCCCCTTTTCCCTCCCTTCATCACCTCTGGGTCGAAAGCCTCTGTTTGTTCAGACCTGAGAGCATGTCGTCATAAAGGCGGAGGGAGAGGGTAGTTTATGGGGGAAATCACTGCCACCACCATCTGCCAGGGCTTGTCCCTTCTCCCCCCCTCCCCCAGCACCCCTATCTCTGCCTTCAGGCAGCTGTCTATGGGAACAGCTGATCAGAACATGAGCCTTGAGCCCCCAGATGCAGGGGCAGATACATGGGGGAGGGATGCGCCAGGCAAAGGGGGCTAAGAACAGGACCACCAAGGGCCCTGCTGGGGACCTGCTCTCACCCAGGCATGGCTAAGCAGAATGACCAGGAGTCCCCAGCTGCCCTGGGATGGAATGGGCTTTACAGGCCAGGGACATGTGCTATTCCGCTTGCTGAGCTGAAATCACCTGCTGCCCTCTTCCCTGTACCCCAGGGCTCTGGCCCTGCCTAAAGAGGCTGGAAGAGGAAGAAAGGGAGTTAAGTGTCGGGATAAAGTAGGAAACCCACTTTTGTGGGACGTTTGGCTTTTGAGAACAAGGGAGGCTCAACCTTAGGATTGAGCCGAAGGTACAACACCCACTCCCACTTCCCCCCAAAACCTAAAGCATTTACCAGTGGAATTTTGTTTTCTCTCCTCTGACTTCTGGGTTTAGTCTTATTGCCCTAAATCTTGCTTACTTTCTGCCTGACTTCTGCAGCACTTTCATGGAGTCTGAGATATGGAAGGGATGCAGAGGGCTTTCCATGTTGGCTTCTTCACGCACCCCCCCACCAGGGGTCTGCCCAGGACTGAGCTGGCAACAAAGCTTCCATGTGCTGGAGGTCATGTTTCACTTCTAGCATCCCACTCTCCAGGAACCACTACCCAGCAACTGGGGCCCCTCATCCCACCAGTGGTCCAGATAACCTGTGGTGTCTTTTGTAGGAACAAGGGTGCTATGAATAACTTAGAGTTTAAAAGCATCAGATCCCTAGTGGATCAGAGCCTCATAGCATCTAGAGAAGGCAGAAGGAAAAGCAGACTGCACATCTCCTCATAAACCCCCCACATGCCGTCTAACTACCCTCAGAGGCTCATTCCCACCACCACTACCATGTCGGTGTTCTGAAGTCCACATCCCCTTGTTTCCAAGAAAGAGAGAACACATCCCTGGGGTCACCTCAGTCTAGGAGCCAACTGGAGAATTGGTGAGGATACTCTCTGGGGAGAACTGATGCTATATGATAATCTTCCCCATTTACCCCCATTCTCTGGAGTTTTAGGTACCAAGTAAGTCAGTGTTTAGTTATCAGTCTACATACCCATCCACCTTTCGTAGTAATACACAACGTGACCCAGAGGTTGGCCCCAAAGCCCAAGCATGTGTGCTCTGACTAGGCAGTTGTGTTGGTGGTGGTGCTGGAAGGCTCCTTTATGCTTCTGTGCATTCAAAGCATTCTGATCATTGTCTAAAGTTCTCCATCTTCCATGTCCCCTGTCTCTTCAGGAGTACTGGTCCCTGCGTGGGTGCTCTCTGGGCCCAGGGACCCTGTGTGAGAATGGTTCTGTCCCTGCTTCAGGGTGAAAGGTGGACAGAAAGCGAGCTCTGAGGACTCCCCATAGAAGGACACAATGGGTCATTGGCTGTGGTTTGCCCTGCCTCAGGGCCTGTGTCAGCCAGCCCATGCACACCTCCCTCCTCCTTTCTCCTTTGCTCATGGCCTGTGACATCACTGGCTGCTCCCAGAAGGCTGCCCTCTGTTCCAGAGCACAGGCTTTCTGTAGCTCTGGACCCTCTGGCAGGACTGAAGCAGGAGCAGAGTGGAGGCTGTTACCAGGACCAGGACACAGCAGCCCTGGAGACTGCAGGGTCTCAGGAGCCCAGCCCAGGAGACTGAGATCTCCCACTGATGCTCCCACCTCATTGCCTCCACACAGGTAGCTCACCTGCAGGCTCATTGTCTGCTCTGCTTCCCATGCTGTCTCCATGTCTTTGTGTGGCCAAGCCCAACTTCTCTCCCCTCTGTCTTTGCAGCTTCCCATCCTCCGGCTCTTTCCATCCTCCATCCTGCTTTCCCCTTTTTCCAGAACTGGTCACTTTTTCAGACAAGTTAATATGAATGTTGGGAATGTGTGGGTGGCTATTGGAAATGGGATTTCTCTTTGTGAGTTGGAGCATGATGATTTTAGGTTTGGAGATTACTTAGGTTTTGATATTGAACTTGCATCCCCACTGCTCCTTTGAGTTCTGGTCACTTGAGAGGACGAGTCCTATCAGGGATTTAAGGTTTGGCTCATATACTGAGCTCCTTTTCCTTACCCTGGCACAGCCGTTTGGATTCCCAGATCGACTCCCTTGTTTTGGTGGCAATGACACAAACATGGAGCAGGGGTGAGGGGCAGAGAAAGAGAGCTGAGGATTAGGAGCTGGATAATTTAGCTCCTGGTGAGAAACTGTCTTCTAAACCTTGAGTTTTACTCTGAGTGGCCAACTAGTGGGACTCCCAATCTGTGCCTCAATTTTCTCTTTGGCAAATCCTCTGCCTTTCTTCCCTACTTTCTGGAAAGATGAGAGATTAAAGGGGAATGTGTCTCTACCTGCCTAGAAAAGAGTGAGTAAAAGCTAATTTTTAAATAGCTACTGATATTTGAAAGCAGGCTTTGGATTCCATACTCCCCGGAATTCATTCTTGTGTGCCTGTGCTAGTCTCCTTTCCTGGAGTGCCCTGTCATCTCTTAGAGACCAAAGACCTTGCTCCTTTTCTTTTTATTCCCTTCATTCTAAACAACCTGCAGTAAGCTGATGCTTAATACTTTATTTGGTAAAAAATTGAAAATGAATTAACTGAACCAAGATGTCATGCTTATTACAGGAAAGGTTCTATGCATAAGCTGTTCCCTCCAGCCCTGCCAGCATTCCAGGCATGAAAGGAGGTGGCTTCAACTCCCATTAATTTCTGATGGAATCAGGAAAGACATGGGGGCCCGTGACCTGTGTCCCTTGCTGATCAGAGATTCTCTTGTACTCATGATGGGTCACAGACAGTCCTTTCTGACTTCCCATTTCCTCCCTTCAGTGTGCTTTCAATAAATTTGAATAAATGGGTGTGGATGCAAGAAAGGTGGTCTCTAAAACTGAAGCTTCACTATGAGATCTAGAACTCTTCAAAGTTAACAGGAATCAACAACCCCAGCCTGTTAGAAACGCCCAGAGATGTGTTTTCTAGAAGCCAGTACTTCAGGCTTCTTTATCTCTACCTCCAGTGGGAGGGATCAGAGCCCCAAGCCTGGGGGAACAGAGCTGAGCCCCATGATTCTCCAGAGCTTCCTGAAAAGTATAACGCACAGGAACAAGCCCTTTCTCTGAAGTGTTCTGTATGACACATCCAGCTGGTGGTTTGGAGAACATAATCCAAGACTGTGTGAGAGTGAAGGTGGAGCCCTGAACTTGGAGACTCCAGGGTTCCTGGTTCACATGTGTCAGCCAGGGCAGAGAAGGATTCTGAATGGTCAGAGACAGCAGTTGCTCATTTGGAAAGGGAAAGCTTGAGCCTTCGGGAACATTACCCCTTTCCACTTTCCTGACTTTTTGTAATGCATATGTGGGAAATGAAAACCCTTCCAGTCCTCCCAGCCTCTTGTCAGTATATCCAGAAAGATCCAGTCCTTAGCCACCTGTCATGTTTCAGTTCATTGCATCAGGGTTTAAGTAAAAGGAATCCTAATTTTCTAATTTGGGCCAACTTCCTGGCCAATTTTAGAGACTTGACCATCTACCACAAAATATTACATCTCAAGACCATTCCAAGCAAGGGAAAATCCAAATAACCTCCTATTATTGCAGACCTTGCCCCTAAACAAGAAAAGAAGCTCCTAGAAGAGACTTACCTTCGCAGTCTTCCCAGTCAGCTTATCCCTCTGTGGAGGGTCAGCCTGGAGCATGCAGCAGGAAGGTAAGCATGGGGACTCTGGAGATGGGACCATCTCAAGGCTTTGCTTCCATCAACATGGTTTTATCTGCCATTGGCCAAAGTTCTGGCGAAGCTTTCTCCAGTCACTTCCTCCCTACTCCACCCCGATTCCCCTAGATCAGGAGAGTCACTCAGGAGCCAGCATCCAAAAACAGTGGCATGTTTTGAGAGCCTAGAAGTGGAAGAGGGGGCATCCTCCTGAGGGAGGACTTTCACTATAGTAGGAAGCCAGGCTGGAGAGGCCTGAGTGACACTCTGTACAGGTGGGTGGGGCAGTGGGGAGAGCTGGGGTGTGGATGTCTCTTTCTCATGCCCAGGGATTAGCAGCATGAATCAGCTGGGGGGACTCTTTGTGAATGGTCGACCCCTGCCTTTGGACACCCGGCAGCAGATTGTGCAGCTGGCAGTCAGCGGGATGCGGCCCTGTGACATCTCACGGAGTCTTAAGGTAGTGTGCTAGGGCCTTAATGAGCAGAGAGAAAAGGCTTCTCTGAAGGCAAGAGGCTGGGGCTGCTGCAGACTCAGGGCTTTTGGGGCTTGTGGGGCTTGTGTTACTTCCCTAGAAGATCCTTTTGGAGGTTGGGTAGGGGAGCTTCAGGCTCTCAAAAGTGAGGCTAGACTCTGAACTTCATGGCATGGTCTAGTAAGTCTCACTTTGCCTTGTAACCACCTTTTGTTCCAGAGACACTCACTCTTCTGCCCATTCAGACTCACTCATCCCTGCTTTTCACCTGACTCAGGTATCTAATGGCTGTGTGAGCAAGATCCTAGGGCGTTACTACCGCACAGGTGTCTTGGAGCCCAAAGGTATAGGGGGAAGCAAGCCCCGTCTGGCTACACCCCCTGTGGTGGCTCGAATTGCCCAGCTGAAGGGTGAGTGCCCAGCCCTCTTTGCCTGGGAGATCCAACACCAGCTTCGTGCTGAAGGGGTTTGCACCCAGGACAAGACTCCTAGTGTAAGTATCCCCCCTGCACTGGGGCTGGCAAGCAGGCTCTCTGGGAAGAATAGAAGCCCTTCTAACTTGGCAATGTGGGCATGCCAGGTTGGGGGGAAAGGTTCCTGGGCCCTTCTGACCCATAAGTTTCTCTTCTAAAAAGTGGTGGCAGAGAGAAGATGCAAGCATGGGAGAGAAAAGGGGCTGTCCTTGGGAACAATATGTGGGTGGAGACAGAAGGGAAGAAATGATATTGGGGTGAATGCTCTCAGGAGGCAACTCTGGGTCTGTGCTCCATCCTCCCACTCAACACCCTGATGTCTCAGGTCTCTTCCATCAACCGAGTCCTGAGGACACTACAGGAGGACCAGGGACTGCCCTGGGCACAGCTCAGGTCACCAGGTGGGTCTTGGAGTTGCCCCCAAGGATCCTCAGAGCCAAATCTTTAGCGTTTTACAGTTCTCATTCTTTCTTGGACCACCCTCATAACAACCCAATAAGGGGGGCACAGACAGGGAGTCTAATTCCCTCCCTCAGTAGAAAACTGAGGCTCAGAGAAGTGAAATGACTTACTCAAGGTCACCAGCTTGTTGATAGCAGGGACTGAAACTGAACCCAGGTCCCCAACTCCCCAGGTTCTGCTAAAGAAGAGGCAGAACTGTGTATTTCAAATCCTTCCTCTGCCTCGTGCACATCCTTCATATTCTTTGGGATCACACGAACCTGGATCAATCCTGCTGCTGTTTCCCCATCGAATGCTAAGAGTGGACCCCACCAAGGCATTGAGTGCATTTCTCACCAAGAACCCTTATGGCCATCTCCAAGTGACTGTGAACACTCCAACCAGCTCAGCTGTGCTCTTGCACCCATGTTGTCCCCCGGCACAGGCATAGGCACTAAATGACCCCATCTGATCAGAGGAATCATGGTCACAAACTTCCATCAGCCATTGTTCTCCTTTACAGCTGTTTTGGCTCTGGCTCCTCCCAATCCCCAAAGTGGCTCTGAGGCTCCCCGGGGTCCCCACCCAGGGACTGGCCACCGGAATCGGACTATATTCTCCCCTGGCCAAGCAGAGGCACTGGAGAAAGGTGCTGGGCTGGGGCAGATGGCAGATCAGAGGGTGCTTGGGGTGACATGGAGAGAGCAGCCTGAAGGCGGGAGGTGCAGACCGTGGGTAGACCTGCCTGGGGAGGAAGGCAGTTTAGGGTGTGGCGGGGGGGAGCAGGGCCAGGGAAAACTTGTCCCTTGTGCCCTTTACATGAGCCCTGATCTCTGCAGAGTTCCAGCGTGGGCAGTATCCTGATTCCGTGGTCCGTGGAAAGCTGGCTGCTGCCACCTCTCTGCCAGAGGACACAGTGAGGGTGAGTGAGCCCTGCAGCACAGTGTGCACAAACTACAAGGAGGAGTCTGTGCTGGCCAGGGATTCAGGTTCCAATGAGGTGGAGAGGAGGCAAGAAGATGGAAAAAGCTACTCAGGAGACTGAGGCAAGAGAATCGCTTAAGCCCAAGAACTGCTTAAGAGGTTGCTGTGAGCTGTGATGCCACTGCACTCTACCAAAGGCAACATAGTGAGACTCTATCTAAAAGACAAAAGGAAAAAGAAGGTGGAAACAAAGTTGTATGGAAAAAAATCAGAGATGAGACTGTCCTTACTCCCTTTCTGCATATTGCTCTCCTCTCCTTCCCACCCCAGACCTCTGAGTTGAGGAAGGAGCTGGAGAGCATGGGTTAAAGTGTGGAGGAAGGAGGCGAGGGCTGAGGAAGGGCCATGTTCTGAGACAGGCACATGGTGAAAGCAGGTGCTGGGCGGAGAAAGCACAGCGGTGTTGTTCTCGTCCTCCCCTCAGGTCTGGTTTTCCAACAGAAGAGCCAAATGGCGCCGGCAAGAGAAGCTTAAGTGGGAAATGCAACTGCCAGGTGACTTCTCTGCTCGTGCATCCATCCCACACTTACACAGCACATTCCACCAGCCAGGCTCTGGGCCGGATGCTGGGCACACACAGTGCCTGTTCTTAAGGGCTGCCCTATTCCCAGCGCCAACCCTGGGATTCAGTTCTCCTTCCCTGTTCCCCAAGGCCCTGCCTTGTGGAGGACTGTTTAGGGCTGTAACATCCATCTCCTCCCAACCCTGCCAGAAATTGCTGCCCTTCCTAGAACCTCCTTATCTTTCACTGCCTTCCTGCTGTCCCCCCCGCACCCCCCACCCCACCAAATCCTCCCTCTGAGCAGAGCCACCTTCACCTTACAGGTGCTACCCAGGGTCTGACTGTACCGAAGTTTTCCTCAGGGATCATCTCTGCACAGGTACTCCAGAGGAGAAGGAGGGCTTGCTGCCTCTTGCATTTCTAGGGAAGGCTTAAGCTAGGATCCATGATTCCCTGGACCCCACCATGCACATTTCTAGAAAATGCCATCCACATAGTCTATGTGAATGGTGCCCTCTGGAGTTGTGCAGGATACGGCCAGGGTGGTCCCACGACTTCTGAAGAGGAGCCATCACTAGCAACTGAGGGCCTCCTCTCACTGTTTCTAGCAGGCCCCTGGCAGTGTGCCCACAGCAGCTCTGCCTGCCCTGGAATTACTGGATCCCTCCTGCTGTCAGCTATGCTGGGCAATAGCACCAGACAGGTTTCTGAGTGACACTCCACCCCAAGTCGGACTCAAACCTTGTTGGGGTAAGAACTCAGGCCAGGCCTCAATCCTGAAAGGTATGAGGGGGAACTGTGGGGACTCCTTGACCTCCAGAGGGCATGGATCTCCAGTTGGGATCATCAAATCAACCTTGATACAGTTCTCCTCATTCCTTGTATGGCCCACAAAGTCGGGGAGACTAGTACCCCCTTGAATCTGTAGCAGAACTGATGGGAACAGTGGGTAAAGTGGGGTAGAAGTGGGATTCAAGTGTGCACATCCAGGGTAGGCAACTGAGGTCTCAGCCCTTCCCCTAAAGTCACTTTGAGGGGTGGGGCAGGAATGGTAAGCCAAACTCCCTTCTCCTTGTCCTTGCAGGATACTTTTCCCCACAGCTGAGTTCCCAAGACTCAGCACTACTTTATTGTCCTCGTCCTTCCTCACCAGCTTTGGTGCCCCTCAGGCCCTGTTCAGGCCTGGCTCCCTGCTACTGTAAGACCTGGGATGAGGCAAGAGGCCCTGCCTGGGAAGGAGATGGAGTAGGGAGCATCTAATACCACCAGTGCAGTATGCTGCTTCCTCCTTCCGGTGGTCTCCCCTTCATGTGTGTGGACCTTGCCTGACCCTGCCACCTGATTGAAGGGGCTGGTGAAGCAGCACCCACCTGGATCTCACATTGACCTTAAGAGGCGTTTACACTGCAGTAATAACATTGTTTATGGCTCAGCGCCTGTGGCTCAAGTGGCTAAGGTGCCAGCCACATACACCTAAGGTGGTGGGTTTGAATCCAGCCCGGGCCCGCCAAACAATGACGGCTGCAACCAAAAAATAGCCGGGCATTGTGGTGGGTGCCTGTGGTCCCAGCTACTTGGGAGGCTGAGGCAGGAGACTTGCTTGAGCCCAGGAGTGGGAGGTTGCTGTGAGCTGTGATGCCATAGCACTCTACCCAGGGGGACAGCTTGAGGCTCCTGTCTAAAAAAAAAAAAATTGTTTATTAGCAGTGGTTCTTGTCATCCATCATGTTCTCCCCACGAGCACCCCTATGCCCACCCCTGTATTTGACAATTATAAACAGTTGGCTCTGTGCCTGTACTCAAGTGGCTAAGGCACCAACCACACACAACAGAGCTGCCAGGTTCAAATCCAGCCCAGGCCTGTCAAACAACAATGACAACTACTACCAAAAAATAGCGAGATGTTGTGGTAGGTGCCTATAGTCCCAGCTACTTGGGAGGCTGAGGCAAGAGGATCGCTTAAGCCCAGGAATTAGAGGTTGCTGTGAGCTGTGACGTTATGGCACTCTACCCAGGGTGACAGCTTGAGACTATGTGTCAATATATATATATATATATATATACAGTTGTCCCATCATCTATCTATACCTATTGTCTAATCAATATGTATATGTATCTAATCGATGTGTTCATCTACATATTAATGCATCTATGTACTCATACATGTATCCATGCTTGTATCTATCTGTCTTGGTGTTTGGGTGCTCATGTGCCCACACATATGTGCCTGTGCACAAACACACACTAATGTATCATGGCACTTTGTTCCCAAGTCTTCCAGCATGTGTCACTAAAAATAAGGATTTTTTTCTTACCTAACCACAATACCCTATCTACAGCTAAGAAAATTTGCTTTGATTCCTTAATCTAAGAAAAATAGATGTCAATTCCCTAATTGCATATGTAATTTTTGTCATAGCAGTAAATAAATAATTTTTTTTCATATTCTGCTTTTCCACTAAAACATGCTCCAGGGTCATAGGGTCTCTTGGTTCTTCTTGGCAGTGAGTTCCAAATCTTCTCAATTCCGTCTTCCTGCAGAGAAAGCTCTAGGCCCCTCCTGGGAAGTCTTGGGATTCAGGGAAAAGGCAGAATGGGGGAAAGGAGGTGAAGAAGGGAATATTCAGAAAGGAGCATGGGCTCATCCTTCCAAATTCTTTTCCTTTTGAGAGGCAGGGGGAAATAGGTAATGATGATGGAAAAAGGGATGGGAGTGGGGAGTGATGGCATGTTTGACTACTCCCATCTGGGGACAGGTACTGACCTGGATGTTCTTCAGGAGGTCTCTTGATTATCAAATACTCTTGAGCTGTGCTGTTCAACAAGCAGCCACCAATCACCTGTGTCTATTTAAATGTAATTACAATTAAACAAAATGAACAATTCAGCTCCTCACTGACCACACTAGCCACAGTTCAAATGCTCAACAGTTTACATGTGGCAGCTCATGGCTGACTTGGATGGTTAGAACTATGCAGCCTTTCTAATCAATGAAGAAAGTTCCATGGGACCACAGGGCTGTAGAATGAAACCTCAAGGGTATTGGAACTTACTCAGCTTGTGCTCTGCCTTCTTTATTTCAGGGTAGAGGCCTTGCTGGGCAGAACTGTCTAGGGACATAGTTGAGGTTTTATGGGGGCGACAAAAATAAGACATCACAGCCTTAGAATAAGCCATGCACTTTGGTGACAGGAGTGATGTTGGCAACAGAAGGAACTACTCAGCGGAGGCCCCATGCCTGGCCACTTGTGGGAACCTGGCATAAGACTGTGTGTCTGTGTCTGTGCACATGCTTGTAATATGCCCAGGCATCTGAGTGTGTATAATAGTCTCCCTTATCCATGGTTTAGCTTTCTGGGTTTTAGTTACCTGTGGCCAACAGCAGTCTGAAATATTAAATGGAAAATACCAGAAATGTTTTTTCTGGTATTATTTATTATGGTATTAAAACAATCCATAAGTTTTAAATTGCATGTCATTCTGAGTAGTAATGAAATCTCACATCCTCATATTTTGCTACCCGCCTGCTAGTCACTTGAGTAGCCATAGTCCCAGTTATTGGATCAGCTATCACGGTATTGCAGTGCTTGTATTCAAGCAATACCTATTTAACTTAATAATGGTCCCAAAGTACATTAGTAGTGATGCTAGCATATTGTTATAACTGTTCTACTTTATTATTAGCTATTATTGTTAGTATCTTACTGCCCCTAATTTATAAATCACACTTATCATAGGTATGTATGTTTAGGAATGTCGTGTATATATATGTAACGCATTTGGTACCACTGGTGTCAGCATCTGCTGCAGGTCATGTAATGAATTCCCTGCAGATAAGGGGAGACAACTGTTAATGAATTTATGGGGTTCTGAGGAAGAGATTCTGTATTAAACAACCTCTAAGTTCCTATCTCTCTGAAGAATGTACACTCTGCACATCTTGGCTTGTTCTTAATGCTGTCTAGGAAAGAAGATTCCCTAGTCTCTGGTATTCTCAACCTTCACCTATTGGATTAATTTTTTTTTAAAGTTCTTTTCTATCTCTTGGGAACAATATGAGCTCATTTTCCTCCACCCAAACTGAATCTCTGTCATGTTCAGGTTTCAGCCTTCTCTTCTCAATGGATTTAAAAACCAAGCATTTATTATAATATGGGGCAATTTCTTTTTTTAAAGTGGGGGACAAGCATCACTGTATTTGAGAACACTTTAGGAGGCAATGTGGATGCTGCTTTAAATAATACAGAGTCAAAAGTTAGAAAATGATTTTCTTTTCAACTCCCGTTTAATTCTGGTTGCATCCAGGAGAAAGTTTCATTTTGGTCATTTTCTCTTTAATCATTGTTAATCTCCTTTATCAACAAAGGGAAAGAAACCTCAAGCTCAAAGCCTCGGGCCAGGAAGGAAAGTCTTAATAGGATTTGATAACATCACTTTGTTATCATTATACAGGCATACCTCATTATATTGTGTTTTTTATAAATTAAAGGTTTGTGGCAAGTCTATCTGCACAAGTTTTCTAATAGCATGTGCTCACTGCATGTCTCTGTATCACATTTCATTCATTCTTGCATTATTTCAAAACTTTTTCATTATTATTAAATCTGTCCTGGTATCTTTACTGTTACTATTATAATTATTTTGGAGATGCCATGACTTACACCATATAAAATTGTGAACTTAATTGATAAATGTTGCATGTATCTTTTTTTAATGTTGCATGTATTCTGATTATACCACCAAATGTCTGTTCCCACTTTTCCTCTCTTGCTCCTCTAGCCTCCCTATTCCCTGAGACAAATGAAATTAAGCCAATTAATAACCCTACAGTGGCCTCTCAGTGTTCAAGTAAGAGTCACATAATGTGCATGATGCAATGGCACATTTCAAAACTACTAAGAAATGAGTATAATTGTAATGGATGTGTTACTTAGTTCAATGCAAGCATTTCACATTGTATATTGAAGCAGTACCCTGAACCCCAAATGCATCAATGTATAAACTTATGATTTAATACAAAATAATAATAAATTATGTGTTTTATCTTTAAAAAAAAATAAATCAAAAGCTAGAAATAATTAAGCTTGGTGAAGAAGGCAGATTGAAAGCCAAGATAGGCCAAAAGCTAGGCCTCTTACCCCAGTTAGCCAAGTTGTCAATGCAAAGAAAAAGCTCTTGAGGGAAACAAATACCACTACTGCAGGGAACATATGAATGATAAGAAAGAGAAATAGGCTTATTGCTGTTAGTGGTCTGGATAGATCAAACCAGTCCTTGACAACATGTCCTTAAGCCAAAACTTAACCTAGAGGAAGAACTCCTAGCTCTCTTCAAGTCCATGAAGGCCGAGAGAGATGAGGAAGCTTCAGAAGAAATGTCTGAAGGTAGCAGAGGTCAGTTCATGATATTTAAGGAAAGCAGCCATCACTATAACATAAAAGTACAAGGTGAAGCAGCAAGTGCTGATGTAGAAGCTGCAGCAAGTTATCCAGAAGATCTAGCTAAGATCATTGGTGAAAAGTGCTGCACTAAACCATAGATTTTCAATGTGGACAAAACAGCCTTCTATTGGAAGAAGATGCCACCTAGGACTTTCCTACCTAGACAGCAGAAGCCAATGCCTTGCTTCAAAGCTTCGTAAGACAGGTAGACTCTCTTGTTAGGGGCTAATGCAGCTAGTGACTTTAAATTGAAGCCAATGTTCATTTATCATCCTGAAAATCCTAGGTACCTTGAGAAAAATGCTAAATCTATCCTGCCTGCACTCTAGAAAAGAGAATAACAAAATCTGGATGACAGTCATCCATTTACATCATGGTTTATGGAATAATTTAAGCCTACTGTTGAGACCTACTGCTTAGAAAAAAAATATTTCTTTCAAAATATTTCTGTTCATTGACAATGTGTTTCATTACCAAGAGATCCGATGGTGACACACAGGGGATTAATATTGTTTTCATACCTGTTAACATAATATTCATTCTGCAGCCCCTGGATGGAGGAATAATTTCAACTTTCAAGTCTTATTACTTAAGAAATTTATTTTGTAAGGCTATAGCTGCCATTGAAAGTGATTTCTCTGATGGATCTGAGCAAAGTAATTAAAAACCTTCTGGAAAGGATTTACCATTTTAGATGCCTTAAAGGAGATGAACAGTGCTACTCCAGAACATTTGTGGTTCACAGGAGGAGGTCAAAGAATCAACCTAATAGGAGTTTTGAGGAAGTGGATTCTTACCCTCATGCATGACTTTGAGGGGTTCAAGACTTCAGCGGAGGAGGGAACTGCAGATGAGGTGGAAATAGGAAGAGAACTAGACTTAAAGCCTGAAGATGTGACTCAGTTTCCATAATCTCATGATAAAACTTTAACAAGGAGGGAGTTGCTTCTTATGGATGAAGTGGTTTCTTGAGATGAAATCTACTCCTGGTGAAGGTGCTATGAACATTGTTGACACGACAACAAAGGATTTAGAATATTTCAAAAACTTAGTTGATAAAGCAGCAGTACATGTTGAGAGGATTGAGTCCAATTTTGAAAGAAATTCTACTGTGAGTCAAATGCCATCAAACAGTATTGCATGCTACAGAGAAATCATTAGTATAAGGAAGAATCAATCAATGTGGCAAACTTCATGTTGTCTTATTTTAAGAAATTGCCACAGTAACCCCAACCATGAGCAACCACTATGCTAATCAGGCAGCAGTTATCAACATCATGGCAAGACACTCCAATAGCAAAATGATTATAAATCCTCTGAAGGCTCAAATGATCATTAGCATTACCATTTAGCAATAAAGTTTTTTATTTTATTTTATTTTGGTGACAGGGTCTTGCTTTGTTTCCTGGGCTAGAGTATGGATGTCATTGATCACTGCAATCTCAAACTCCAAGGCTCAAGCAATCCTCCTCCCTCAGCTTCCTGAATAGCTGGGGCTACAGGCATGTGCCAACACACTCAGCTAATTAAAAAAAAAAATTATTTTTTTTCAGAGATGGGTCTTACTATGTTGCCCAGCTGGTCTTGAACTCCTAGGCTTAAGCCATCCTTCCACTTTGGCGTCCTAAAGTGCTGGGATTATAGCATGAGCCACCATATCCAGTATTCAAGTATTTTAAAATTAAGGCATATACATTGGGTTTTTTAGACACAGTGCTATTGCATACTTACTAGACTATAGTATAGGTTAAAGATCACTTTTTTTTTTTTTAAGAAGTATCCCATTCTGTTGCCCAGGCTAAAGTATAGTGGTGTAATCATAACTCACTGCAGCTTTGAACTTCTGGGCTCAAGCAATCTTCCCAACTCAGCCTCCCAAGTAGCTGGGCCTACAGGCAGGCATCTCCTCTCTTGGATAATCTTTTCTATTTTTAGTAGAGGTGGGCCTTTGCTGTTACTCAGGCTGTTTCAAACCCTAACATCAAGTGATCCTCCACTTCAGCATCCCAGAGTACTAGGATTACAGGCATGGGCCACCACACCTGGCCATAAACATAACTTTATATGTACTGAGAAACTAAAAAATTTGTGTGACTCACTTTATTGTGATATTTGCTTATTGCAGTGACCTGAAACAGAATGCACAATGTCTCTGAGCTATGCCTGTATTTATTTCTATAGTGACGTTTCATTTATGACAAGTGATTGTGGTTCTCCATTTTAGGACAAGGATAAAAATATGCCTTTCTAAATAAATATATTTAGGATTATATGTCAATAAAAACATTAATAGAGCAGATGAGAGGTAGCTAATGGCCAAAATCATGAAGACAGTGCAAGAATGACAGGCAGTTTAGAAATCATGCTTTGATGGAAAGAATAGTGAGCATTAGAGTCAGAGATATGAATTAGAGGCCTAGCTCTATTGTGATTGTCATGGAACAATGGGCAAATCCCTTCAGCTCCCTGTAAAAGGTGAGAAGTGGTGGAGGAAACACTCATCTCACTGGATCAAAGGTAATGATGGTGTAGGGAAGTTTGGTAAACTATGGTAGAGGAGATGGGGGAGGCTACACAGTCAGAAGGCATTCCTACTATTACCCTGTGCCCTCAGAATTAATAATCCCTCCTTCTTTCTAAATCAGAACCACATTTCAATTTACAACTGGATTCTGAATCTTTCAGGGCAAGGACAGCTCCTCATGGAGTTTGTTGGAAAAAGTTTGTTGGTTCTGGATGGGAATGGGGACAGATCACGGAAGTACTGGGGTACTATTTACTTTCCCCTCTTCTGGAAAAAAAATAGAGCAGCCAGCGGCCTCAATCTCCATCTGCATTCAAACCTCTATACTGAGTCAGATTCACACTAGGATCTTGGAGGTGGCCTGTTGTTTTGTATTATTCCTTGAAACAGGTGTTTTGCTAAACTGGGTAGGAAAAGTTGTATAACAGATATTCTTCTCTTGGCTCTTGACTCTGGGGTTCCTGTTCTTTTTGGTGTAGTACTTTTTCCTGGAGGATTGGATTTTGATAAGGGTCTCCCATTGACCTGTGGAGGAGAAAGGAAATAGAATCCCTTCATCAATTAGTCAATACTTTGTTGATTACTGGCTTTTAGAACACTGGATAAGACCCTGTGGGAGAAGTGAGAATAAAGTAGTGATTTGTCCCATTCTTGATGAACAAGTTAATTTACAGGAAAAGGCTTCCTTGCTCTTGATTTCAGGTCTGTCTGACGTCAAAACTGAAGTGCTTTCTGCAACAAGCAAGGACAAGGAGATTGACTATAAAGGGACAGGACTAAGAGCAAAGAGGTGGCAAGAAGAGTTTGAATGAGGAATGATGGAAGGGAGGCAGCATCTGAAGAAAGCAAAGTTGGTGTAGCGATGACACTGGATGGGGCCAGATCTCATAGTAGGGAGCACTCCTGGGGAGCCTGGGAAGCCATACTCCTGCTGGTGAATAGCCTAGAACTGAGGGGTGGTGGTGATAATCATGAAAAAAGCACTCAAGAGGCATGTTAAGGAATTATTCCAAAATTTGCAGGGTATGGTGAAGGAAGAGAAAGAGAGGACGGAGAGATGATGCTGAGGTCTTGAGCCTGAGCACTGGGAAGGTGGAATGTCTGGGGATGGCAGGAGGAAGAAAATTGCCTTAGGAAGGAAGGCTGATTTCCAGCTATGTGAATTTTGAGGGACTGGCAGGACAAAGAAAGTCAACTATCCATCAGGAGGTTGGAAGGAGATGATGTTCAAGTTCAGGAGGAGGGTCAGGGCTGGAGATAAATGTCTTAGAGCCATCTGTTCCCCAGGGATCTGGGGTAAGGATAGGAAGTGCATAGGATTAAAATCGTATCTTTTTTTTTACACTTATACACATAATCAAAGTCATCTGTTTTTCCTGAAAATGGGGAAGAATTCTGCATCATAATGGAGACAGAGAGAGAGGGACAAGAACACCTTACCCTGTCCTCTCCAGGCTTCCTTGCAAGCCCACATGTCAGTGCAGCGTAATAGCAGGACACCTATATCTGATTTCTTCTCCTCTCTCTACCAAGTTCAGATTTAGAAGCCCTCAAGGAATACACAGATTTGGAATAAATGTCTAGAGTCAATCAAATTGTGGGACAGAAGTGGGCCCGGGAGTGCATTTTGGTCTTCCCATCGCATGTCTCCTCAGCCACCTCCTTTTTCCTCCCACCCTTGGCTCCTGCTCCCCCAGACCCCACACCCTTATCCTCTTTCTCTTACCTAAAATTCCCAGATACACTCTTTGGTAATGTCCTCGCTGTCTGCCAATAGGGTGCCACTGCGGTCTGCTCGCAAGTAGAAGCCATTGGGTGCCAGCACCGTGAGCAAGTTGCTCCCATGGAGCTCTATACAGAAGTTGAGGGCAAACTTTCCCCATGGGCGAAAACTGCCAAAGGATGTTATTGACCAGAAGGATCCACCCTGTGCTGGGGAGGGAAGAGCTCAGGTTCATGGGCCATTCCTGGAGGCAGGCCACCCTCCCATGGTCCCATCCTGCCTGTGTTGGCAGGTCAGCCTATGGAAATGCAGGAGGGTCAGCAGGGTTTCCCGTGGTGTCTATCTGACAACCCACTGTGGGGCTTTGAAGTGTGAAAACAAACAGAAGCTCTTTTTTCCTTTTATGATGAACAGGCCTGAAGTCTGAGTTAAGGCAGGGGCCAGCCTGTGAACCCAGGGGCAGGGCAGAGGAGCCACTCACCTTGGAAATGATAGATGCCCTGGCGGCAGGGTAGTAAGTGAATGCAGTCAGGCTGGTCCATATTGCACTGTATGAGGTCATGGTCTGACGAGGAGCCCACATACCCATACCGACCGCGTAGCGCAAGGAACGTACGGTTGGCTAATCGAATCGCAAATTCCTCATTTGAGCCTAAAATGAAATAGGAAGGAGTTATGTGGATGGGCTGCCTCCAGATGTTTCCCCAGATGGAAGCAGGAGGGGGAACACTAATTGCAAAGGGTGTTGCCAGTATTTTAACATTTAATGAACACCTACTCTGTGTCAGGTCTAATGCTAAATGCACGTGAATCGTTTGTGAGAGCATCTAGTACAGTGTGGCACCCGAGACATTTTAATATTCTTTCTTCCTTGAAATGTGTTGATTTATTCAATCCTCGTGACAACTGTGTGAGGCAATAGGGTGAATATTATCTCTACTTTGACAGACTATGAAACTGAGGTGGTACGCTCAAGTGATGACAAGAATTCAACAAATGAGAGAGTATCCAGAGCAAAATCTTCTGACACAACTCCAGGGCTTATTTTTTTTTAAAATATCATATTCCAATTCCCTCTAAAAGCATCCCTGACTTAGAACAACCTGGCAGGAGGGCTGCTTGGCTCACCTGGAAGGGTAGCATTGGCCATCAGCAGGCCATTGTTTGCAATGCCCAGGTACCGGCCATTTGAGGACTGCATGATGATCTTGCCACAGCTCCAGTGCACACGGAAGAAAGTTTCAGGCTCCATGGGGTGTCCATCAGCCATCACCATCCTGTGGCGCCTCTGAAGAGAGTATCAGGAACAGGGACAAGGAGTAAGGCTAGGGGTGGTGGCTCATGCTTGAGTGGATTGCCTGAGCTCTCAAGTTCGAGACCAGCCTGAGTGAGAGAGATTCCTTGTCTCAAAATAAAACAGCTGGGCAGTGTGGTGGGTGCCGGTAGGCCCACGTACTTGGGAGTCTGAGGCAAGAGAATTACTTAAGCCCAGGAGTTTGAGGTTGCTGTGAGCTGTGATGCTCATAGCACTCTGGTGAGGGTGACAAAGTGAGATTCTGTCTCAAAAAAAAAAAAAAGGAGTAAGGATTGACAACTTCAGCCTTCTTTCCATCATTTTTTACTATCATATTGTCTTCCCACATCCTACCACCCTGACCCTTTTCTTTCTTTCTTTTTTTTTTTTTTTAAATTGAGACAGAGTCTCACTATGTTGCCCTCGGTAGAGCGCTGGGGCCATAGCTCACAGCAACCTCAAATCCTGGGCTCAAGCGATTCTCCTGCCTCAGCCATCTGAGTAGCTGGGACTACAGATGCCCACCACAATGCCTGGCTATATTTTTGTTTTAGCAGGCCGGGCTGGGTTCGAACCCACCAGCCCTGGTGCATGTGGCTGGTGTCCTTACTCACTGAGCTATGGGTGCTGCCCACCCCCCAACCCTTTTCATTCTCCCAGAGTACGCTTTATGCCTTCAGATCCTTTTTGGAAAACATGCTGTGGCTTTAGCACTCCCACTTCCCACCATCTGCGTCATATCCCAGAACACAGCATAAAAAGGGGGCCAGGATATCATATGTAGAGAAATGAACCTCTGCTCTGACTCCAAAATTATTTTGAAATGGATCATAGACATAAAAAAGTGAAAGCTAAACTATAAAATGTCTCTAAGAAAACATATTATTTTGCCACTTTGGGGCATGATTTCTTGGGTTAAGAAAAATAGTAACTTTAAAATGTTGACAAATTGGGACTTCATTAAAATTAACAATTTGCTTCTCAAAAGACACCATAAAGCAAGTGAAAAGGCAAACACCAGACTGAGAGAAAACATTTACAATACATACACTTGGCAAAAGACTTGAATTGAAAAAAATATAAAGAACCCATACAACTCATTAATAAGACAAACACCCAGTATCAAGTGGCAAAAGCCCTGAACAGACAACTTTCAGGGAAAACATACAAATGAGCAATATGCACATGAAAAGATGCTAAAAATGACTCATAAGGTAATTCAAAATTAAAGCCACAATAAGAAGCCATTACACACCCACTAGGGTGGCTAAAATGAAAAGGACAAACACTATCAAGTGCTGGTGAGGAAATGCAGCACTCGGAACCTTCATACATTACTAGCGAGAATGTAAAGGGGCATAGTCATTGTAGAAAGCTGATTTCCTTACAAAGTTAAGCATGTGTCTATTATATGATTTAGTAAGTCCATTCCTGGGTATTTATCCAAGATAAATGAAAATGTAGGCTCACAAAAAGATTTGTTCACAAACGCTCATAGAAACTTCATTCATAACAGCCCAAACTAGAAACAATCCAAGTGTACATCAACAAGTAAATGAATAAACAAATTTTGTTTGTAAGTGGTATTATAGAATACTACCCAACAATGAAAAGAAATGCAATGTCATGGGTGAATCTTAACATCATTGTGCTGAAAAAAAGGAGCATACATAAATACAGATCATATATACACTGTATGTTTCTGTGTATATGAAATTTCCACATGGGCAAATCTAGTCTCTAGTGAAGGATGCAGACCAGTCGTAGCAGAGGTGGAGGTAAGGAGACGAGGAAGGATGGAGGGAAATTGCAAAGGGGCAAGAGGGAATTTTTGTGGTGACAGAAATATTCTCCAACTGTGGCATGACATGACATGGCTGTATGAGTATGGCTGTTTTTCAAAACTTGCTGAATTTTATACTTAAAATAGGTGCATTTATAAGAACACCATATTATACATAATATATTTATATACAGTATACATATATGTATCTTATAATTTGCATATATTTAAATTAGGCCTCAGAAATTTTTTTTTTTTTTTAAAGAAGCTCCACTGAGGCTCAGCGCCCATAGCTCAGTGAGTAGGGTGCCAGCCACATACACCAAGGCCGGTGGGCTCGAGCCCAGCCTGGGCCTGCTAAATAATGACAACTGCAACCAAAAAATAGCTGGGTATTGTGGTGGGCGCTTGTAGTCTCAGCTACTAGGGAGGCTGCGGTGAGAGAATCGCTTAAGCCCAGGAGTTTGAGGTTGCTGTGAGCTATGACACCATGGAATTCTACAGAGGGTGACAAAGTGAGATTCTGTCTCAAAAAAAAAAAAGAAGTTCCATTTTGGTGAAAATGAATGTGTACAGATAAGGGCCTCCCAATTCACCTCACCATCTGCTCATCTGTCTTGAAGAAAGAGAAAGGGGGTTTGGCACCCATACATAGCACAGTGGTTATAGTGTCAGCCACATACACTGTGGCTGGCAGGTTTGAATCCAGCCTAGGTCAGCTAAACAACCACGTCAATTGCAGCAAAAAATGGTCAGGCGTTGTGGCAGGCACCTGTAGTCCCAGCTTACTTTGGGAGGCTGAGGCAAGAGAATTGCTTAAGCACAAGAGTTTGAGGTTGCTGTGAGCTGTGAAGCCATGGGTGACATAGTGAGACTCTGTCTCAAAAAAATAAATAAAATAAAATAAAAATAAGCAAAGAGAAAGAGTATCTAGAGAGGGGGAGCTCAGAGCTTAAATTTCTTTTTTCTTTTTTTCTTTTTTTAATCCACATTAGGTTTCTTTCTTTCTTTCTTTCTTTTTTTTTTGTGGATTTGGCCGGGGCTGGGCTTGAACCTCCCACCCCCAGTATATGGGCCAGCACCCTACTCCTTGAGCCACACGTACCACCCCCAGAGCTTAAGTTTCTTTTGCTCCAAAAGGAAAGGTCTCACCTGGGCTAGGTAGCAGCCAGTGGCTGAACGAAGCTGCAAGGTGGAGTTATCACTGTTACATTCAAACTGGAACATGGACATTGGGATTAGGCGCTCAGAGGTACCATGTACCTCACCATCTGCAGAGGAAAAAAAATGTCAGTAGAAGCCTGAGTCTGGTCTGGCTGTGAGTCTCAGTCTTTCCTCCATGCTTTATACCCAGGGCTTTCTTTCTTCCCCTCACTTTTCCTTTTCAACTTTAATCACCTTATGTCAGACCATGGTAGTCTGCTGAAGACCCAGGTGACTTTCTTCTACAGTTCATAACCCTACTTTTCTGTTGTTCTCCATAGCAAAAAATGGTCCCCGTGATACCCCAGAATCCTCCTTATTAGCAGATTCAAAAAACTCTTGCTGATCCTGAACACATTTTCCTTTTCCCAGCCCCCAGCCCCCTTCCCCCTCCATGGCTGTATTAGACCCAGCACTTGCCGTAGGTGATGGAGATGAACCTCCGAGCCTTTGACCTGAGGGTGACCCAGGTGGGGCAGTGCTGTAGGATGAACCACTCCTCACCCCTTATAGGATTGGAGCCCAGGCCCAGCAGCAGATGTGTGCCCTGTGGATATAACATGCCTCCTTCTCCATCGCACAGTGCCACGAGCCCTCCAGGCCGCACTTGCATGTGAAAAGCTGTCTGTGATGAGGGTTGGGAGAAAAGCCGGTCTACATGGGACAAGAAGTGGTGTGTAGAGGTCTCCAGGTGGTAGCATCCATCTCGGAAATGCAATAGGAAGCCACATTCCTCCAGGCAGGGAACTTCTGCATCCACCCAGACGCGGCCCATGGTGGGGTCTGTCCGCGCATAGCAGCGGTGGATGGGGTTATAGAGGATTACATGGACATGTAGGGCTGGCTGGGGGGTCCACATATGGTAAGCTGAGAGGACCCGGGAGTTGCAGAACACATCCTCGCCATTGGACTCCAGATAACGACCAGAAATTAAGCACTGGAGTGTCCACTTGCTGTTACGGTGAAAACGGAGTAGGAAGCATCCATGGTGGCTGGTCCTTGGCCGGCCATAAGCCACACTGCCATCTGCCTCACATAGCAGGTAGAGCCCCTGCAAGCTCTTTAGTCGTACCACGGCCTGTGTATCATGCTCATTGCTCACCAGAAGCTCCCAGGTCTGGAGGCATTGGGAGAAGAGGAAATTAGGATTGCTGAGTGACTAAGCTGAGGAGCCCTCACCATCACCCGGGCATTACTCCAGCACCTTCATCAGGGCCAAGCACTTCTGCCTCCATTACAATTAGCACTTCCACCCTCCCAGTCAACAGAAATTAAAGGATCTCTGGGTCTCTCCATCACTGGAGCCATAGGGCTTCTCCAGGTCCAAAGAGAAATTCTAGATGGCACTTTCAGAAGGTAAACCTCCCCTCTCCCTTCCTTGATCCATCCTACAATACCTAATTTCCCAAGAAATGCTGTGATTTAAGAGCTTACTTTTTCCTTTCTCACTGTTGCCCCTGAATAGCACACTCAGCCAGTACTTCCATCCCCAAAGCCTGCCTCCTCAGCATGGTAGGAGAAAAGAAAGAGCTTTCGTAGGCAGGCTGGGGCTCCAGGGAAAAAGACCAGAGCATGGACAATTGAGAGAAATCATCTGGTTCAGCTGATCAACCTTGTTATAAGTAAGAGAACTTTGCTTCTGCCTAACTCTGACACCCATTCTGGAGGTGCCTATTCCTCTCTCAAATTAAGACCAGTTCTGCTAGGGCTTCTTGAGATCCCCACTCTCAACCAGAACAGAAACAGAGGCCTTGCAATAAACTCCACTGGCCCGACTTCCTCTGGATGTCCACAATTCTGCCTTCTAGCCTGGCTCTCCACCTCTCTCCTCTTTGCAAAGACACAACCATCCTGTGCTGAGATGGAGATAGGAAGCAGCCACAGCAAGGCCAGGGCTGAGGCTTCATCTTGTGGAATACATTTAGAGGATTCCACAGTGGAGCAATGGGGACTGTGAGCAAAAGTCTGGAGTAGAAGGGTCTTGGGCTGTCAATGACAGAGGCTAGAAATATGATTAGGTTGAGAATGCATCCCTGCTGACACACACACACACAGACACACACTCACACACACGCCCCCCACCCCCACACACATACCCCAGGAGAGCTTGGCCACTAAACTGATTCCAGTTTACCTGTCTCCTGCCCAAACTCTTTGCGGTAGCAGTGACTGTGTTCTTGCATGACTCATAGGTAAGGTAGGTTCCTGCCCAGCTGATGAGCCCAACCCTTAGGTCCTCGACCCTGGGATGTCTTTGTATCCATTCCACCCCATCCATGGGGCCGGTGTGACAGGTAATGACTCTGTCTGGCCCAGCCTTCCCCCCAGTGGTGAAGTTCCACAGGCCATAAGGCCTGGAAAAAGGCCCGTAGTACTCACAAGATGTTTCCAGAGGGAACTTCCCAGGCAGAGGCTGGCCTAGGGCCCAGTGCCTCTGTGACCCGGGAGCATTGTGACTGTGAGGCCTGCCCCTTATCCTACCACAGTGGCAGAGGGTCCTGGCTCAAATTGCGTCAATCTATGGCCTAGAGGAATTGGGTCCAGAGCTTCTGGTATACGCCTTCCTACGCCACTCCAGGCAACAAAATAGACTGAGCTGAGACTAGGAATCAGAACCTCAACTTGTGACTTTAGGCAAGTTCTTACCTTTCTTTATCTCTGTTTTTCAATTTGATAACAGGATAGAAACCAACCTCTTCCTCCCTTAGGAGTGGGTTCTGGGCAGTGTCTGTGGCTCAAAGGAGTAGGGGGCCGGCCCCATATACTGGAGGTGGCGGGTTCAAACCTAGCTCTGGCCAAAAACTGCAAAAATAAAAGTGGGTTCTGCTTGGCTCCCATCCAGCTCAAGTTTTTTTTTTTTTTTTTTTTGCAGTTTTTGGCCAGGGCTAGGTTTGAACCTGCCACCTCCGGTATATGGGGTCAGCGTCCTACTCCTTTGAGCCACAGGCACCACCCAGCTCAAGTGTTAAGTTCAAGAGATCCAAGGAAAATCTATCAGCTTTTATGGTGCTTGAGAGGATGAGGCCAAAATATCCCAGAAGTTACTTTGCAGGTAGTGTAAGGAAACCCTAGATAGATAACCAGCAAGGATCAAATTACCCACACCAATTAGGAAGGCTGGCTCAGAACCAGGGTAAGGAGAGTGGCCTAGGCGGAGAGAGCACAGAGCACCCCACCTCATCAATGCCCAGCCTTAGTGCTGGTAGGTAGGACAGCTGGCTGGCAGACAGCCAGAGTTCCTATAAGAATATCAGCCTTTCCTATTCAAAGAGTCTCTGTTGTCTAGGCGTCTCTGGGACTCACTTCCACAAAGCTCAAGGAGAGAAATCCTAGCTCAGAATCTGAAGAAACTGACAACATGAAAAACCAGAGAAAGTTAAAATAATAATGGTGATGATAGATTTTGTTTAAACCTTGCTGGGATCCAAAAGCAAATGGGTAGAGTCAACCACACTTGGAGAATAGGTCACCCTCTGAATCTTACACACACTTTCCTAGTCCCCCAGATGGGATCTTCCTGGGTAGAATCCCAGCAGTGCACAGTGAGGAACTGCAACCCCTAGGCTCCATCAGTGTTTTCTAAAATAAGGCTAATAGTCTACTAGTACCAGCATCATCTGGGAAATTTTAAAGACGCATGCTATTGGGCCTCATACGAACCCTGATGAAAAAGTCAGTTTTCTAAAGTGTACCTCAGGACCTATATTTTAAACACACATTCCCTCTCCCTCAAATTTTAATGTGCAAAGCAATCATTAAGAACTACTGCTCTAAGTAGCTAGGACAATGATGAGGAGTGGAACTATGTGGTTTATGGATCCATGCTTCAGCAGAGGTTCCTTGGAGTCGGGGAAGGAATGGTATTTCCAGTGTAAGAATATGCAGGGAGACACGAGTGAGATGAGGGTATGTGTGTTGGGGAGTGCGTGACCTTGTAGCTTTAGTTTGAACCTCTCCCACATTATCTCTGCACCCAACAACCCAGTCTCCCACTTCTAGGCTACAGACAATACCATATACAAACCACAGCAAATTTATTACTCAATATCCAGTGCCACATCATAGCACCACTCGGAGCCCTCACCTTCCCCCCTCACCTGGCCCAAAGGGTTTACCCAAAACCGAAAAAATTAAAGTAAACTCAGATCCCTGCTCCTCCTCTGGAAGAAGGGGCCTTGGCCAGGAAACCTCTTCCACAGGTCCCAGCAGGCAGGAGAGTGGACCCCTCTGTGGCCAGAAAAGAGGCTCCAGGCTCCAACAGAGAGAACATGCAGGCAGGAGCAGGGGCAGAGGCCACTGTCTGTGGGAGTGAAGAGTGGGAGGGAAGGGCACTGCCTGAGGAGTCCGGGAATCTGGTCATCCCGGGGATGCACGCGGGAGCTTCTGGGCAGCAGGGGCCTGCCCCTGGCTGGTTAGCGCTTTGACAGCTCATGGGACAGCCAGTCCAGCCCATCATATAAGCCTGTGCCTTGGGTAGCACAGGTAGCCTGGACGTACCACTGTGGGAAAGAAGGAAAGAAAGAGGTCAGCAGAGAAGGAAAGGGGATGTTTTGCCATCCCTGCCCCAGCCTGTGGCTCCCCTGGAAAGGCAGGATCCACTGTGATGTGAGCAGGACCCTTACCGTGCGGCTGCGCAAGTGCTGTAGCCCCAGCTTGTCGGTCAGCTCACTCACAGGCATGGCATTAGGCATGTCCTGCTTGTTAGCAAACACCAGCAGCACTGCATCCCGTAGCTCATCCTCTTGTAACTGAAAGGGGAGAGGAAAGGGTGGGACCCTGTGGTTCCATTTTCCAGCAAGGTCCCCAGGCTCCCCTTACTCTGCTGTGTTGGGGAGGGGGTCCCCTTTCCTGTCTTCTAGCTTCTTTGTGGGATAAAAATACAGTATCATTTACTGCTGCACACAAGACAGAGTTATCAGTGAGCTTGAGGTCACCTAAGCCTTAAGTCTAGAAAAGGCCTTTTTCTAATCTGAGTACTTGCCTAAAGAAAAATGACAAAATTTCCAAATGGACAAACCAAGAATGTAAGATGACATTTTTCTTTAACACATAATTTCCTCTCCCCACCAGCTTCTCAGATTCAGATGTAAAGGCACGAGAATTTATAGGAAAAGTCAGTCCTATCCAAAATAAGGCAAGATATACAATGTCTTTGCGCCCATAAAGATAAATTTACATTCCTGGCCTTTGATGCCTGTGGAGGATTCCCTGACTTCCATACCACCACAGAGATCTCTCTGTACCCAGGCCAAGGGCTCAGTTCCCAGGACTTTGGGTACTCACCATCTTCTGGAGTTCATCGGCAGATTCTTGGACCCGCTCCCGGTCATTACTGTCCACCACAAAGATGAGGCCCTGGGCAGGAAGGAAGTATCATTCCCACCTGGGACATACCCACTTCTGGCCCTCCCTCTCTTCTTCCCATCTTTAATTGTGCTAACTTTTCTTATCTAGTAAATTTCTACTAAGGCTCTGCAGAAGTCCTAGCCCAAACTAGAGATGCGACTGCAAGAATACAGCCTCTATTCTCAAGGAGAAAATAATCAATTTAAAGATGTGCAAGGGAATAGGAGGGAGGTATGTGATGAGAGCTAAATCAGGCAGCATGGCCCTAGATCCCTGCTTCTCAGGGGAAGTTCTAGGTGGCTAAGTCTATGAAGACTAAGCTGAGTTTTGCGAGATGAGTAAGGGCTGGCCAACTAAGGGAAGCATAAGCAGGAAGGGGTTTTTCCTGGCTTCAGAGGGCAGCCCAGGCCAGTATCTCAGTCCTCCCAGTTCTAACACCTCTTCCCCTGGAATTCGTGGTCCCCCACACACTCCACCTGAGTGTTCTGGAAGTAGTGCCGCCACAGAGGCCGAATCTTGTCCTGGCCTCCCACATCCCACACTGTGAAACAGATGTTCTTATATTCCACTGTTTCTACATTGAAGCCTGCAGATAATTGGGAGAAAAATATGAGGAAAAGTCCAGAAAAGAAGGAACTCACTAAAACTACTAGGATCTTAGCAGGGACACAAAACCAGAAAGCATTGATCAAGGCCAGGAGAACAGAGTCCCAGAAGAACAGCAGTCAACAGACAGGGCGGGGCTGGGGGACATCCACCCTGCAGGCACATAGAGATACCTTGACCCACTTCTCAAGTGGCCATATCTGATGTCAGGGTCAGAGCCAGATAAGAGGCAGAACCGGGAGCAAACCCAGTGAAGGCCCGCCACAGCGTTCCCACTCCTCCCTTCCTCCCCCTGGGCTCACCTATGGTTGGGATGGTGGTGACAATCTCCCCCAACTTGAGTTTGTACAGGATTGTGGTCTTGCCAGCCGCATCTAAACCAACTGCAACAGAGAGGGGCATAGGGATGGAGAGGGGAGCAAGGGAGCCCCCTAGGGACCAGAGAAAGGGAGAAGCCAGGACAGCTGATGGTGACAGGGGCGGAGAGCCCGAGCGTCTCCAGGTGTGCGCTCTTATCTACCTCCGGGCCTTGAGGGCAGTCTGGGTGGCTTGCGCCAACTCCTGCCCAAAGTGGGCAAGGGACTGGAGAGGACTGGGAGGTAAGGGGCAGGAGACGAAGGCCGCGCTCCTTTTAAAAGTCGTCTCCAAGGGCGGAATCCTCCCTTCTTGCCAGCCGGGTTGGGGCGGAGGGAGCTTCACCCCACCCAGGCCCACAGCACCGGGTCTCAGGCCCCACTGGCAGCGCTGCAGACCCGCCGAGAACAGAGGCCCAGGGAGTAAGGAGGTGGGTGATTCTGGGTCAGAGACCCAGGTGAGCCGGGCTGGAGGGACGCGGGGGCGGGAGGGCTGAGCCGGGGCCGGGGCCGGCGCCCGGTCCGGGCCGCGCGCTTGGTATGCCTCACCCATGAGAATCCGCATCTGCTTCTTTCCGAAGATCCGCGAAAAGAGCGCGGACACGGTGAGGCCCATGGCCCGGCCCGGGGGAGGGGTGCGGACACGGACGCGGGGTTCGGGCTGGGACCGGCCGGCCGCGGGGGGATGGGGCGCAGCAGCAGCAGAAGGTGTAGGCTCCGCCGCCGCCTCCGCGCGTCCCGGCCCGCCCGACGTCACCGTGGGCCCGCCCCCGCAGGCCCCGCCCCCAGCCCGGAGCCGGGAGCCACTGAAGCCCTGCGATCCTCTGCAATCTGGCCGGGTCCCGCGCGGCCCTAGGGAGAGAACGCGACTGGGCTAAGCTTATGGCCGCTGCACCGGTAGTCCAAACCCGCATCGCTGCACAGCGGCCCCCGCCCCCAGTGGCCGGACTCTGGAGTCTGGTTTGTTGGGTCCAGCCCGCTCCGACTGGCACCACCGACTGTGTACACTTGCGTGCAGGGTTCTTAATCTTTCCTTTTGGCTTCTATGGAGGGCATTTACCTTAGTGGTGGGTGGTCGTGCGAGCGTGCCGAAAGTAGGGGAAGAAGATACCCGAGAAGTCTCTGCTAGCTTTCTTGGTTCCTTAAAACCCTTAATTCGATGATCTTTAATCAGCAGCGCCAGTGGAAGATTCCCAGCCTTGGGCAGAATGGTCACACACCAACTCCTGGACTACTGGAGAACTCCACTTTCCCCTGATCGCCACGCGGGCACCGTCTTTCAATCCAGGCTCAGTCTGCCTTTCTGAAGTTCTTTCACTTTGCTAAAGATTTGCAGACCTATATTATTATGCACACCTATTCTGGATTTTGTGAAGATCTTGCCTCCCTAGAGCCCAAGAGCCTGACATGTAATTCTCCCCCTCATTTTAGCATCTGAGGGTAATAGTAAAATAGAAATTACATTTTTTCTATGGCTGGAACTAGCTCAATGCCAAGCATTTAACAAATTTGCTTAACAGGTGCCTATTGGGTTATACTGGACTAATAAGTTGCTCAGTGGAGTAAGGGCTGGCATTGTGCCCTTTCTGGATTCCTAGTCGGCTTCTAAGAATTGCCAGTGGGCTGGAGGTGAAGCTGAACCAAGAATCAGAAAACTTTTACTTCATTCATTCACTGTTCCAACAAATATTTTACTGACCATAAATAAATAGGACAGCATTACTTCAGGCCTTACTCCATATCTTAGTTCTGCCATTTATTGAGGATTTGGCTTCAGTGGTACAACTCTTCCATTATTTTCTCAGATGTAAAAGAAGACATATTTGTTCTAACTCAAGGAATTATGGTGAATATTAAGATGATGAAATAATGTAAATGAATGTTATACATAGCGTAGCTGGACATCATATGAGGCACTAAGAAACTGGGTCTGAACAGAACTCTAGGGCCTGCCCTATTCTACCTGCAAAGAACAGAATTTGGGAAACCGGTGTGAGTGAGGGCATGAATTTCCTTTTCTCTTTAGTTATAGATTTGCATTCCTAAGAAGGCTTTTACAAAGTTGAAGAGTATGGTACATCCTAGAGTCCCAATATAATAACTAGAGATAAAGTCAAGTCAGTTTTATATTTAGCTCTTTTATCAGCATCTTTCTCTCCATCTCTGTTGTCACTACTTTATTTCACTGCTTTCTCTTCCCCTTGACTGAAAGAGCCTCCTTTCAGGTCTGCCCTTTGGTATCTCTACCCTATCATATAAGTCTTCACAATGCTTCACTTTTCAGATTAAAATCCTTTTAGGCCTATATCACCTAAGATAAAACCTAAATGGTAGAATTTGGATTTCCACTGATTGTGCCAGCCTCACTGTTGTCACCTGTTTTGCATACACTAAGCTACTGCCTTGAGATTATTCTTTTTTTTTTTTTTTTGAAACGGAGCCTCAAGCTGTTGCCCTGGGTAGAGTGCCATGGCATCACAGCTCACAGCAACCTCCAACTCCTGGGCTCAAGCGATTCTCTTGCTTCAGCCTCCCAAGTAGCTGGGACTACAGGTGTCCAGCACAATGCCTGGCTATTTTGGGATGTTGTCATAGTTGTTTGGCAGGCCTGGGGTGGATTTGAACCCGCCAGCTCTGGTGTATGTGGCTGGTGCCTTAGCCACTTGAGCTACAGGCGCCGAGCCGAGAGATTATATCTCTTGGGTGAGTCAGACTTTTTGATACTCCAGAAGTCCTTGCAATCTTTTCCAGATGCCTGGAATGGTGGTTTCCCTCATCTCTGGTTAGATGGGTGATCATTATTCATTCTTCAAAATTCAAAAGTATTTTTCCTGAGAGCCTACCTTCTTTTAACTTTCATACCACTTTGGATATACCCATACATACTAGTATGATAGCAGGACTTGTTTGCATGCCTGGTTCCTTACTGGACTGTGAGCTTCTTGAAGGCAAGGCCATGTCTCTTTACTGTGTTATGACCAGGTACAGCACTTGTATGTTCAGAATCAGATTAATTTGGATAGAATTCCTAATCTTACTAGCTGTGTGACTTTGTGCATGTTTACTTAGCCTTTCTATGCCTCAGATGCCTACATCTGTAAAATAGCTAAGGATACCCCCTGAGCACAATTATTGTAAAGACTAAATAGCAATACTCTTGTGAAGCTCCGGGCATATAGTCAGCACTCAGGATAGATTTCATGGCTGTAGGGTGCTGTCTATAAATACGTAGGTTGCCAAAAAGTTGTATACACATTTTAAGAAAAGAAAAAAAACTATTAAAATTCTAACACTCAAGTCACATTTAACTCTGCAATTACAAGAGATACAGATACAATATACAAGATAACAAAAGGGCATCATATACAGGGTATCCATAAAGTTCATATGCATCTAAAATAGTATACTGTATATTGCGTATTACAGTTTTAATAGTTTTTTTCTTTCTTAAAATGTGCATACATTTTTTTGCCACCTCCGGGTATTTACTGTATCAACTCGGCAGAACAAAGGGTCGGAACTATTTTACTATATGCCTACTAGCTACCAAGGACTGTGCTTGAAAGGGCTGCAGTTTTCGTGGTCTAAATAGGAGTCTTAATTGTTGCCCTTTAGGGGCATAGCCTCGAGCCCCAAATTATTGGATGCTTCTAAGTGAGAACGCAGTGCGACGTCGCCCTCTGATCACAGTCCAAGGTTAAGTTGTGACGCGCTCACTCCTGCGTCTTGAACTTAACTTGCTCCGCTCTTCCCCTGGCCGGTCCTCTTCGGTTTGGCACCCACTAGGTATTATACAGGCCGCCTCCCACCTACAGACGAAGCGGCCCCCACACACCTTGGTACCACTGGGGGTGGAGCCTGCGGCGTCGCGCTTACGTCACTTCCAGCGAACCCGGAAGCGCCGTTGTCGCTGGGGGGCCGTAGTTAGGAAATCTTGATGGAGCTGCGCTGAGCGTAAACCCTTGGCGGACTGTGGGCCCAGGGACCTGGCCCTGGCTGCCGTGGCCCGGACGAGCTGAGAGTGCGGATTGGCTTTGGGTTTTAAAGGGAGAACCCTGGCAGCGTTGCCCGCCTCTCGGGTAGGACCCGATCCAGCCTTCCGGGCCTGGGACCCAGCGGACGCTTTTGCGGCTGTCCCACCGACCTGCTTTTGGTCGCAGACAGCTGGGTGGAGCGGATGTGCGGGCTGCAGCTGGACAGCCCTCTCCCTGTCTCTTTAAGCCCCTACCCGCGTCTTCTAGTCCCTTCCTCGGGCTTCCGGAACGCTGACGTGAAGCATTTCGCTCAGAACTGCCATGGAGAAGTTTGGGATGAATTTCGGGGGCGGCCCGAGCAAAAAGGACCTGCTGGAGACCATAGAGACGCAAAAGAAACAGCTCCTCCAGTACCAGGCACGGCTCAAGGATGTGGTCCGCGCCTATAAAAGCCTCCTGAAGGAGAAAGAGGCATTAGAAGCCAGCATCAAGGTGCTGTCGGTGTCCCACGAGGCAGATGTGGG
Source organism: Otolemur garnettii (assembly GCF_000181295.1). Taxonomy (NCBI): domain Eukaryota; kingdom Metazoa; phylum Chordata; class Mammalia; order Primates; family Galagidae; genus Otolemur; species Otolemur garnettii. Next base: position 1,727,210 of record NW_003852432.1, read on the forward strand.
CCTCACAGGTGTCCAGCCTCCAGGCCTCCCCTTTCCTGACTCTGTAGATGACCGGTGCTCCACTCACAGCGAGGATAGCACTGGCACTGCCACCAGCTTGGATACTGCAGCCAGTCTCACCAGCACCAAGGGTGAGTTTGGGATAGAGGATGACAGAGCTGCCCGTGGACTACCACTTCCAAAGTCTGAAGAGGCCAGTGGGTCAGAGAGTGGTGTTAGCAGTAGCAGTGGGGATGGGCCATTTGCAGGTGGGGAGGTGGACAAAAGACTGCACCAGCTGAAGACTCAGTTGGCTACTTTGACCAGCTCTTTGGCTACAGTCACCCAGGAGAAGTCCCGCATGGAGGCTTCTTACCTGGCTGACAAGAAGAAAATGAAACAGGACTTAGAGGATGCCAATAAAAAGGCAGAGGAGGAGAGGAGCCGTCTGGAGGGAGAATTGAAGGGGCTGCAGGAGCAGATAGCAGAAACCAAAGCCCGACTTATCACACAGCAGCATGATAGGGCCCAAGAGCAGAGTGACCATGCCTTAATGCTTCGTGAGCTCCAGAAATTGCTGCAGGAGGAGAGGACCCAGCGCCAGGACTTGGAGCTTCGGCTAGAAGAGACGCGAGAAGCCCTGGCAGGGCGGGCATATGCAGCTGAACAGATGGAAGCATTTGAATTGCAGACCAAGCAGCTGACCCGTGAAGTAGAGGAGCTGAAAGGTGAGCTGCAGGCTGTTCAAGATGAGAAGAATCAGCCAGACCCTCGGCTGCAAGAACTTCAGGAAGAGGCTGCCCACCTTAAGAGCCATTTCCAGGCTCAGTTGCAGCAGGAAATGAGAAAGGTAATTATCCTCATCTCCTTCAAATATTAGTTACTTACCTACAATGAGAAATATAGTTTTTATTTTTCTCTTTTGACAGAACTAAGTGGCTGCACTGTCATTTTTGATGCTGCCTGGAAAGTTCCACTAGTGAGTCCTTGGAGATCCTGTTCTATATAGTGTTGATGATATGCACAGGGTGTGCCTCCACCAGGATATGGAGTTTCAGAATGTAGGTTGAGTTGGAGCCAGACAGCTCTGAGCTCTTGGGCATTGGCATCTTACCAGCTGTGCTCTATGAAGCAATATAGTGGCAGTTGTACAGTGAAAGGTGGTGTGTATGCCTATAGGTATGTACCTGTAAGTAAGGTGGCTGAAGGCAAATCATCTTCTCTCAGGAAAAATAACCTCTTATAATTGCTTTTAGTCAAGATTTGCTTATTTTGGAAAAGTGCTATTTTAATATGCCTCTTTTCTACATGGAGAGGGAGCGCCAACTCAGTTTTGAACTTCCAGGAATATAGAACAAGGAAAGGAATGTCGTATGATTTCTTAATAGGATTTGGGGAAGCACATGATAACCGAGAGAAGAGAGTACACTTTATATATGAGTTAGCGGGAAAGTGAAAGTTCTAAAGCAAAACAACAGGTGCTCAGTATTGTTTGGTATAATATATGACTTGGAGCAGAACCCAAGCAGGTTATAAGAGATTTTGTTAATACCTGAATCAACAGAAAAAAAAACCTAGTTCCTATTCCTGCTAGGCCATCCCAAACCTGTGACCCTTTTGCTCCCTTTCTTGCCTTCTCACAGTTTGGTATAAGGCTTTGTGGCTTTTCTGGATGTATTTTTGTCTGTTCCCTTGTTTTGCAGACAGCCCTTGCAGAGGATCAACTCCGTCAGCAATCTCAGGTGGAAGAGCAGAGGGTAGCAGCCCTGGAGAATCAAATATCTGAAGTGTCTGAGCTGCTGGGCACCTACGAGAAAGCCAAGCAGAAGGACCAGCTGACCATCCAGAAGCTGAAAGAACGTGTTCTGCAGCTGGACCTGGAGAATAAGACATTGGCTCTAGCAGCCTCCAGCCGTTCCTCTCTAGATAGCCATGGAGAGGAGTCCAGTCTGGATGTCAATGTCCTGAAGGATAAGATGGAAAAGCTGAAGAGGCTGTTGCAGGTTGCAGCCAGGAAAAGCCAGGTGACCTTGGATGTGGAGAAGCTCTGTGATCTGGAGATAATGCCCAGCTCAGAGGCTGCCGATGGGGAGAAGGCTACTGCACTCTACTACCAACAGGAGCTGAAACAGCTGAAGGAAGAGTTTGAGAGGTATAAGATGAGGGCCCAGGTTATTCTCAAGAGCAAGAATACCAAAGATGGTAACTTGGCAAAAGAGCTGGAGGCAGCCCAGGAACAGCTTGCCGAGTTGAAAGAGAAGTACATCTCTTTGCGGCTGTCCTGCGAAGAACTTGAACACCAGCACCAGCAGGAGGCTGAGAACTGGAAGCAGGAGCTGGCCCAGCTGCAGCAGCTCCACCGGCAGGAGCTGGAGCGAAGTCAGCTGGACTTCAGGGACCGCACACTGAAGCTGGAGGAAGAGCTGCACAAGCAGCGGGACCGTGCCCTGGCTGTCCTTGCTGAGAAGGACTTGGAGCTGGAGCAACTGCGTTCTATGGCCTTGTCCTCTGGGCTGCCAGGACGCAGAAGCCCTGTGGGTGGCGGGGTTCCTGGGGACCCAGCTGATACATCTTCCCCAGATAGCTTGACCCAAGCACTACATCTTGCTGCAGCCAGTGAGCCCACTTTCTTCCTATATGCTGAGCAGTTGGCCCGCAAGGAGGTGGAGATCACATCGCTGAAGAAGCAGAAGCACAGGCTGGAAGTGGAGTTGCACCAGCTGCAGGACCGACTGCTGGAGGAGGGGGAGCGGCACCGTGAGGAGGTTGGAGCCCTGCAGAGCCACATTGAAAAGAATATCAGGGATCAGAGCAGGGAGGGAGCCAACCTGGAGTACCTCAAAAACATCATCTACCGCTTCCTGACCTTACCTGACTCTCTGGGCCGCCAGCAGACTCTCACAGCCATACTGACTATCTTACACTTCAGTCCAGAGGAGAAACAAGTGATAATGCGGCTGCCAACCAGTGGTAGTTGGTGGCTGTCTGGCAAGAGATGATGCCATTTTCATTAACTCTTGAAATTTCTGTGCCTCTTTTATGTGGGAAGGGGGCAGGCTCTGATTTTTACTGCCTATTCTGTTGGATTATCATTTATTTCTTCATTGTGTGGAATTGGGAGGAGTCTTCACTGTGGGATGGGATGTTCTGCCAAATGCCATTAATGCTGCTTTAGCTTTCGGCTCTTAAAGATACTGAAAGTGTTGGGATGGCATCTTGGGATGGAGTGTATGTGAGAGGAAGAGGGGAGAGAGGTTGGGACTTAGAGGTGGAAAAGCTGAGGATGTAGTAAGAATCTTTTAAAATATTTTTTTGTTTTAATATTATGCTCTTAGCACTTTTAAGCTAGGAGTAAACGTGACTCCAAAGGGAGTTTGGACTATTTCAGAACACGCACAAGAGTGGCTAATTTCTCCATCTCATCACAATCAGAGGTTGGCCCATTGCTGCCCCAATTCTCTGGGGACAAAGCCAGGCTGAAAAGGGACCAGGAAGTTTGAAATAGTGACAAATTATTTACTAGTACAAAGGGCCAAGGAATAGTGAGTTCATTCTGGAACCAGGAAGCTTGGTCTAGTTAGGACCTGGGGACGATCTATGCTGTCTAGACTAAACATACCACTTGTGACCTTCCTAGAGAGGGCTCTGAGCACCACTTTGATCTTAGGGATTTCCTGGGTGATCGGCTTTTGGCCCAGATAGGGTTAAAATAGGCCTCTTGCTTTTCCCTGCCTTAACTTGTCTGCGTAAGATTGGCTTGAGATTGTGAGTGAATGACTGCTGTCTTTTCTTCAAAGTTGAAATTTCATTAAGAAATAAGATCCAAGGTTCTTACAGAGAGGAGTTTGAACAGTAAGCTCTGATCCTGCCTGGATATAAGGAACTAGTGCAGAGATTTGCTCCCAGCTACTTCTGCCTTTGTAGTGACAGGGAAGAGGAGGACGATTCCAAAATTTTGTTCTTACGGTGAAGTGGTGGAGGTTCAGCTGAAGCTGGGCTGGGTGCCTTTCTGCCCTCTGGTTCTTGGCATAAGCAGTTAACTCTGCTCTTTAAGGAAAGGCAACATATTATTCAGGCAGTCTGGAGGAGGTTGTCAAAAAACTTAGGTTCAAACAGTATCAGTCAGTGTCTCTGTTCTTTCTCCCATCTGCTCTTACTGTTCATACAGGTTTTTGGACAAGAAAGGAAAATGCTTGGCTACTAACTGGATTAATGTATATCTTTCTGTTATTTTATCATAGTGGTCTGTTTTAGAGGGTTTGAAGTACACCCAAATTTGATTAAATGTTCTGAATGAGAGGGTAGGTACCTGGAATATTTACAGTGAGCAAGCTTAAATGGAACAGAAGACGGGTTCAAATGATGATATATAAACTATGAAACATCAGATTTGACTTGTGTGTTTCCTTATTGGTGTCTGTATCTAGACAAAAATAGAGTGAATACAAATGAGTGAAAAAGATGGAGATAGTATTTCTATATATTAATCTATGAGCTTAAATCCATCAGTGTTGTAACAACATCAGAAATACATCAGAGTTTTAACTACTCAGTACAACCCAAGTTTCTTAGCCTGGAATTGTGTAGGTATGTGCTTGTGTGTGGGCAGCTACACTGGAAAAAGTTTTTTCATGGGGTTAGTGGGTGGGCTTGAAACTTCCATAACTACTGTTTCAAACTCCAGAAGTAATCTATTTACTTATCCTTAAAATTAGGATTCATGGTCTTCTGGAAAAGTATCTCAGGACATCAAGCTAAACTAAATAATGATAATAGACTTCCTTAGTTTTCTTACCTTGCTGCCTGTAAACACAGGATATCTTGTGATTGTTAATTCTAAGTGACTATGGACATACTCAAAAGACCCAAAGACCCAGTTATCTTGTTATGAGTAATAATTCTTGTGCTTTTGACTTTTGAGAAGATACCAAATAGACAAAGAAGCAAGTCAATTTCTGATTAATAATTTTAAGTGTCTGGATATATATAAAGCTGCGAGTGTTCCCAACTGGAACTAAGAGATTTGGTCCCATCCTTCCTTTGGGGACACGTAGAGACTAGAAACAGACAATGTTAATTCAAACATGCTGACTTCAACATTCATTCTTCAACATTCTCTACACCCTCTTCCCTGAAATATGTTTTCCAGTTTGCCTGTGCTAGATACTCTTAAGAAAGGAAAAGGAGAATTGAAATCAGAAGGAGTCATAGAAAAATATTCCTCAGGCCCTGGTCTCAGAGTATTAGACAGTGTATGAGGTGTGTGTGAGGTAATGAGACTGAACCTAATTTAACTATTACTACACAAATCAGAGAGGTTCATGGTGAAAGAGAGATGGAGGGAGAAAGTGGAGGGAAGCCTCTCTGACTACTCAACAGTAAGGATTTTCTGCCACTTTTTCCCTCCCTTTTGGGTATCTCCCATCTACGGAACAAATGTCCATAAGTCATCTCCTAGATCAGTGATTTTCAACTAGTGTACGGCACTCTGGTGTGTCGTGAGAGGATCTTAGATGTGCCATGAAAAATTTTGAAGATCATTAATTATTTTCAAAAGAAGCTCAAAGCACAGGTATTTAAAAAAATTTTTTTTCATCAACATAATTTAAATGTGCCATGGTATAACTATGGGTTCAAGTGTGCTGAGAGATAAGAAAGGTTGAAAAACACTGCCCTAGATGTTAAGTTCCTGTCTATTGTCCAGAACTCCGAGGCTCAAAATGTTCTCTTATGAAGCTGCTAGTATGGATCATTTTTGCTAATTCTTGTTTAATATGTCAGCATCATGTTGAGCCATTTATACCATTTTATCATTTATCCCCCTAGATTTTCTTATACACCATTTTGCAGGTGTTAAATTTGATTATGTCTCATTAGCTCCAAAGCCCCCTCAATCTAGGTGTGCGCCTGCCTCCTTAGCGTTTGGGAGGGCCAGAGCATGTCTTCATAGATTTCTAGGTATGGAGAGACTGTCTTTTGGGCTAAACTGGGCTGGTTCAAATGGAGAGAACTTCTCTAGCTGTAAAGTTCAGCCACACAAAGTTGCTATGCTATATATTGGAACAGGAAACAGTGCTTCTTCATAAGAGCCCTAAAGCTGCCGTGTCCTCAGTTTCTAGTTTGTTGCTAAGTTTAGAACTCAAATAATTTTGACAAAAAGGGAGAACTGAGCACCAGGGCTGCAGTGCCCTTCAACTATCCCCACTGGTAAATCTGGGGAAACAGCTTTGGGAGTTGGAAACAATCTTCACGAATGGGTCAGCTTACACCCCCTTACATCCCCGCCTGCCCCCATTTTCCCACCTTCCTTAGGCAGCTTGATCACCTCAGATAGGTAGATAGTTTTTGGAACAAGGAACTAGTTGAAGCCCAAGTTCAGCCCCCCAACAGCTATGTGACCTTGGTAAATTTCTTAATCTCTTTGAGATTAGTTATATATATATATACACTTTTTTTTTTAGATACAAAGTCTACTCTGTAACCCAGGCTGGAGTGCAGCCTCAAAGCTCACAGCAGCCTCAAACTCCTGTGCTCAGGTGATCCACCACACCCTCCTGATTAGCTGAGACTACAGGCCTGCACCTGTCTAAGTTTTAAATTTTTTGTAGAGATGGGGTCTTACAGTGTTGCTCAGTCTGGTCTTGAATTCCTGGGCTCAGGCAAGCCATCCTCTTGCCTTAGCCTTCCAAAGTGCTGGTATTATAGGCATGAGCCACAATGCCTGGCTGTGAACTTTATTTTCTTATAATGGAGATAATACCTCAGTCCTCAGATTGTAGATAAACTAAGTACATATAGAGCCAACACAGAATCTGAAACAACGTACATGCTAAAGCACATTCGGTCTTTTTTTTTTTCTTTGAGACAAGATCTCTCTCTATTACCTGGGCTACAGTTTAGTAGTGTCATCATAGTTCATAGCAATGTCAAACTCTGGGCACCAGTAATCCTCTTGGCAAGCCTCTAAAGTAGCTGGAGCTACAGGTGCATGCCTGGTTAATTTTTTCTTTTTTTAAAAATAAAGATGGGAGGCTCTTGCTGTGTTGCTCAGGCTGGTCTCAAATACCTGGTCTAAGTGATTCTCTCACCTCGCAAATTGCTAGGAATATAAGCATTATGCACCACACCTTTCTCCCACCCCCCACAAGAATGTTAAGTGGGCAGACTTGGAAATCAGACTGACTTCTGGATTTAAATCCAATGTTTCTTTCTTTCTTTTTTTTTTTGAAACCAAGTCTCACTATGTTGCCCTTGGTAGAGTACTATAGTATCATAGCTCATAGCAAACTCCAACTCTTGGGCTTAAGCCAGTGGTTCTCAACCTTCCTAATGCCACGACCCTTTAATACAGTTCCTCATGTTGTGGTGACCCCCAACCATAAAATTATTTTTGTTAACAAAAATAATAACAAAAATAATTTTATTTAAAATTTTTATTATAAAATTATTTTTGTTAACAAAAATAACAAAAATAATAATAAAGGGTTGTGGCATTAGGAAGGTTGAGAACCACTGGCTTAAGTGATTCTCTTGCCTCAGCCTCCCAAGTACCTGGGACTACAGGCACCCGCCACAATGCCTGGCTATTTTTTTAGTTGCAGTTGTCATAATTGTTTAGCTGGCCTGGGCTGGGTTTGAACCTGCCAGCCTCAGTGCTGCACCGTAACCACTGTGCTACAGGTGCCGAGCCTAAATCCAGTGTTTCTTGATCACAAAGGTTGCTGTAAAGAGAAGGGAAAATGACTGTCTCTCTTTTTTTATTTTCTTTTTATCATTAGGGAATCATTGAGGGTACAAGAAACCAGGTTACACTGATTGCATTTGTTAGGTAAAGTCCCTCTTATAATTGTGTCCTACCCCTAGAAGCTGTGTCACACACTGAGAATGACTGTCTTTTATCAAGTGTCTACCATGAGGCAGAGAATTAGCATTTCCCCTATGTTATTTTACTTGATTGTCACTACTGCTTTGCAGTTGAGGAAATGAAAGCTTGGTGAGATGATACGGATGGGCCAAGGCCCGGTACCAGTCTCAGCAGAATCAGAAATCAAACCCATTTGTTTTTATGGGGCAAATGGCCGGGGCCCTTTCTGCTGTCTGTGCTGTCTCCCAGCAGAGGGCAACACGGAATACTGAAAAGATGTTGCTCACTGAGACCTTAGTGGGTTGTGTTTCTGGCACAGGCTGGGGAAGAAAGGGGTCCTTGTCCAGGTAGTCTTCCCTTTGGAGGTAACTGACTATCTCATAATTTCTCAGGAAGTGTCCACTTTCTCAACAGTCCAGCTATTTCACACCAAAAATTACAAAATGGACTACTGTTACAAGTTAGTTTTATGTGATTGCGTAGTGACAGCCAGTTTCTCCTGGGACCCAGAGCTCCTGGATAACCTAACTATCAAAGGGGCTGATAGACTCACAGTATAGGGTGCCCTGAAAAGCAAAGGAAGTTTGGAGGCCAATGGCTCTTATAAGAAGGAAACCTTGTCCCTTGATGTTAGCAAGGAGGCCATCTCTGGTTCAGTGTAAATTCATCCATCACCACGGTTTACTGCCAAGGGACCAAAAGGTATCTCTTTTATATCTGAAAGAAGGAATCTGAATATTGATACTACTTTACACGAATGTGTTTTTAATGTAGATTTACACATACATTTTATATTAATTGGGGCTGGGCCGTTGATAGCCAAAATACTGTATTTGGAGGTTAATATTTAGAGTAGGGTCTGTTGTCTTTCTCTTTGTTGAACACCCACCAAGCCTCTGAAAATGAGGCCTTCTTCTAGGTAATTTCACAGGCACTTTGGGGATGTCTTGCCCTGGTGTCCTGTCTATTTTTCTGGGGTAGCTGCCCAACAGGGAGCCTCAGCCAGCTGAGATGTGACTTAAGATGAGTCTGGAGGCCAAACTTCTTTGGCTTAGTGTTTTTTTAAAGCCCTGCCTTGAATGCCCTGGTGTGTACATTTTCCAATTCTAGGATGCTGAGGAGCACTGTTGCCTTCATCTTCAAAGTACCTCCCCCATCCTGACCCTCCGTAGTATATCCTATTCTTTAAGACTCAACTGAAATTCCACTTCTTCCATGCTGATGCTTGTGAGACCCAAAAGATGTCCAAGTGCTTCAACCTCTGAGGTCCTTCAGCAGTTTATTCATACTGACCTTGGACACACTTTCAGTTTTCAGTTACTTCCCTGTCCCTTGACTACTCTGTAATCCCTTCAAGGTCATGCCTGTGCCCCATACGTCTTTGGGGTTTCAGGCCTTTCATATAGCCTTACACAGTACCTAGTAAGTGCTCAAACAGCTGAATGAACAAGAGACTAAAATATCATGTACTTTCAGAGCGGAAGATTTAATTTTTTGCTAATATCATTTTCTCTCATTAGTCATCTCTTTAGCTGTACTAGCCAGTGGGCTGTGCTTTGTTTCTCTAGGTCCCTGGGAATATGACTAGACGGGACTTAAAGTAAAATAGCTCCCTTTTGTTGTTAGAGGAGTTGAGGGGCTAGCTTTATTCCCATCAGGGAATTTTTTCCAGAGCTAATAAGACCACTGAGGAGAGGACAACATAAGATATGCATGTGCTTTAGGCTCAGCCACAAAGCCAAATTTGGGGCTGCAGGTCTTACTCTTGATGAAGACCCCGGCAGTAAGCCTCTCCTCAGTATGAATCTGTACTTGGGTGGCACCTGCATGGGGCCTGTGTAGAATCAGCACCTCCCCTGCTTAATCTCTCAAGGGGGTTAGGAATCTGCCTTTCCTCTCGTGCTTCTGTGGCAGAGGCAAGTAGCATTTTTTCTTCCTCTTTCTGGTGCCTAGTCTTAAGTCATAAATGAAAAATGTTGTTCTCTCTGAGTTGACACTGGGTCCTTCAGACCAGCACCCAGATTCTGGAGAGGGGCTAGCCACAATACGCTTGCCAGAGTTAAGAGTGGCACAATCTTTCTCTTCTGAATTTTACCAATGAGCTTTCTGGGAACCCCTCTAGCACTCTCGTCAGTACTTGTGTATGTCATGTGATCAGTGAGGCTCTGGATATGGAAGGAAACAGCATTTTCAGTGATTAGTGAGCAATGCTTTGGAGACACCTGAGGCAAAAATCACTCAAGCCAACAGCCTCTGGTCATTCACCCACTCATCGATGTCTGGGTGTCATACAAGCAAGAAGTGTGACTCCTGCAATCCTTTCCAGTTGTGGTGGCCAAGTTGGCTGAGAAGCCTAAGGAAGCTGAGTGGATCCTTAGGCTTAGTGGATCCTATCAGAGTGGATCCTCTAACCTGGCATGAATGATACTACTGCACCTGTCTCCTCTCCTGTCCCCTCCTATCTCTCTTTCTGCCCTGATGCTTCTCCAACATAAATCATGATTCCTGCCCTGAAGCTTGTGGAGGTTCACTCAGCACGTCCATCCAAACTGCAACTCCAGGAGGACTCTGTACACTGAGAGGATGATCAATGGCTCATAGGAGGATGAGAGGCAGGAGTGACCCAGGGTGAGAGAGAAAGGCTTTAGGATATGCACCTGACTATGAATGAAGATATGACCTGCATTAGGTGGCTTAGGTGAGGAAGAGCAACCCCCACAGAAGAAAAGCAAGGTTTGATATTGAGGGATGGTAACATTTATGGAATCACAGAATATTAGATCTGAAAAGGTTATTAGTATTTGTTCAGTCATGCCCCTCTCTTAACAAATGAAGTAACCAAGACCTGCACGGGACAAACTGGCTGTATCTCAACTGGAGCTTAAGAGTAAAGTAGAAGCTCTTGTCCAGAGCGCTGATTAGTGGCTGGCAGAGCAGGGGGTCAGGTGCACAGTGGGTTTGTACATTGTCAGCCTGAGCACTGAGGGAGGGGATAGGAAGGCTGCAGTCATAGGTAGCAGTTTCACTGATGTCTCCTGCCTGTGCTTCTGGGTCTGTTAAAGCAACAGTCCTGAACTGTTTTGGCACCTGAGACTGGTTTTATGGAAGACAAATTTTCCATGGCCCAGGGCATGGGGGAGGATGGAGGGATGAGACAGGAGGCAGACTCAGGCTGTGATGCTGTGCAGCCTGATTCCTAATGGGCCAGGTGTTGGGGACCACAGTGTTAAAGAGATACAAGAGGGGAAAGTGGAAAGACCAGCGGGATGGGGCTGTTGATTCAGACAACTAAGGATGCCTTACCCAGGAACTCCCACCTGTCAGTGCTAGTGTTTGTGGACCAAAATTTTAACCCTATAGGTGATGCCTGGAATATTTAGGTTATACATATAGGTTACACAGTCATGTATTACTTAACTGCTGGGATACATTCTGAGAAATGTGTCATTAGGCAATTTTGTCATTGCACAAACATTGTAGAGTGTTCTTATATAAGCCTGGGTGGTATAGCCTGTTACACACCGAGGCTATATGGTATAGCCAGTTGCTCCTAGGCTACAAACCTGTACGGCATGTTACTATAGGCAATTGTAACACAATGGTACATATTTGTGTCTCTAAACAAATCTGAATATAGATAAAGTACAGTAAAAATATGGTATAAAAGATAAGAAATGGTACATCTGTGCTGGGCATAGTGCCTTATGCTTGTAGTCCTAGCATTTTGGGAGGCTGAGGCAGGAGGATTGCTTAAGGCTAAGAATTCACAGCCTCAGAAACATGGAGAGACTCTGTCTTTACAAAAAATTAGAAAAATTAGCTGGGCATAGTGGAGTACACCTGTAGTCCCCAGCTACTTTGGAGGATGAAACAGAAGAACCAGTTGAACCTAGGAATTTGAGGTTGTAGCGAGCTATGAGGATACCAATGCACTCTAGTTAGGGCAACAGAGTGAGACCCTATCTCAAACAATAATAACAGCAGCAAAACAAATAAATTGTACATCTGGAGACCATCCATGGAGCTTTCAGGACTCTGAGTAGCTCTGGGTGAATTAGTGAGTGAGTGTCGATTGATTGTGAAGGCTTAGTACATTACTGTAAACTCCTCTAGACTTTAGAAATGCTATACGCTTTGGCTACATTAAATATAGATGAAAATATTTTTTCCTTAATCATAAATTAACCTTCGCTTACTTTATAAACTTTTAGATTTTTTAACTTTCTTTTTTGTAATACACTTAGCTTAAAACATGAATCCATTGTACAGCAGAACAAAAACATTTCCTTATTCTATAAGCTTTTATCTATTTTAAAAATTATTATTTTTTTAGCTCTGTATAATTATTATTTTTTAAACTCTGTATCTTAGTTTAAAACTAAGACATAAACACACACATCAGCCTAGAGCCTTAGGCCTATGCAGGGTCAGGATCATCGGTATCACTGTGTTCCACCTGCACAACTTGCCCCCTGTAAGGTATTTAGGGGCAGTAACACACATGGAGCTGTCATCTCCTCTGATAACAATGCCTTATTCTGGAATATCCCTGAAGGACCTGCTGAAGGATGTTTTACAGTTAACTTTTTTTAATAGATAGAAGGATTAGACTCTAAAATGACGATAAAAAGTATGGTATAGTAAATAAATCAACACTATAGTCGTGTATTAACATCAGGTATTATGTACTCTACATAATTGAATGTGCTATGCTTTTATATGACTGGAAGTGCAATAGACTTGTTTACACCAGTATCACCAAAACACAAGAGTAGTGTGTTGCACTAAGATAGGAGTTCTTAACCTGTGGGTTGCGACCCCTTTGGGGGTTGAATGACCCTTTCACAGGGGTCGCCTAAATACATCCTGCATATCAGATATTTACATTATGATTCACAACAGTAGCAAAATTACAGTTATGAAGTAGCAACGAAAATAATTTTATGGTTGGGGGTCACCACAACATGAGGAACTATATTAAAGGGTCACGGCATTAGGAAGGTTGAGAACCACTGCACTAAGACATTATGACATCAGATAGGAAACTTTCCGCTCTATTACAATCTTACAGGACTCCCATTGTACACATGGTCATTACAGAAACATCATGTGGCATGTGACTGTATTGCTGTTTGTTCATCCATTCAGTGAACGTATGTGAGCCCCACATATGTTCAGGCACTGTGCTAGGCAGTATGAATGCATCCTATTAATATCCTGTTAATATTTAGAGAAGGATATAGACTCAAAGATTAGTGATTATAATTCAATGTGGCAAGTGTTATAATGGAGGAATACAAGGGAGGGACAGGCCGTGAAATTCATTCTGCAAGGAGTCAGGAAACTAAAGTGAAGGTGACACTTGCATGGAGCTTTGGAAGACTAGGATCAACTGGTATTAGCCACATGGATGAGCAACAGTGATGACAATGGTAGGTAGGGGGACAGGTAGCAGATAGACTAGATTAGCTCACCCATTTGTTTCATTCTCCTTGTGGTTCAGTCTTCCTAAACTGCAGAGACTAGCACGTCAAAAACAACGTTTGCCATTTCCTCTTGCAAGAAGGAAGGTAATTGAAGCTTTGTCAGAGATTAGAATCAGGAACTGAGTTGAATAGGAGAGAGTGGGAGAGAAGGCGTGGCACATGAGGCTCCCATTTTTCTGATGTGGCTCCTGTAGGTGCTGCGTCTTTCCTGTTCCCCAGAGGTGGAAGACGAGGTGTAACTCCCAGGTCCATGCTGAGCATTTGTGGGGAGACCGGTACTCATCTCAGAGAATCAAGAAGATGCCTTCAGGACGGGGTGGGTATTTAAATTCAGGCATATCTGAGTGGAGATGTCTAGAAGTGAGTTGAAAATAGAGTTTGGGAACTTCAGAGTACTGCTTTGAGTAGATGTAAAGATTGATGTAGTGTGAGACATTGGCATTAATTGCTCAGGAGATGTGTAGAATTTGGAGAGAAGTGGGCCAAGTGTACCACCTAACTGCTTTAAGAAAAACTTTTTGGGGATCATTTCACATTTACTGAAAAGTGTAAAGAATAGGGCAAAGAACACTCATATATCCTTTACCCGGCCTCATCTATTGTTAACATTTAATCCATTTCCTTTATCCTTTGCTCTCTCTGTGCACATGTATGTATATTTTTTCTGAACCATTTGATAGCAAATTGCCTACATCATGGCCCTTTACCCTTTACATCTTTAGTGAGTATTTCCTAAGAACAAGAATATTCTGTTCTATAACCACAGTACAGTTATGAGCTTCAGTAAATTTAACATTCGTACCATTCTATGATCTAATCTACCATCTGCATTTCAATTTGTTAATTAACCCAATAATATCCTTTGTAGGATTTTTTTCCCCTCTCTAGTACAGAATCCTGTCTGGGATCACATATTACATTTAGTTGTTATGTCTCTTTGGTCTTGTTTAACATGGAGCAGCTTCTCACCTTTTCGTTGTCTCTTGATATTGACATTTTAAAAAAAGATTGCAGCCCTCCCCATTCCTTTTAAAATAGAACGTCTCTTCTTTAGGGTTTTTCTTATTTTTCCTCATGATTAGATTTAGGCTATATGTCTCCTGTCAGAATATTACATAAGTAATGTGATCTTCTCAGGATCTCACATCCAAAGGCAAATTATACCCATCTGTCCCTTCACTGGTGATATTTAATTTTGATCACTCAGACAAGGTATCCAGTTTCACTATCTAGTTAACATTTTCTGTTTTTGCTGCTAATAAGCCATCTATGAGGAGATGCAAATCCACACAAATGTCCTGCTTCTCAGCAAAATTTCCCCCCTAAGTTGAGCCTCTGCTGCTGATAATCCAGTGGTGACTGTGAGCGGTTGAGGAATGATGGTTTTGGAACTCTAGCACTGTGCTGCATTTGCCTTTTAGTCCTTTGCATTCTCTAAGCCAGTGGTTTTCAACCTGTGGGGTCGCAACCCCTTTGTAATGATGAAAATACATCGCAGCCTCAGGAAGGTTGAGAACCACTGCTAAGCAAAAGCCCTGTCTTCTATGCCACTTTTAATTTATTTATCTATTTATTGTAAGTATGGAGTAATGGATTCTTATTTTTTAGTGGTTTATAATTTGTTGTTTCACTTTATAGTTTGGGTGCTCAAATTTCCCCAGATTTCAAACTCCTGTGGCCTTGTGACATACCTCTATTACTTTCTTGAGCACTTTCTTACTTTCTAGCAGAAAAACATCTTTCTGGTTCATCCTATACCTTCTGCCCCCCAGCTCTGGAACTAGCTACTTGTCCAGGGATCCCTGGTTCTTTTTAGTGGCAACCAGTATTAGAAACCAGCATCTGGGTGCTGCATGGGTTCATTGTCCCTGCGGTGTCTTTGTTTCCAGGTTCTTATAGCAGACAGAGCTGAGAAATGTATGTTTGCATTGTATACACACACATGCACACATGTAGCTATACATACACATACGTGCACATAACATTTTAGAAATAAGTCATAGGTTTATACCAATCTCTCCCATTTCAATTCACGTTCCCAGAGTTTTCCCTGCTGCCCCCGACCCCCCTCCCCCCCCCCGTTCCATATTTGTTTTTCCTTTCTTTTATAGCAAGAACTGTTTCATTAACATTTAAAAAGTAGGTGTGAGGAGAGCATAGAAACAGACAAGGAACAACTAGAAAAGGAGGAGAAAAGCAGCAGAGGGAATATCCAAGGCATCCAGGCAGAATTGAGTTTCAGCCCTGTCAAATTTCATTTCCACTAAAATAAGAGACAAAAGAAGAAAGAACACATTTTAGGGGAAGACTTTGGCCATAGTAAGATCAATTTTGGATCTACTGAGCTTGGTTATATGGAAAATGAAAGGACCATGGGGGATCCAGGTGAAGTTGTCCCGAAAATAGGCTCAAGAATACATCTGGAACTCGGGAGAGTGTTCATGGCCACAGATGTAAATTTTAGAGCCTTTATTCATTTACTGAACAAATATTTATGAAACATTCACTCTGCAGGTGCTGTGCTGGCCATTGGTAATATCCAAAGCCACTGGCTGTCATGGAGCTAATCCATTGCAGCGATTCTGGTGGTGGGGGCAGGCAGGGAGACAGGACATAAACATATAAGTAAATTTATGGGATATAATTTTAGATGGTGGTAATTACTATGAAGAAAGTAACAAAGAATATTTGATGAGGGTATAGACCAATGGTTCTCAATCTTCTTAATGCCTTTAATACATTTCCTGTGGGTCACGACCCACAGGTTGAGAACTGCTGGTATAGACAAAGGGTGAATGGAGAGTTGAATACTTACTTAGCTTGATTAAGGAGAAACTTTTCTTTAAAAATCTTTTTATTTTTATTTTCATTGCCTTGCATCCTGTTTATTTTTGTTTTTGTTATTTTGTTTTTAGTAACATAGTTTACTGAAGAAATATTTACTGAGTGTCTACTCTGTGCTAAGAACTGTGCTGGGCACTGATAGAGAAGTGGTCCCTCTCAAGGTGACTGTCTGGTGTTATGAGGGATATATATTAAGCAAAGAATAAAACATATAGATGTATAATTATCACAAAGCTATCAAACAAACAAATGAGTTGCTATGTGAACATCTAGTTAAGAAACTCCTGGTGGCCCCTTCTTGTTTGCCTACCCAGGATTCTTTGCTCCAACTTCCTGTTGTTCCTGATTGGGTTTGGTGATACACATCGTCAATCAAGCACCAAGGATTGATTTTGAAATAGGAATATGCCCAGAGTCAAGTCATCCAAGCCAGTAAGAGTGATTCCTGGGACTTTTTTTTTTTGAGACAGAGTCTTACCTTGTTGCCCTTAGTAGAGTGCTATGGTGTCATAGCTCACAGCAACCCCAAAGTCTTGGGCTTAAGTGATTCTCTTGCCTTAGCCTCCCAAGTAGCTGGGACTACAGGTGCCTGCCACAATGCCAGCTATTTTTTTTAGAGACAGGATCTCACTCTTGCTCAGACTGGTCTTGAACCTGTGAGCTCAGGCAATCTACCTGCCTCTTCAGCCTTCCAGAGTGCTAGGATTACAGGTGTGAGCCAGTGTGCCTGGCCCCTGGGACTTTTTTTTGAAACCCTCTTGGAGAAGTAAACCCACTCTTCCTTCTAGGCTTGAATGTGAGGGAGGAGGCTGGAACAACTGCAGCCATTTTGCTACTATGAAGGATGAGACTCTCTGAGGATGGAGCCAACATGGAGGAAATGAGACCAAGAAGTGGAGGAATATGTAGGTCCTGATGACCCTTCTGAAGCCCTGGTTCAAGCTTGAAGCTGACTCTGGACTTTGTGGTTACCTGAACCCACTTGGGCTGTCACTTGTGACCAAGATGAATTGAAACATAATTGAGTCAGGGAAGGTTTCCTTAGGGAAGAGACATGAAACCTGAGACCTGAGGGATGAGTAGGAATTAAGCTGGCCCAGAGCAGAGGGAGGTGAGGGAAGAAGTAGAAGCAGAGCAAATAGCACCACATGCCCAAGGGGCCTACAGCAGGTGAAGCAGCAGAACGTTGGAGGAATGGGGAGTGGGCCTGCATGCAGGGAGGGGACGGATTCTTGACAAACCTTTTTAACACAAGAAACTTCAAATGTATTAAAATGAGGAGAATAGAATAACAAACACCCAGGAACCAATCACCCAGCATCCTTGAAACCTACATTTCTGATTCTTCCTTGACTTCTGGCTTGATTGTTTTTAAGCCAAGGACTCCAGTTCCTCCAGAGTTATTGCTTTGGAGATGATGTTCATAGTATTATGCTATAACATCTCTCTAGAATGGCATCATTCTCGGCTGAGTACCAGTGCCCTGGTGCCCTGTACTTCTCCCTTTTTAGAATTTGTTGTTTAGTGTATGTGTGCATTCCCCAATAGCCAGAGGGAACCAGAGGCGAGAGACTGAGGCTATTCTTGCCTGTTTCATTCTAGTGCCTTGTAGGGTATGTAAAATAAACATACCCCTGCAGGAAAAAAAAAAAGAAGGAAGGAAGGTGAAAAGTGGAAGGTGAGAGGTGGGGCATAGGCTAGGGACAAGAAAGGCAGGTGAGGTAAGTTGTAGAAATGTGTCTAATTTGTGTGGGGATTGGGCTTTGAGGAGCTGCCAACAGGGTGGTATCTTCTATTTTATGTGTCCAGAGTAGGATAGGCTTTTAGGATGGGTGTGATGAGCTCAAGGCAGAAATTCTGAGTGTCTATCAACTGGTGAACGCCTTTCGGGGCTGGGATTGGAGTTCAGAAGCAGGTGGAGGTGCTGTGGTAGGGGTGAACCTGAGTGTCTGAGGGCTTCCTTTGGCCCTGACAAGTACATGTACAAGTACAAGTTGTATGGTACAAAGGTATGCCTACAACCTGTTAGACCTGCCTGTCTACCAGACTCCAGGTCATTGGCTGAAAGCCTGATGGTGGGAACCTTACATTGACTTGACCCCTTGGAATCTTTTCCTTAGGTGATGATTATGGCAGTAGAAAGCCTGCAAACACTCTCATGTGCTCAGGAAAGTGGACTTTTTGTTTCCAGCACTCTGGGACCTAAGTTCTTTGAATGAATAAGACATTATAAAAGACTAGGACAACTCCTAAAGGAGATAAATACAAGGTGCTGATTCTGCCACCAGTTACCTCTGAGACTTTCTCTGTGACTCATGGTTTCTTTTTTTTTTTTTTTGGCTGGGGACCGATTTGAACCCACCACCTCTTGTATATGGGGCCAGCACCCTACTCCTTTGAGCCACAGGTGCTGCCCAACTCATCGTTTCTTAACTGTCAAAAGGGAGGCAATGCATTTACATAGCTTCCCAATGTTGTTAAGGTGATCAAATCAATGTGGTGAAACTCTTTGGAAAAGCGTAAAGTACTGTAAAATGTAATTATTATCACTGCCTGTAATTGTGTACAGTAGATGACATTATAGAATGATAAATTAAGTGTACGTTGGTCAGCTGTCACCTAACCCTTCTTCCCTTTTTACAGTGTCTTCCTAAGAGGTCAGTTCACACTTTCAAAATGAAGTGGGAAAAAACTTTATTACCACATGTATTAATTTTCTATTGCTGTCATAACAAACTACCACAAACTTAGTGACTTTAAAACATACACATTTACTCTCTTACAGTTCTGGAGGTCAGAGGTATGAAAGGGTTCTGTCTGGGTTAAAGCCAAGGTGTGGACAGGGCTGCATTCCTTCTGGAGGCTCAAGAGGAAAATCTGTTTCCTTCTTTCTTTCAACTTCCAAAGGTCACTTGTGTTTCTTTTCTCACGGTCTCCTTCTTTCAAAGCTGGCAGTGTTGCATTGCTCTGTGCCTTTCTTCCACAGTCACACCCTCCTCTTCAGCTTCTCTTATACACTTAAGGACCTTGTGATTACATGAGGACCACCCAGATAATCTGGGATTATCTCTTTAAAGTCAACCAATTAGCAACTATGAGTCCCCTTTACCCTGTAACCTAACATAGTCACAGGTTCTGGGGATGGTACATGGCTATCTGTGGGGTGCTATTAATCTGACTACCACAGTGTATGTTTTAGAAATTTTCTACCTGAAAAGAACTTTGGCAAAAGCAAAATGGAAAATCAAAATTCTTCCTAATTTGCTCCAGGTACTACTGAATGAATACTAGCATTGTTCTTTTTCTTGAGAATCCAGCAACACCTAGTGTCTCTTCAGATAAATTTCAACAGAAATTATGCTCAATGACTGATGGAGAAGAGAGGAAATTCTTGCTATGCAAAGGGGAAAAGGCTGGCAATTCTTCTTCTATATGTTTCTTGGATTTATTCTGAGTCCCCACATCTGTGCTTCTATTCACAAGCCCTTATGTTAATTTGTGTGTGGGGCATGGCACCATACTGGGCTCTGTGGTAGATAGAGCGGAAAGATAAGAATGTGACCCCTGTCCTCCAATGGCTTATAGTCTCATTGGGCAGACAAGATGCATTCTGATTAAAGCATATATACTAATTTATAAAACATCAAAGACTTAAGGGCCAAGTGCACCAGTTATAATTAGGTTCAGTTGTACATAAATTAAAACCCAAAAGAACAGTGAATTAAACAGCAGATACATTTATTTCTTGCTCTTGGAAAGAACTGGTATAGCTGCTTTGGAAAACACTTTGGCAGTTCCTCAAAAAGTTAAATATGGAGGTATGATGTGACCAACTGATTCTTCTCTTAGAAATGAAAACATATATCCACAGAAAAACTTGTGCATGAATGTTCATTGTAGCATTATTCAGAAAAGCTGAAAATTGGAATAGTTGATAATTGATAAGAAAAAAGTGATATATCCACAGATGGAATATTATTTAGCCACCAAAAGGAATAAAGTATTGATACATGCTACAACATGGATGAAACACAAAAGGTCATATATTGTGTGACTCCATTTACATGAAATGTCTGGAATAGGCATATCCATAGAGGCAGAAACAGATTAGTGGTTGCTAGGGGGCTGGAAGACAAAGAAGGGATGATGGGGAATGAATGCTGATGGATACAGTGTTTATTTATGGAGGGATAAAAATGTTCTAAAATTAGTGACGATGATTGAGCAACTTTTTAGATTTAACAGGAACCCCCTCCAAACCCTGGATTGTACACTTTAAGTGAGTGAATTGTTTTTTATTTAAGTAAGTGAATTGTTTTATATGAGAGTAATACAATAAACTCATTTAATAGCTCGGTAAGGTTACTAAAAAATACCAAGAGAATCAAGGAGACAAAATGGGTGATGAATAATTAGAGGACATGAAGAAGAAATTAGAAAATCACCTCTTACTGGTATTTTGCCCCCTGAATTTCTTTTCTGGGTCTTAGAGTGGCCACCCCATGTGTTGGGTCTCCCTTCCTACCCCTCCCCATAGTATGGTTAGCAGAATGTTCACTCTATGAGGCAGACTCTGGCTCGTGACCAAGAGAGAGATGGTAATTTTGCTCCCTATGGAGATAAAATGGAGAAGATGCTGATGGAAACACACATTTCTAGAGAAAGGAGTAGGATTCACAGCCCTTGAGAGTATCCCCACATGAGAGGAATCTTTGAGGCACCTCTGGTCCTGTGGAATAAATGTCCTTGGGAGTCCCTGGCTCCGTGCGGGCTCTGTGGGCCTGGAATATCCCAGTGCCCACTGCATAGTTTACTCATCTCTTTGGAGAATGAAGAATCTTGGGGTGGCAATGCTAAAAGCTAACTGTGTCTCTAATCTCCACAGTGGACTGGAACTGTTTGAGTTTGTCCTTGCTTCTCTGCCTGGCTTGTGCTCAGGACCCTCCAACTACCCACCTTCTCATGTGTCCCCTTTGATAGAGTAGTTCCTCACTAACATATGTTCTGATGTCTCCTTCACAGCCATGTTACTTTATTTTTGATCTGTTTCCTGTTGTTTATCTTGTGTGGCACAAACTAAAGTACTGTTTCTTACAGGGTTAGATACCACTCCTCATACCACTGGACAAGTTATTTGCCTTGTTCTAGTAGGCCTTTGTAAAGTGCAGGTTGAATGAGAGCCATACTTCACCCTGGATGACTCATGCCTACTTCTATGACCTTGGTTCTTTGGGGTCTAGAAAGTGTGAAATGCATGGCAGGTGATTCTGAACTCAGATGGCAGAGCCATTGTAGAAGACAGTGTCCTAACTACACTTAGTGTAGACAAGCATAGGTCCATCCGCATACCTCTTTCCCAGACCACCTTATTCCCAATTTTCCAATCTTGTTCCTTGTAAGACCCTGACCAAATAGTTAAACTTCTTTTCACTGCTCAGGAATATACGTATGTCTGTGTTCAGACCACTCCATATGAAGTAGATGTTCAACTATACTTCTTGCCCCCAAAAGGTGTGGCACACATCAAGACCCCATCCCACTCCCTCCTTCTTTCTCTCTCTGCTCTTCCCTTCCCCCACCCCCATCATTAATTGTCCTCATATCAAATTGAGTACATAGGATTCATGCTTCTCCATTCTTGTGATGCTTTAATAAGAATAATGTGTTTAACTTCCATCCAGGTTAATACAAAGGCTGTAAAGTCTCCATCTTTTTTAATGGCTGAATAGTATTCCATGTTGTACATATACCACAGTTTGTTAATCCGTTCCTGGGTTGGTAGGCATTTAGGCTGTTTCCACATTTTGGCGATTGTAAATTGAGCTGCAATAAACAGTCTAGTGCAAGTGTCCTTATGATAAAAGGATTTTTTTCCTTTTGGGTAGATGCCCAGTAATGGGATTGTAGGATTAAATGGGAGGTCTAGCTTGAGTTCTTTGAGGGTTCTCCATACTTCTTTCCAAAAAGGTTGTATTAGTTTGCAGTCCCACCAGCAGTGTAAAAGTATTCCCTTCTCTCCACATCCACGTCAGCATCTACAGTTTTGAGGTTTTGTGATGTGGGCCATTCTTGCTGGGGTAAGATCGTATCTCAGGGTAGTTTTGATTTCCATTTCTCTAATAATTAGGGATGATATTTTTTCATGTTTGTTAGCCATTCATCTTTAGAGAAGGTTCTATTCATGTCTCTTGCTTATTGATAGGTGGGATTGTTGGCTTTTTTCATGTGGATTAATTTGAGTTCTCTATAGCTCCTAGTTATCAAACTTTTGTCTGATTCAAAATATGCAAATATCCTTTCCCATCATGTAGATTGTCTATTTGCTTTGGTTGTTGTCTCCTTAGCTGTACAGAAGCTTCTCAGTTTAATTAAGTCCCATTTCTTTATTTCTGTTGTTGTAATTGCCATGGCAGTCTTCTTCATGAAGTCTTTCCTCAGGCCAATGTCTTCCAGTGTTTTTCCAATGCTTTCTTTGAAGATTTTTATTGTTTCATGCCCTAAATTTAAGTCCTTTACACATCTTGAATCAATTTTTGTGAGTGGAGAAAGGTGTGGGTCCAGTTTCAGTCTTTTACATGTGGATATTCAGTTCTCTCAGCACCATTTATTGAATAGGGAGTCTTTCCCCCAAGGTATGTTCTTGTTTGCTTTATCAAAGATTAGGTGGTTCTAAGATGTTAGTTTCATATCCTGGTTTTCTATTCAATTCTAAATGTCTATGTCTCTATTTTTGTACTAGTACCACGCTGTCTTGATCACTATGGCTTTGTAGTATAGCCTAAAATCTGGCATGGTGATGCCCCCAGCTTGGTTTTTATTACTACGAACTGCCTTAGCTATACGGGGTTTTTTCTGGTTCCATACAAAATACAGAATCATTTTTTCCAAGACATGAAAGTACTATGTTGGTATTTTAATAAAGAGGGCATTGAATCGGTAGATTGCTTTGGGAAGTATAGACATTTTAACAATGTTGATTCTTCCCAGCCATGAGCATGGTATGTTCTTCCATTTATTAATATCCTTTGCTATTTCCTTTCTTAGGATTTCATAATTTTCTTTATGGAGGTCCTTCACTTATTTTGTTAGGTATATTCCTAGGTATTTCATTTTCTTTGAAGCTATGGTGAAGGGAGTTGTGTCCTTAATTAGCCTCTCATCTTGACTATTATTGCTGTAACTTGTGGCTACTGACTTGTGGACATTGATTTTATATCCTGAGACATTAATGTATTTTTTGATGACTTCCTGGAGTCTTGTGGTTGAGTCTTTAGGGGTTCTCTAAGTATAAGATCATGTCATCAGCCAAAAGGGAGAGTTTGACCTCCTCTGCTCCCATTTGGAAGCCCTTTATTTCCTTGTCTTGCCTAATTGAATTGACTAGAACTTCCAGCACTACATTGAATAGTAATGGTGACAGAGGACAACCTTGTCTGTTTCCAGTTCTAAGAGGAAAAGCTTTCAGTTTTACTCCATTCATTATAATATTAGCTGTGGGTTTGTCATAGATAGCTTTGATCAGTTTCAGAAATGTGCCTATACTCTTCAGTGTTCTAATTAGAAAGAATGCTGGATTTTATCAAATGCTTTTTCTGCATCTATTGAGAGGATCTTATGGTCTTTGTTTTTGCTTTTGTTAATACAGTGGATAATGTTTATGGACTTGCGTATGTTAAACCAGACTTGCATCCCTGGGATGAAACCTATTTGATCATGATGTATGACTTTTTTGATGATAAGCTATAATCTATTGGCTAGGACTTTGTTGAGAATTTTTGCATTTATATTCATTAGTGAAATTGGTCTGAAATTCTCCTTTTTAGTTGGGTCTTTCCTTGGTTTTGATATCAGGGTGATGTTTGCTTTGTAGAACGTATTGGGGAAGATTCCTTAATTCTTTGGAATAATTTCTGCAGTACGGGAATAAGCTCTTTCTTGAAGGTTTGATAGAATTCTGGTGTGAAGCCATCAGACCAGGGCATTTTTTTTGTTGGAAGATTTTTTACTGTTTCTTTAATCTCAGTGCTTGAAATTGGTCTGTTCAGGAGCTCTATTTCTTCCTGGCTAAGTCGTCTAGGGAGAGGGTGTGATTCCAAATATTGATCCATATCATTCACATTGTCAAATTTCTGGGCATAGAGTTTCTGGTAGTATTTAGAGATGATCTCTTATATCTCCGTGGCATCAGTTCTTTCCCCTTTATCATTTCTGATTGAGGTTACTAGAGATTTTACTTTTCTGTTTCTAGCTAATCTGGCCAAAGGTTTATCTATTTTATTTATTTTTTTCAAAAAACCAACTCCTTGTTTCATTAATTTTCTGAATGATTTTTTGTTTTCAGTTTCATTGATCTCTGATTTAATTTTGGATATTTCTTTTCTTCTGCTGAGTTTAGGCTTAGATTGTTCTTCTTTTTCCAATTTCATAAGATGGCTTGTGAGTTTTTTGATACATTCCCTTCCTGTTTTTTGAATTTAGGCATCTAAAGCAATAAATTTTCCTCTCAGAACTGCTTTTGCAGTATCCCACAGGTTTTGGTACCTTATGTCTTCATTATTGTTATGCTCAAGGAAGTTAATGATTTCCTCTTTTATTTCTTCCTGCACCCAACTGTCATTCAACAGAAGGTTGTTTAATACCAATGCCTTCATGTGGGTTTGAACGTATTTGTTGGATTTGAGTTCTACCTTTAGTGCCTTGTGGTCTCAGAAGATACAAGGTAAAATTTCAATTCTTTTGATTCTGTTGAGGTTTGTTTTAGGATATTAGAATATGATCAATTTTGGAGAATGTTCCATGGGGTGATGAGAAGAATGTATATTCTTTATCTTTGGGAATGAGTGTTCTATATGCGTCTATCAAGCACAGTTGTTCTAGGGTCTCATTTAAGTCTCTTATATCTTTGTTTAACTTCTATTTAGAGGATCTGTCCAGCTCTGTAAGAGGAGTGTTAAAGTCCCCTATTATTATGGTATTATAGCATATCATATTACTTAGCCTGAGTAAGGTCTGTTTCAAGAATCTGGGAGCATTTAAGTTGGGTGCATAAATATTTAGAATTGAAACATCTTGTATTTTTCCCTTGACCAATATAAAGTGACCATCTTTGTCTTTTTTGACTTTAGTTGCTTTAAATCCACATGTATCTGAAAATAAAATTGCAACTCCTCTTTTCTTCCAAGTTCCGTTTGTCTGAAAAATTGTATTCCAACCCTTAACTCAGAGTTTTAATTTGTCTGTTGAAGCTAGGTGTGTTTCCTGCAGAAAGCAAATGGATGGCTTCTGTTTTTTTTTTTTTTTAATCCAATCAACCAATCTATGCCTCTTCAGTGGGGAATTCAAGCCATTAACATTTATTGAGATAATTGATAAGTGTGGTAGTGTTCTATTCATCTTGTTTTGTGAGAGTCCATTGTTTAGTTTTATCTTTTGTATCATTGTGGAAGTTAGGTTCTGTCCTTTAATTTCTGAGTTCTTACTTTGCTGTTGATCCATTGTGATGGTCAGAATGCAGAACAGGTTGAAGTATTTCCTGTAGAGATGGTCATGTTGTGGCAAATTTCCTCAATGTTGTATATCAGTAAATGATTTGATTTCTCTGTCTATTTTAAAGCTTAGCTTAGCAGTATATAGAATTCTGGGCTGGAAATTGTTCTGTTTAAGTAGATTAAAGGTAGATGACCATTGTCTTCTTGCTTGAAAAATTTCCTTAGAGAAGTCTGCAGTCACCCTGATGGATTTGCCCCTGGAGGTCAACTGGTGCTTACTCCTGGCAGCTTGAAGAATCTTTTCTTTTGTCTTGAGTTTGGACAGGTTTATCACAATGTGTCTTAGAGAAGCTCTGTTACAGTTGAGGTGACCTGAGGTCCTATATCCCTCTGAAAGGAGTGTGTCAGAATCTTTGGTGATATTTGGGAAATTTTCATTTATTATATTTTCTAGTATGGCTTCCATTCCCCTGGGGCATTCTTTTTCCCCTTCTGAGATACCTATAACTCATATGTTTGAACATTTCATAAAGTCCCATAATTCTGTCAGTGAATGTTCTGCTTTCTCTCTCTTCTTTTCTGTTTCTTTAACTGTCTGAGTTATCTCAAGAGCTTTGTCTTCTACCTCTGAGATTCTTTCTTCTGGATGGTATAATCTGTTGTTGATACTTTCTATTGCATCTTGAAGTTCCCTAATTGATTGCTTCAGTTCCTTCAGCTCTGCAATATCCTTTCTATATTCTTCATATCATTCATCTCTTATTTGATTCTGTTTTGGGATTTTCTTTTGGTTATTTTCCACTTTATTAGCAGTTTCCTTCATTGTTTCCATCATTTCCTTCATTGTTTTCATCATCTGTATTCTAAATTCCTTTTCTGTCATTTCTAACATTTCTTTATAGGTGGAATCCTCTGCAGTAGCTATGCTACCTCATGGTCCCTTGGGGGAAAGTTGCTCTGGACTGGTTTTTCATGTTGCCAGGATTTTTCTGCTGATTCTTCCTCATGAGTGTTTTCTTTTATCTGTTTCCTTGCCCTAATTTTCATTTCACTTCCTCTTGCTCTTTAAGTTACCATGCCTCTGGAGCAGGGTTTCTATGAGTCCCAGTGTGCCAAAACTGGTCTCACTCTATGCCCCTGAGAGACAAGGCTGTAAAGTGTCTCAGTCCCTGCCTTTAGGCACCTCAGTCACTAGATTACTAGCCCAGGGTCTTGTGCCCGATCCTTGCTCTGTGACCCTAAGGGCAGAGCTTGCTGAGGCAGTTCTCCCATGATGGCTGTGCTGTGGCCCACCGCCAAACGCTATTAGCTCCATCTGGCTCAGTGGCTTAGTCTGGGGCCCTAGACAATGCTTAAAGTCCCCTGTACTCTTGCCTAAGTTCTCCCAAGGTAGTTCAACTGAGTGCCAAGTCCAAAAAAAAAAAAAAAAAAAAAAAAAAAAAACACTCACAGGTAAGGCCTTTCCAGTTTGCAATCTCACTGCTGCTGTACTTACAGCTGCAGGTGGGATTAGACTGAATGAACACATGAACCACTTGCCAGTTCTCCACTGCTTTTGTCCTCCTCATGAGGCCCAGAAATCTCTCGCTGACCCCCTGTGTCCCTAAAGGGATGATTCTGGGCAGATCCTACCAGCCAGAGATGCCTGGAGTCTTCTTTCCCCAGTCTCACTGTGCCCAGTTGCAAGGAAGCTGTTCCTCTGTGAATCATTCTTATCCACCACAGATACTTCTTACATCACAGTAAATGCTAAATGATAAGATGGCTGAGCATCTAGGGCCTCTACTTGGATGCCAGCCTTCCCAACAGAATGCCATCATGGTGGGGGGAAGGGGAGTGAGGCAGGAGAGGAGATTGAAAATATGAGCATGCTATGACTCAGCTGGCTACCATGTGGATTTAAGAATGACAGATTCCTCAGTCTTGTGGGATCATTTTCTGACAGGCTTTGATTTTTTTTCCAGGCAATCCATATGGAGGCTGACAGGAGAAGAATTTATCTGTCAGCTGCCATCTTGCCTCAGTCAAAGATTCAAGGCATGGAGCATCAATTTCCTCATGTACTTAGGTACTTCCACCTAAGTACCCAAATGTACTTAGGTGGAAGCTGACCAGATCTGCTGCAGTAGGATATCTTTGGTTAATAGGGACCCCAGGAGTAACCTGGGGGTTGGATGTAGAAATGTGGGATATAGGTTGGTAGCTATGTTCAGAACAAGGGACCCAAGTCCCTGGATTCAAGTAAGACCAAAAACCTCTAGCTTATCAATCAACTGTAGGTCTCAGATGAACTGGATGGAAGAGATTCTGCTGCATTTATCTCTGAGATGAAGTGTCTTAATCCATATTATTAACTATGACTGTCATTTACTTTATCTCAGTAACAAACATTTTGTCTGCAGCTCCATAGCCATGTTTTCTGATGCCCACTTACTCTCTTCACAGGGAGTGGTATCTCAAACTTAACATGTCCACAATGGAGTGAGAGTTCCTCCTGCCCAACAGACTTGTTGCTTCCCTGGGTTGCTCAGGTCCAACTCCTAGAAGCTGCACTTATTGCTTTCTTCTTCTCTTTCCCTCAATGCCCTCCCTCTCTATTCCCCCCATTTACCCCAGTAACAAATCTTCTGAGATCTGTCTTGAATCTGGCTGCTGTTTTCCATCCCAATTGAATCCACTTTTACCTTTATGTGTACTGGTGTGACAGTAACTTCCTAATAGTTCTCCTTCTTCTATACCAGCTCCACATAAGGCCATTCCTCACACAACAGCAGGAGTAATTTTAGAGAAATGTAAAGTAGATCATGTCACTACTCTGCTTAAAACCTTCTAATACACACCTTCCTGTAGTCAGCAGAAACTCCGGTGATGTGCGTGGTATGGTCCTATTGGCCTCTCTCACCCTCTGCGATACCACTCACTTCCTCCACTGCTGCATTCCGCTATACTGGCTTTCTTTTTGTCCTAAGTTTTGAGGACTTTGCACTGGCTGTTCCCTCTGCCCAACATGCTCTTCTCCTTGACTTTTTTTTTTTTTGAGACAGAGTCTCACACTGTCACCCTGGGTAAAGTACTGTGGCATCATCATAGCTCGCAGCAACCTCAAACTCCTGGGTTCAAGTGATCCTCATGCCTCAGCCTCTGGAGTAGCTGAGACTACAGATGCCTGCCACAATACCTGGCTAGTTTTTCTATTTTTAGTAGAGATGGGGTCTTGCTCTTACTCTGGCTGGTCCCCAATTCTTGAGCTTACGTGATCCTCCACCCTCAGCTTCCTAGAGCCCTAGGACTACAAGAGTGAGCATAGTGCTTTGCCTTCTTCCTGACGGGGCTGGTTCTTGTGATTCATGGCTAGTCCAAATGTCATCTCAAAGACTCTGTCCAGTTCAATGTAGCCTACCTAGTATCTATCACATATCCTTATTTCTAATTTTATCTTTGCTTGTTTATTGTCTCTGCCTTGACCCCCTTAAAGTCTGAGTTCTATGACAGCAGAGAACTTGCCACTCCTTTTCACTTTTGTATTTACTGTACCCAGAAGAGTGCTTGGAATGAAGTAGGCAGTTAAGAAATATTTCTTGAATGAGAACATGAATACTGATACTTATGATGGAAGTATTTATAAGTAAAACAAGACTTCTTCTTATAAATATAAAATGCCCAAGAAACATATTTGTCAAATAATCTAAAAAAGGGCATCTTTTATCATATTGCATCCTCATTTATAAGTGAAATACATTTGTAATTTCCCTTTTACAGTAGTATATTTTCACCAATTTTAATATCAGGTGTATCCAGATTAAGTAGAATGATTTTGAAGTATTTCTTTTTCTATTGTCTATAAGATTTGGTATGTTCTGTTTTTTTGAAATTATCTTTTATTTATAAATATTAGTTGTCTATTTTTTTGAGACTTTGGAAAAAACAAAATAATAATAAGAAGTTAACTGATCAAAGTATTCTATAAGAGACATACTTCTATCTGACAATGTGAATGTTACTTTCTTTGCATTATTACTATTATTATTGCTTAATAATTCATTGCAGCAATCGTCTGATTTCTTTTGTAAATGTATTTATCTTCTTTCGTTCTTTATGAGGTTTTTGTTCTCAGTCCTTATGTTAAATATCATTATTGTCATTAAATTTAGCCTTTTAATTCTGTGAAGGCAAAAGTGGAAACCTAATATACACATGTATATGTAAGAAAATAAATTAAAAATAAATAAATAAGTAAAAATTAATTGTTGTCTCATTTCTAGTAGACACAAAGAGCCAAGAAAAATGAAATAAAAGGCATCCAGATTGTAAAAAAAAAAAAAAAGGGCATCTTATTTTCCCATTTGACTAAAGAAAACAGAGACTGTTTCCAGAGGACTAACAATTTGAGCCTATGGCTTAGATAGAAAATTTATGCTTTCTTAAGGAGGATTTGGGTTTTGAATCAGTTTGTTAGATAATTGCCTCAGAAAAGCCCCTTTCCCAGAAAGCTCCTTCATGCTTTATACAGACCAAGACTAACTGTCTCACTCTTAAAATTACAGCTCCTTTCCATGCACAGGGAATTGCCCTCTAAACAATAGGGAATGGGCTGCTTACCTCCCTGTCCCAGTTACCTGCTAAAAATTTCAAACTTATGACCCCCCAATGGCTCTTCCTGCCAGAGCAATAACTCCTTATTGGCTATCCCACCATCCCATCACCATTCTGAGACTTCCCTATATAAGGGTACGCTTCTCTTCTCTCTCTTTCTCTCTCCCCCCTCTCCTCTCTCTCTTCTCTCTCCCTCTCTCTCTCCCTCTCTCTCCTCTTTGCTCTCTCCTCTTTTCTCTTCTCTTTTTCTCTCCTCCTTGGTACTGCTCTACAGCCTCCCTCCCCCAGAAATAAAGACCTTTCGTACAAACCTTGGTGGTCTGTGAGATCTCTGCTGGTCGAGTGCCCCCCTTGCATAGTTAGTTCAATTAGACATAACTAACATGGTTAAAAATTTTAAATGGACCACATTGAAGTTAATTCATCTGTTTAGAACAGAGATAACTAGATCCTCTATGAAGCTAAGAAAAAAAATCTTTGAAACCCCAACCCATGCCAATGAGGTTGTTTTGTGGAAATCACACAACATAAGACATATATTTTAGAACATTTGTATAACTACTGTATGCATGCTCCAGAAGATCTTGTCACTCTTTGATGTTACTTTTGAAAGTAACTAGTTTAAGATGATTCTCTCACCTGGAGGCAGAGCCAAGACCAGAAGTCAGAGTTCCTAAGACAGAGTCCAAACTTTTACAATATACTATAGTGCGCTTTCCTTGATTCTTCTATCATCCTAAAAGACCCCCTGAAAAACAAACAAACCCACTGAGATTTGTCTTAAACAATGGCCTGTGTGTTCTGGTGTAATCCCCATGGGTCTCTGAATCCTGCTGTGGTTGGTAACGATCTTCATTTCTAATTTTGCAATTCTTGACCATTCTTGACTCTTCATCAAGCACATATGTTTTTGTCATTGTATTTTCATCCAGGGCTCCAGTAAGACCTAAACAGTCACAGTAAACATTCTCATTCCAACTAGTTATTAGTCTGTTAAAATTCACTAGAAATAAATTGCACTGGGTGTGTTTTCTCATAGCGACATAGTTTGTCTCATAATGAATCAACAAATGTGATTGTCTTTTCCCTTTTCTTTGACAGGTTTAGATTTTCATAATTTTAGAAAGTTTATACAGTTCTCAAAAAAGTAAAAACAGTTTTTGGGGTACTGTATTACTACAATTAACAGCTAGGACCATCAGGACTCCAAATACTTTGTTTGGAAAATTTTGGAGAAAATGAATGTTTTACTTCACTGGAAACAATTCAATTCCATGTTCTCTTTCCTGTGTATGTGTTCGCCATTTATCTCTTTTCCTATCTTTCTGACTTTAGGGGTGGGAAGCAGGTAGCATTTTTAACTTGCAGAGTTTCACTATTCATTATTTGTCTTCTCTATACCATTAGATGGATGGATGATTAGGTAGATTTTGTGGATGGTGGTGGTAGACATTTATGTGCAATTTGAATAAGTTATTAGCTCTATAATGTCTAGCTAAACATGTGACCGAGAAGAGTGGAACCAGTGTATTGTGGTGGGAGCCTCTAGGTAAGCATGCCCTTTCTAAATATTGTTTTTGATGATTAGAACAGCATGATGGTCTTTTTTTCCAGGTTAGGTTTGAGGAAACAACAGAAAGCCCAGGACTTTGAGTTTATTTCTTCTGGAGTAAAAGATCCAGCCCAGACAACTGGCTAAAATCACCCCTGGTTCCTTCCTCCTGCAGATGAGTTTCAGATTTGCTGCAGCTGCTGCCTGTTCTCAGCATTCTCCTGGCCCTGCTCTGTTCCTGAGAAGGCAATTGCACATCTTGCTGCACACATCCTGTAGCCCTACCTTTGTGCAGCTGTTTCCTCCTCAGAAAAATGTTCTCAGCACATAAAGCAGCGGCTGAAGGGAACAGCTTCGGGCCCAGACTAAGGGGAGCTTGCCGGCTGCAGTGCACAGCTGCACCATCTCCAGCAGTGAAGGACGCTGCTAACTCTGCGTAGGAAACTAATGGAGAGTCCCTAAGAAACCCACGCTCCAGGTTGGCTCACTCAGTCTTCTCCCCCACCTCCAGACCCCCAGGTGAGACTAAAACAACCCAACAGGTCACGCAACCAGCAGGCAGCTCAGTCCGCGTTCCTGTAAGAACGTGGCTTGGCAGCGTGCTTACACTCCTGGAATTCGACCTGAATCCTAGTATGTTTTGTTTTGTGGAAAGAAATGCTGTCATCATCGTTTCCCTTTGTTTTGCAGCAATTTATTTTCTTGTGGTAACGTAAAACATTTCTTCTGGGATGGGGTGAAAAAAGTCTGCTATAAATTTTTACTAGTGCAAAAGTACTTTGGCCTGATTCAGAGACTTCTGAAATGCCTCCAGCTAAGAAGGTTACCCGTGCAAGGTTTCAAACTGCCTCCTGGGAGCAGCAGCTAAAAAGCCCGTGGTACAAACGAGATACTGCAATTTGTAGGCA
Organism: Otolemur garnettii; assembly: GCF_000181295.1. NCBI lineage: Eukaryota > Metazoa > Chordata > Mammalia > Primates > Galagidae > Otolemur > Otolemur garnettii. The sequence goes on from NW_003852432.1 coordinate 1,759,924, forward strand.
TCTGTTTCAGCATTTATATTTAAATATATTTCTCTGGAAGAATTTTTAATTGGAGATTTCTCCTGGACAGCCAAACCTAGTTATTTCGCCTCATAACCAAGCTTTATTTGGGGGCTTTCTTTCCCCTGCGGTTCTTGCCCCGAAGCGAGCTGTAAAGCAAACCCACTCTGATACAGTTTGAAAAGTGCATTTTGTACTTGGCTCTTTCTTTGATCGAATTAATCTGGGCTTTTTTGTAGTTCTAAATGAGGCCTATGGGCTGACAATGTAGCTGTTTAAAGGGGATTTTAGGGGATAATAGCCAATGCAAATAGTGCCATGAGAATGGCAACTTGCTTTTGCACTTTCAATCACATAATAACAGCAAAGAAAGCTTTTAAAATGAATTGAAATTTTGTGGCATGCCATCTGGGATTATTTGGGGAAACAGTTCTGAATACTGCAGTTGGGCGAAAGAATGGAGAGACGGTCTGCTCTTAAGCTGACAACTTTCAGATGGCAACCTTATGCTAACTGGTGCAAAGTTGGCTAGCGGTTTTTTTTGTTTTTTTTTTGTAATTTTCTTTCTCTTGGATTATCTGCAAAAATTCTCTTTGATTGCTGGTATTTGGTTCTGAAAAACTTTTCTATTGTTGAAGAATTCAATTCAACCCCTTGCAGCTGCTGATCCCCTCATTGTTCCACTCGTTATGTGTATGCGGCTCAGATGAATGTAGCCAAGCCTTTTAGGGCCTTAATAGGTGTCTACATAAAGGTCATTTATTCTTCAGTACTTGTTTTAACAAAAGTTTATACACAAACAACCACCACAGCTAAAACATTTGCATTAATCAATTTCCTCCTGATGCAGAAATGCAAAAACTGCCTCAGGCCATGGCTGAAGCATGAAAAATGGTTTCTGTATATGATGTCATAAAGCAGTAAATAGTTTAAGAGGTTTCATCAAGGGCAAAGCATACTTGTTTGTTTCAGCATGTCTCTAGCTGATCGCCCATTCTAGTACTTCGGGATCTGTGCTGCCATACTCAGGTTAAGGGCTGGGGGCAGGGAGGAGTTTACAATGGAGTTTGTTGAGATTTTAGCTGTTTCCCTGATGGTTTACCTGGGTTTGGGAGCTGTTCTGCATCAACTTCTGGTGGGCATCAACTATTGTCTGCAGGAAAGGATGTGTGATTGATACCAGAATCTAGAGAACATTGCAGAAAGGGGGTATAATCAGGTATCTAAAAATTTTGAAGAATAAATACTTTCCTCTCAGGTATATGTTCCTCTGTTACACACAAAAGACAACCTCAGCTATCGCTTTTCATCTTGAAACCCCAGAGAAGGCAGCTTTTGGAATGAAGTAAATGATGAAAATAATAGCTACCAATTGTAAACACTCAGGAGGATGCTGATGTGCTAACTAAATACCAAACTGGTTGTAGACAAGCAAAGGTTTCTAAGGGGAGTGGATGCTGTTCATTGGTGCTGTGAGGGGATTGCCCAGCCAGTGGATGGTGGACGTCACGTGGGAATTACAAAGCTCTGGCCACGTGGGGGAGGGAGTGAGGAGGCCCACCCACCTTGCTTCCTGGGAACAGCTCTGAAGAGCCAGCCTCAGCTGCTGGGTAATTCAGAGATACAGCCACAATCTCAGATCCATCTCAGGATAGCACTTAGTACCTGCTCATGGCTCTGTATCCACCCAAATCCTCCAGGAACTAAACACAAACATACTGTCTACTATTTGTAGGTTATTCTCTTCTCCTGCGTTGGTTTGCTTGCTCATTAATCTTCCAAGCTCAAGGCTTAGACTGGAAAGGTTAAGGATTCAAGTCATAAGAACCTTAAGGGTTTGGTGAAGGCTGAAACCTCTGTGATTTGACCTCTGGGAGTGGCTCCAGCCCTTCCCTATTCTCCTGTGTGGTCTTTGTCCCTTACACCCTGGGCTGGGCAGGGGTCATAGCTCTCTCAGGTGCTACGGACGCTTCCAGGGGAGCTACTGAATTCTCTCCCATGGTGCTTCCCAAGCTTTAATGAGCATGTGGATGACCTGGGGATCTTGTTAAAGTGCAGATTCTGATTTAGTTAGTTCAGAATGGGGCTTGACAATCAGCATTTCTAACAAGCTCCCTGATGAGACCAATGCTGCCTGGAATTCTGGGTTCTAACTTACCTGGGGATGAAGTATAGCTCTCACTGTCCCAGAGCCAGGGTATCTGTTCAATGATGGGAATAAAAATATCCATTGATGAGATGAGAAATTTCTTGACTTTTCCATTCCAATAATTTTTTTGGGGAGATGAGGAAAGGGTTGGGAATAGTCTAGTTTTGGGGAGGCTTATCTTATGTTTATCTTGCACCTGATTTGATTCTTTAGTTTTAAGCAGAGGAAGCAGAGTAAATGATAATTAGTTCCAATTTTTTATTATTTCTGTACTCACTTTTAAAATTGCCAAATATATGCTAGAGGCACTGTGTCAGATGCTGTGGGTACCCTGGTGGCAGACAGATATCATCTAGGCTCTTCAGAGATTTATACTTCTAGAGCTCAGAATAGTGGGGCTCAGCACTGGCCACACACTGGAATCACCTGGGGAGTGTTTATAAGTATGCCTGGACCTCATTCCCACTCCCACAGAATCAAGTTAATTATTTTGGGGAGGGCAGTCATCGCATTTTTGGAGATTCTCTGATATGCAGTCAGGACTGAGGACCCCTGGCTCAGAGGACTGGTCTAGATATAGGAGGATGTGGGTGGGAATTGTGAGAAAAGCTGCCTCAGATCCATAGTCCAGAGCTGAAAGAATAGTGGGGTCCAAGTAAGGGACATTCTCTTTCCCTGCCAGCCCCCTTTGCAGATCATCAGGTCCATAACTCGGTAGCATTGCAATATACTCATGTGGTTAAGTCACAAGATAGGGCATGTTCCTGAAAGTAGCTCCTTTTCTTCCAGCTGAGGTTACTTTGGTGCAAAAGTGGGGCAGGTTCTAGTTAGTGTGATCAACTGTCTTGGTTTCTCTGGAACTGAGGGATTTCTCAGCATATGAGAGTTTCAGTGCTGAAACCAGGAAGGTCCTAGGGAAACCTGGATGAGTTGGTCACTCTAGTTTTAGTGTACTGACTTACCATGAAGTTTTCAAACTTGACACCAAACTATGATTCATGAATGGGAAATTAGACCTCATTAAATGAAAAACTTTTGCTTTGAGAAAGTCTATGGGAAGAGGATGAAAAGATAAGGTATAGATGGGATAAGATATTTACAAACTACCTGTCTAATAAAGGACTAGTATCTAGAATACATAAAGAATTTAAGACTTGACAGTAAAAATCAAACAATCCAATTAGAAAATTCACTGAACAGATGGCAAATAAGCACGTGAAAAGATGTTCAACACCACAAACCATTAGGGGTATGCAAATTAAAACCACAATGAGATACCACTACATACATGCCTATCGGAAAGGCTAAAGTGAAAGATAGCAACAAAGACAAATGCTGGTGAGGATGTGGACAAAATGAATCACTCCTACAATGGTGATGGCAATGTAAAATTGCATAGCCACTGTGGAAAACATTGTGTCAGTTTCTTGCAAAACTAAACATGCAGCTACCACACAACCTAGCAATTGCACTCTTGGAAATTTTATTTCAGAGAAATGAAAATCATGTTTGCACAAAAACCTGTCCATTAATGTTTTGAGCAGATTTGTGATAGCTAAAATCTGGGAACAACCTAGTCATTCTTCAGCAAGTAAATCGTTAAGCAATACTTGTATTTAAGTAGATAAAACTTTTCAAGATATGGATGTTTGTGGAGAAAGAAAATAAAAGGAGTCTTTAGAGGTGAAAATACTGTTACTTACTATTCCAGTGCTTAGTAGGATGCTACATTCATAGAGTAATCAGCCCCCGTGATGTGCTGGGGGGCTGGGTAAACAACACATTCTCACAGTAAAAGAAAACAATGTAGTCCTTATTGCCCAAGACCAAGCAACTGGGAGAAAAAAAGTAGAAAACACAAAAGTAGTAAGTAAACATATTCATATCAAGGAGTGTTAAAGAAAAGACTACTTCTAGGATATAGTTGATACAAGGTCAACTTGTTATTTATGTCTGTGGCTCTACAATATAGTGATAACTAAGGCTTATAATGATTCTGAAATATTGACTCTTGAAGAACTTTTATGTTATCAAAAATATTTCATAAATGTTACTATAGGTAGACTCTATCACAATTGTTGCAAAGTGGTAATCCATGGATGTTGTCTTAACAACATCTTCTAATTAATTAATGTTTGTGGATCAGAGCATGCTCTTCTCCAACCCCTGGATGTTCAGGGATTGAAAGTACCTGGAAAAGAGAGAACTCATGAGCTACTCTGTTGCATACTGGCACAAGACAGGGACCTCTTGCAACCCGGCTCAGGACCTGGCTTGGGACCCAGCTCCCAACCTGGCACGAGTGGAGAAAGTTGAACTGAATGGAAAGGTAGGAAATGAACAAGAGGAACACACACGAGAACAGAACACACATGAGCCAAGAGATAGGACAGTGTTAGGAGGACTGATGTAGTTGATGGCTGTAGCCAACACCTGAACTGTGGAAACAGCTTTATTTATACAATGTCTTAACAAAGTTGAGTAAATCTTGGCACTTGGGGTAGAGGTGAACCTTAAAGAGGAAAAACTGTGCTTGCGGATAACAAGAAAAATATGCATGGGCTATGTGACTTTTAGCAGGTGGAAAGAATGTTTGTTAAAGGAGAAGCAGCTGGTAGTCATTCTCTGAACACCACTCCAGGCTGTGGGGGCCCTGCCGCCCACAGCCCACTCCCCACACTACTCAGTATGTTGCTACTAGAAGGGCTTATTAGATCAGATCATTACTCAAATTGGATTTTGGGGTCTCAGCATCCTGAAGTATCAAGCAAAGGGGCTTGTTTGTGTTGTCATGCTAAAATGACATTCTGTCAGAACTTCCATCTTTGGTACCATAAAAATTAAAAACAAATGTCACAAGCTTAACAGAGAAGAACTCAGCTCACCCAGTGACTTGGGAGGCCACTCTCTTTCAAAAAAGTATGCAAATGAATAGGCTTTATAATAGGTCATCTATTTGAATGCCAATTTTTTAATTTTTTTTTTTGAGCCAGAGTTTCACTATGTCACCCTCAGTAGACACATAGCTCACAGCAACTTCAAACTCTTGGGCTGAAGTGATTCTCTTGCCTTAGCCTCCCAAGTAGCTGGGACTACAGGTGCCCACCACAATGCCCAGCTATTTTTTGTTGCAGTTGTCATTGTCATTTAGCAGGCTTGGACTGGGTTTGAACCTACTAGCCCTGGTGTATGTGGCTGGTGCCCTAACTACTGAGCTATAAGTGCTGAGCCTGAATGCCAAATATTTTTATTTTAATATGCCCAAGTTTTCTGGCATTTGTTTTGTTTCCCTTTACTAATTAATTTATCCATTAAATGTCTATATCACAAAGCCTGCAGACCTACATGCCATATTCCAGTTTGACAAGATGGTAGAGTCACAGTAGGATACATTACTTGCAGAGTCTTTCAAATGGAAAAATAAGATCAAGATGGAGTAATGTTATTCCAAGTGTCATTGTACATGCTAGCTGATGAGGCCTGTGTAATTTACTGGTACTATGGAATAATTTGTTGAATTGTATCATTTTCGTTTATTTGAGATTATGACTCAACATAATGCGTCATTTGTTTGTGTTCACTGGTTATTATTTTCCCATGGGGCCTTTGAAGATGAAGGACAAACACGTAGAAACCCTAATAAGTTGTGGAGGAATTATCTGAAAGCACATATCTGCTCTCCCCCATCACTACAGATGGGCTGACCTAGGAATACCAGGATGTTTTACATTTTATGGAATGTTCAGAGGCTTGGAGGGATTTGAATGACTCTACATTTAATCACAGGTTGCTGTTTTTTTGGTGTGGTGTGTATTCATTTAAAAGTAAAATACAGTTTCATTCTTTCATAACTATGTCTTAGGGAGTTTTTTGCAGGAATTAATTGTTGTGGTTGGCACTATTCTATTGTTTCAGTGACAAGGTCTCACTCTGTCACCCAGGCTGGAGTGCAGTGGTGTGATCATAGCTCACTGTAACCTTAAACTCTGGGCTCAAGTGATCTTGCCTCAGCCTCCTGTGTAGCTGGGACTAAAGATAGTCACAGCTAATTTTTAAAATTTTTTATAGAGATGGGGTCTGCCTATTTGTCTAGGCTAGTCTCAAATTCCTGACCTGAAGTGATCCTTCTACCTCAGCCTTCCAAAGTACTGGGATTGCAGGTGCGAGCCACTTCACCAGCCACATTATTATCATTAATGAGGGTCTTGTTTGGTCTTATTTCTGTTCTTCTGTTTTCTGAGAAAAATCAGTGGCTGCACTGGGGATAAATTATACAATTTTCCCTTTTTTCTTCACTCTCAACTTAGACTGCTGGCCCAGCTCTGTGGGGGTAGCTCATGGTTGGTAACTAGCTTTTGTATAAACTGCCTGAAGAAAAGGGAAGACACCTTGAGAGCTAGAAGTCAGCCTGTCAGTCAGTGGAGATGTCCCTGGAATTTTGTCATTTTGCAAATGATGCCAATAACGTTTGCTTGGTGGTCTAAGAAATAAGCATCTCAAGCACACAGGCATCAAAATTAGCAAGGAAAAAAAATCCCAAGCCATCATCAAAGTATCATCTCTCTGACACAAAACATGAAGGTCAGAGAAAACAGTCTGTACTGGTGGCTTGCTATAGACTTACATGTGCACATCCATTATTTTTGTGATCTGCTAAAACAATCAATCTTAACTATAATAAAAAAGAATTTAGCTGGATTATGGAGAGAAAATGTTTATATTCAGGAACAAGTGGAGAGACGCTTGAGACCCACTTTCTGTGGAAATGTCAGTGTGGAGGATGCACCAACAGAGGGGAAGTAGCTGTTCCCAAGAATCCTGGCTCACATGTCTCTCTCAGCAGTGTGGGAGGGGGAGGGGAAGAGCAGGAGAAGAATCTGAATGGAAGAAAGATAGCACTCTGGTTGTCTCTGTCCTCTCCAGAAAGCAGCCTGCTTTGTCCAGGCTCTGGGGTTATGTAGACCCCACATGGCTCCTGAAGTCTGGGCTGGAGTTTGGAAATATTTGTGTGGGAACAAGTGAGATGGAAACTGAGGGGCTGAAGCCTCTTGGGGAAGACAAAGGCTCACAGTGGGTGAAGAAGCCTACTGTGATACCTATATGGTACCTACTGTCTTGGCCCAGACCTGTGGTGACAGGAAGTGACCCTGAGGGTGCTGGCAGCCTGGTGATTTTTCCTGAAAAAGCTCCCAGTTCCCTGGCATTAGTAGCTTTTGGGTTTGTGAGGGTAAAAAGGCTCTCCAGCAGCTCAGAAGCCTGCTGACTGCCAGAGCTGTGGGGGAAGGAGAAATAAGCCAGGCCGCCTAGCCTTTCTGCTGGATTCCTGACCTCTCAGGGGCTGATCTCTGCTGGTATCCTGCTGCTTCTCATTCTGCTCTGCATCTTCTTCCTGTGGAGCCTCTGGTAGGTTACAGCACTTTTTTTCATGGAATTATACCCAATATATGTTTGTTTGTTTGTTTTTTCTTTTTCATCTAGAACTTCTCCTTCTTTCTAAGCTAATCTAGCACCGGATGGCTCTGGTCAGCCATCTTGTTTCCCCTCTGAGAATTTTTTTCTATATAAACTTGTGGGAGTTATTCAAGTCAGCATATACCACTTTGGTTACAAAACTGATGCATATTAAACAATACAGTAAATTCCAATTATGTGAATGTTTTAATCCAATTGTGAAAAAAATTAGAATTTTGACTTCCAAGTTAAGATTGCTTTTGTGTTTCCTCACTTTAATTTTCCTAAGGGTAATAATAGTAAATGCTCTGTGATTCTTCAATTCACATCTATTAAGTCATTATAATGGGGATGGGAAATAATTTTCTCCTAAGGGGCTTTTGCTAATTCCCAGGAAGAAAAAGCAATTCAGGGGTAAAATGTAACTTTATCATTTTAAAGAAAATAATACAATTGAAGAAAAAGAGTCCACTACTGTAGTTCTTCCATTAGGAGTAGTCAAGTGAAATCATTATGTAGTACTTAAGTATTTACGTGTGCTGCAGTTCTATCTAAACATTGACCAATGACTGAAGGAAAGAAAAAGACAGAAAGGATTGGGAGGGAGGATTAGGTAAAATGTAGATAGGAGAGAGATGGATAGTCAGGAAGCCACCCAGATGGCAGTTCATATGGTTTGGGAGGTAACAGGGTGTGGGCAACAAGGAATAAGGACGACATTTAAACTTAAGACATGAAACCATAAAAATAAAAGTGTAGGGAAAACACATGAGGAAATCGGCCTGGGTGAATATTTTATGAGGAGGACACCCCAGGCAATTAAAGCAACATCAAAAATACACTATTGGGACCTGATCAAACTAAAGAGCTTCTGTTTAGCTTCTGTTTAGAGCTTGTGTTTAAGAGCTTACTTACACAGTAAGTAAGGCAAGCAGACAGCCATCAGAATGGGAGAAGATTTTCGCAGGTTATGTCTCCGACAAAGGTTTAATAACCAGAATCCATAGAGAACTTAAACGTATTAGCAGGAAGAAAACGAGTGATCCCATCTCAGGATGGGCAAGGGACTTGAAGAGAAATTTCTCCAAAGCAGACCAGCATATGGCCGACAGATATATGAAAAAATGCTCACCATCCTTAATCATCAGAGAAATGCAAATCAAAACTACTTTGAGATATCATCTAACTCCAGTGAGATTAGCCCGTGTCACAAAATCCCAAAACCAGAGATGCTGGCGTGGATGTGGAGAAAAGGGAACACTCCTATGCTGCTGGTGGGAATGTAAACTAGTACGTTCCTTTTGGAAAGACATCTGGAGAACACTTAGAGAACTAAAAATAGACGTGCCGTTTGACCCTGCAATTCCTTTATTAGGTATATTCCCAGACAACCAAAAATTGCATTACAACAAAGATATGTGTATCAGAATGTTTATTGCAGCCCAATTCATAATTGCCAGGTCATAGAAGAAGCCCAAGTGCCCATCAATCCACAAATGGATCAACAAACTGTGGTATATGTACACCATGGAATACTATGCAGCCATAAAGAAAGATGGAGACTTTACGTCCT
>NW_003852432.1:1769303-1813434 GCF_000181295.1 Otolemur garnettii
GTGAACGTTTTAAAATAATAACTAAGAAAATGACATGAAGGCTTTGTTAACCAGTTTGATGGAAGTGTTTTGGATTGTGTGTGAAAACCCCACACTGTACCCCAGAAGTGCATTAATGTACATAGTTACCATTCAATTAAAAAAAAAAAAAAGGAATAAGGACCACAGCAGAGTGGGGAGTCCTAATGAGTGGGACTGGATGAGTGGGACTGGATTACAAACATTGAGACACATCTGGGCTGTTACATATGCAAAGGTAGACAGAATACAAGTGGCAAGAAAGAGATTGGAATAAACACATGCATTTTATTTTATTATATTATTATTATTATTATTTTTTTTTTTTTGCAGTTTTTGGCCAGGGCTGAGTTTGAACCTGCCACCTCTGGCATATGGGGCTGGCACCCTACTCCTTTGAGCCACAGGTGCTGCCCTTTATTTTTATTTTTTTGAGACAGAGCCTTAAGCTATTGCCCTGGGTAGGGTGCTGTTCTATCACAGCTCACAGCAAACTCCAAATCCTGGGTTTAAGTGATTCTCTTGCCTCAGCCTCCCAAGTAGCTGGGACTACAGGCACCCACCACAATGCCTGGCTATTTTTTGATTGTAGTTGTTATTGTTGTTTGGTGGGCCCGGGCTAGATTTGAACCCTCCAGCTTTGGTGTATGTGGCTGGCACCTTAGCCACTTGAGCTATAGGCGCTGAACCTAAACACATGCATTTTAAATAGTGATAAAGAGAAACCAAGTTTCATGAAGAGATGCATATTTTGATATGGTGAGATTAAGTCATTTTACAAGAAAGTTCTGTTTATACAAACCTAATTAAAGATGTCTGGTCTTGGTCCTGTCATCATGGGCAGAATATTAATGGCCAGATTCACGCCACACCTTTTTCATGGAAGGGTCTCTCTTGTATCACAGCTAGGCCACAGTGCAGAGAAGATGGAATTTCTTCTAGATTTTAGACATTGCTGCATATTATTTTGCTTACTTAATATATTTTGTGCAGCCTTAGCACATAGGCACCTAGGATCATGTGTAAATAACTCCCCTTTATTTTGTTTTCAGGAAACAGTTATAATTCAAGTCAGTAGGCAAAAATTCTAGGTCTTCAACACATGCACAGCATTAAACATGTATTATTACTAGGGCAAACTCTAATCCAGACTGTAAACGTACTAAAATTCAGTTATACTAAATTGGCATGGGCTACAGGCTCTGCAATTTGATAAAGGGGTTTGAAATGATTAAAATAAAATGTTGATAAATACCCAACAATGTGAGACTATATTAGTATGTGACAAGTTTTTAATTTAAGAACATTATATTCTTTTGTATCACGTCCTTCGATAATATTAATTTTCAAGAACATTAAATTCTGTCTAGTGTACTGAAGCTGGTAATTATAATGCATAAAAATAGCTGAATAACCAGGGTAGTGCCAATTACTCTGTCACTCATGAGTAATCAATTATTTTTGTGCAGCACAATATAGATGATGCCTGCACGCAAAGTAATAATGTACAGCACAAAAATGAAAAATAATTTTTTAAAAACACGGTGAAGCATGTCTGAAAGCTTTAACAAATTCGCTGGTGAGTTAGTTTATGCCTGTTTGAGGAAGGCTTACTTGGATGGTTTGAAGGATTTTGGTCCTGGGCTGGCCTGTGTGTCCACATCCCAGGAATGTTGGATGTGTAGTGTCTGTGTAGTAAGACAACTCATGACAATTAGGCAGACCCACTGTCAGATTCTGGTGTATAGTGGTCACAGGGGCAGCTAGGTTATGGTAGTGATAATGGTGGCTGTATTAGGAGTAGGCCTCTCCTTCAGGATTTCCCAGTAGCCACCCTGCCAAGAGTCTTCCCCACAGCAGATCCCTCTGGTGCCTCTTCTGTGACTGTGTTCTGGCACACTCACCAATCCCCTTGTCTGTGGCAGCCCTTGGCAGGGAGGTTTTAAGATATTTTAAGTGCATCCCCTTTCCAAAGTTATGGGCTATTTTAAGAAATGAAGTTCAGTATAAAGCTGGTAAATATAAGAACAATAAGAAGATCACTTTCTAGGGTTGCTATTGGAATTAAATAAGATGTTTATAGAGCAGTTACTGTGCGTGCTAAACACTGATCTAATAGACATTAAAGAATTATTAATTGTTACTACAGTATAACCTCTACAGCTGATCACCTCCCTATACTGACCACTTCCTTAAGTTGACCTAATTTTCTTAAACTGGACATCTACCACATGTACGTAGTAGGACAGCAGGCCCAGTTCCTTATGTTGACCAGTTTGTTACAGTCCCTTGGGGGGTCAACTTAGAGGTTCTACTGTATTGTTAACAATGATACTTTAGACCTAGTTGCTTATTTCATACTCTAACAATCTATTTCCCCTTCATGGAAAAAACATAGCCACAAAGGGGGTAATAGAAAGATACCTTTTTTGGTAAATATACTGTTTCCATTTAGATTTATGTATAATTTCCACTACATTCCTCACATGGATATACATACTAAAAAAAAAAAAAAAAGGCTAGATCAAGAAGCACCTCAGAAGATGCAAGGCAGAGTACTATACAAAGAAAATTATTGAATTTAGTAGGTGACATTTATCGGCATCCATGGAAGAACACTATATAACAGAATGAACTTCGATTTGTCTCTTAGTGAGTGTGTGATGGAGTGAGGGAGGCGAGAAGAAACTCACACCAGAACCAAAGGAGTCACAGAAAGTCTAGGACAAGGTACATAGGCAGCAACATAACTTAATTTTGAATAATCAGTCCTGGATGACGTTAGGGACCAGTTCACAGAAACTCTGCCATGAGTAGCTTGAAATAGAAAGGACCTTGGTAGGAAGGCTAGTGGGAGTTTCAGGGGGAATTGTCAGCAACAGGGACTAAAAGGAGGTCTCATGTCAATCCTCTGTGAATGTTTATGTGTGTGGGATAAGAGATAGGATGAGGAGCCCTAGGTAATATAATTAAAACCAGGAGTGGAGGGTGTGAGCTAGGGAGTAATTGGGAAAAAAAGACCATGGTTTTATTTATTTATTGAGACAGAGTCTACTTTGTCACCCTTGGTAGAGTGCTATGGTGTCATAGTTCACAGTCACTTCAAACTCTTGGGCTCAAGTGATCCTCTTGTCTCAGCCTCCCGAGTAGCTGGGACTACAGGTGTCTGCCACAATGCCTGACTATTTTTTAGAGACAGGGTCTTGGTCTTGCTCAGGCAATCCACCCACCTTGGCCTCCCAGAGTGCTAGGATTATAGCCATGAGCCCCTAACTCTGGCTATTTTTGCTGCGTATTAGTCATGTGCCATGTGGTGGGAGTATCCACTGAATGAGGCAGAGCCAGCCTCCAGCCTCATGGAATTTACACTCTAGAGAGGGACGTAGATAAGACCAAAGGCACAGAGATCAGCTGGGTCACCACCCAGAGGCACAGAGATCAGTGATCAGCCATCTATAATGATCTGGGGAGGAATGATGGGAGCCTAAACTAGGTAGTGTCAGAGAGTGTTCTAGGTGTTATAACAGATATGCCCAGAATTGTCGGTGTTTTGACAAAATAAAGGTGTCAGAGCCCAATACTGGTATTCCTCATAGACAGCCTTCCAAGGGCTCCTTCTATATTGTGGCTCCATGGTCCTCTAAGACCCAAAAGTTTACTCCATTCAGCTGGTGGATGAAGACAGAGCCTGAGGAAGGCCCACTGGCTTATTAGTACTAAGTAGTACGAGTAGTATCAGCTTGAATTTCATGAGCAGGAACTACTTACACTCACATGCCTTCCTCTTTACCCCAGACACCAGGGACTTGCAAGATACAGTTCCTGGCTGGACAGTTGTTTCCATTCTACACCACAGAAGAGGAGCACAGATCTTGGGTGACTGAATAGCCGTCTCTGGTATATTTGAAACTTGAATAAAACAAAGAGTAACTCAGGAGCTGGAATGAACAGACAAATTAATTAAGCTGCTGTGATTGATTGGATATGATATCTGAGGGACAGGTAGGAGTTATTTGTGTAGCTTGTGCCTGGATTAATAGGGCTATTGCATGAACAGGTGTTTGATTTGGGTTTAGAAAAGAATTAAAATGGCATAAAGTCTTGTTTCCTAAGTGAATTAAAGGCTGACAGACAAGAAACCATGAACATTGAGCTAATCTACACTATCAGGAATGAAGGATATAACATACCTTAAATGGTTTAGGGTAAGTACAAGATTGATTTAGTAGGAGCTATGAAAGCTGCAGAGAAAGAAGGGACAGGACTAAACACGGAGAATTCAGTACACTTGTAGCCAACAGATGTCAGTGTTGTAATACCATACACAGCAGGGTTTGGGAGTCTCCTCTCATGACATACTTCAGGCTCTGATTTAATGCATGAATTTTGTCAGCTACCTCTCCCCCTAAAAAAATGTCTACACAAGTACATTATAATGAAAGCTTTTCTATATATAGTGAATTGCTTCTTACACCCTGGAAATTCCATCTGATTGTGAGAATGAAGGCGAGTTAAAGTTATTTCAATGCATCATTTTGTAACAAACTGCAAAATGATAGCACCTAGGCTAAACCGTATCTGGCAGTGAATGTCTTCATCGGGACCAAGGTGGGGAGGGACAGTTAATGGTAAGGAATAAGTTGGCTAAATATTAGCACAGATCTTTTTGTTGACACAGTCACTGGCTCTTAAGAGTGCCATATTCACTCTTTTATCAGATGTCATTGTATCCTTCAAAAATTTATGCTGACTTAAAAATATTCAGTGGCTCTGTAGTTGCTGTGTCCTTCTTGCTTCATGCCTGGGTGTTACGGAGGCTTGGTCCCAGTTGTTTTGTACAGTTCAATCCTGAGAGGACTGAGTAAGGTAAGTAGTTGATTTCTTCTTGTTCTTCAGGTAGCCTGATTCTGTGACCAAAAGCACATATTGTTAGAGACTGAACTACACATCTCACCCGGATGCTGTCTTTTACTCAAAGTGGTGGCTAGAATATTAAACTTTTAATCAAATGAGGATACACTTGCAGACTTAGTTCTTCTTTGGCCCAGGTTGTTCCAGGTTGTTCCTGTGGCCCTGACAGAGTTGCTGGTAGTATAAGCCAGTGTCTGGTGACAGCACAGGTGAGGAGGGTGATGGCCTGGGGCTAAGGTCACAGGAAGACAAGCCCCACCTCTGAGAACCTGAAACATCCCAGACACCCCATATTCAGAGTCTATAGGGGGATTATGATCTTCCTGGTTGTCTGGCTTCCTAGATAGGGCCAGCTGTTCTTTTGAGTAAAATTCTATCTTAAAAGGAAGGAAACTTGGACTCTGATTGGTGCTACTAGAGAAAAGAATCCTTATTTTCAGAACTCAATTACCTAGTTGTAATATAGAAATAATACCGACTTCCTTTGCAGTTGTAAGAATTTGCGCAGAGTTACGACTTTAGCCCTGATAACTATTAAACTGCTTCGTGTAGTAGGATTCAAATGTAGAGTGGAGGAAGCTAATTCTATCAGCACAGAATGTGGATGGTAGTGTCACCATAGTGCATTCTGAGATATTTTATTGCATGTAACATGAAGCCACACTGTGTCAGTCTCACTGTCAATGGCTGAACCTAAGATAGAAACTGGAAATTGATAAGTGGACAATGACGATAGATCTTAACATTATAAGAGGACATATTCAGCACCAGTAATTTTTCTGGGATAGTGCTAGAAAGTTCATTGACTCAGCAGAAGTCGTAGAGGATGTGCCTGGGTCCGATTATGACTCAGAGAGCCCAAATCAGGAGATGTAATGAGAACTCAGATTTCTGTAGTTGAAGGCCAGCTACAAGTGGCAAAGCAGTGAATACTGACCTGTTCCCTTTTGAGCACCATCCAGCAACTGGGATGGTGTTGTTCTGGGAAGTGAGAGTGCGATAATGAAGACTTACATATCATGATTCTAGGAGGTAGATTTGGGAGAAGAGCTGACAACCTTTTGCTCTTGGGCTTGCTGGTGTGATGGTCAGGTTTGGGATCACAGCTGATGATTGTCACAGCTGCCCAAGCAACATGGTCACTGAATTCAACCCACATACTTTCTTTTGATCCAAGATCAGGGTGATTTTTTTTTTTCAGCATCATTGTTAAACTGGAAAATATTGGGGGGTGATGTCAGGAATTCCAACCTGAGGAAATAGCATTAGTAAATGTGGACTTTTAGTGTACATGACCTGTGTGTGAGAATGTTGAAATGTTTGGGGTGATGTTAGGAATTCCAGTCTGAGGAACCAATATCAGTATACCACCTATGTGGGAGAAGGCTGTCTAGCTTGGCAAGGTGCGTGGAAGGCCGTAGGAGAAGATAAGATCAAAAAGTAGTTTGGGCTTAAGTAGTTTAAGGCTCTCAGAGAGCCTTAAAATTTATGGTTAGGAATCAAGGTTTGGCCATGTAGGTGGCAGGAAGTTATACAAGTCTTTTCAGCAGAGGGATGCTGTAAACCAGTGGTTCTCAACCTGTGGGTTGCAACCCACAGCAACTGTATTAAAGGGCTGCGGCATTAGGAAGGTTGAGAACCACTGCTGTAGACAGATCTGTCTTTTAGAGAAGGATAATCCAGGCAGCAGAGGTCTGATTTTAAGGAGGAGAGGTTTGAGGCAGGGGTGCCAGTTTAAAAGGAGAAGGTTCCTGTAAGTGGTAATGTAGAACATGAACTTGGGAACAATGAGACATGAAAAATATTTTAGGGTAAAATTAGGGTTGGAATAAGCAGTTTTGAGACCCTAATAACTGATAAGCTAATGGTTTAAAACAAAAATAGTATTGAATAATAAAATAATTATGCTTTTGGATCTCTTGCTTCTCTGGTGTCCTAGAAAGTTGACTATGTTCCTATGGGGTTACCTAGCCATGGATGAAATAGATCTTATTGGGAAACTGGTTAGACACAGCAGGTAAAGAAGAGACTGGAACTTCTGGCTTTTCAGTGGGGACTAGAATGAAGTCATTGCTAATGGTTACAGGGTGGGTCCTGTAACCAGGTGTGACCGGGTGTGGGAGAGGCCAGCAAAGTGAGCACTAAGAAGACGCTGCCCCAAACCTAAGTGAACATAGAGTCATTCAGCTTACTGACATAATCAATTAAAATATTTGTTGACTCATAATATTACAAGAAAAAAATCCCTTTATTCATGACTTCTAAGTTACATCTTTTTAATATTATCTAGAATATATAAGGAACTCCTAAACTCAACAGAATAAAACCAGCAAACAATCTGATTAAAAAATGGGCAAAGGAGATATTTCACCAAAGATGATATGCAAATGGCCAATAGGCACATGAAAAGATACTCAACATCATAATCATTAAAGAAATGAAAATTAAAGCCACAACCAGCTATCACCTTGCACCCACTAGAATGTCTGCTTATAAAAATTAAAACCAGAAAATAGCAAGTGTTGGTGAGGATGTGGAGAAATTGGAATCTTTGTGTATTGTTGATGGGATTATAAAATGGTGCAACTGCATGGAAGGTATTAAAAATAGAACTACTATATGATCTAGCAGTCCAACTTCAGGGTATCTATCCAAAAGGATTGAAAGCAGAGTCTTGAATTTGTATTTTCACACCCATATTTATAGCAATATTGTTCACAGTAGCCAAGAGGTGGAAATAATCCAAATGTCCATGGATGGATAAATGGATAAACAAAATGTGAGATGTACATACAATGGAATATTGTTCAGCCTTAAAAAGGAAATCCTGTCACATGCTACAACAAATATGATGAATCTTGAGGACATTATGGTAAGTGAATAAGCTAGTCACAAAAAGGGAGAAATATATATGATTCTACTTATATAAGGTATCTGAAATGGTCAAACTTGAAACGAAAAGTAGAATGGTGGTTTCTGGGGCCTGGGGTGAGGGGAAATGGGGAGTTGTTGTTTCATGAGTATAGATTTTCAGTTTTGCAAGATAAAAAAGTTAGGCAGATCTGTTGCACAATAACATAAATGTACTTAACACTATTTTACAGAGTTTCACTTTGTTGCCCTCCGTAGAGTGCTATGGTGTCATAGCTCACAGCAACCTTCAGCTCTTGGGCTTACGGAATTCTCTTGCCTAAGCCTCCCGAATAGCTGGGACTATAGGCACCCACCACTACACCCGGCTGTTTTTTTTTGGTTATTGCAGTTTGGCAGGGGCCAGGTTCAAACCTGCCACCCTTGGTATATGGGTCTGGCGCCCTACTCACTGAGCCACAGGTGCCACCTACTTAACACTACTGAACTGTGCACTTACAAATGGTTACAATGGTAAATATTTCTTTTCTTTTTTTAAAATTTTTTTATTTTTTTGAGATAGGAGCCTCAAGCTGTCCCCCTGGGTAGAGTGCCGTGGCATCACAGCTCACAGCAACCTCCAACTCCTGGGCTCAAGTGAGTCTCCTGCCTCAGCCTCCCAAATAGCTGGGACTACAGGCACCCACCACAACACCTGGCTATTTTTTGGTTGCAGCCATCATTGTTGTTTGGCGGGCCCAGGCTGGATTCGAACCCGCCACCTTGGGAGTACGTGGCTGGTGCCTTAGCCACTTGAGCCACAGGCACCAAGCCTCATTGGTAAATATTTCATTAAGTTTTTTTTTTTTTTTACCACAATTAAAAAATATCCACCTCTGCCTTTTCTCTTACAAATGTAAACCATCTCTTGCAAGTTCCAAACCCACAAGTTAGAAATGAAACACATAACATATTTCTTTGTTAGAGGCACCCTACATTCAGCTTAATCAAAGAGACCAGTTTGTATCCTAGGAATGTGGGGAATGGGCATCCAGACAGGAAGGGACACAGCAAATCAACTTCTTAGTAGAGGATACAAGGGAGATCTCCAGGAATTAGTTGTTTGATTGGCATCGAGGGGTTGCATTCATGCCATTGCAAGGATGGTGCTCCCTTGTATGGAATGGGCTGCACCCTGTAGTCTCTTTTTGTAAATCTGTGGATCGTGTCTATGTGCAATCATAATATGCATTCTGCTGGTGACAAGATTGCAAGAATAATGGTATATAGGCAGTTCCCGAGTTACAAACATCCAGTTGATATATGACTCGCACTTATGAACAGAGGCTTTTACAGGTAATAGGTAAATGTACCTATTACAACTTACGTACAAATTTCTACTTAAGAACAAACCTACAGAACCTACCTTGTTCATAACCCACAGACTGCCTGCGTACTAGAATAATAAGCATTGTTTATTGAGTGTTTGATTTGTGTAAGACTCTGTGTCATCTTTATATGTATGTACACATTAACTCATTTAATTATTACAATGACACTTTTAAATAAGTGTTTGCTTTTACCCAATTTCTCATTGAGGGACCTGAGTCATGGAGAACTTAAAGACATATAAATCATAAATAGTGAAGTGGGTATGACTTAAATGATCTGACTTTAGAACTGAAGATCTTAGCCACCAATCTACTCGAGATAGTAAGATGAAGAACGTAGCAGAATAGGGGCCTCAGTGATGAATACATGGCAAAAATAAAATCAAATATTGGGAGTATGAAATCATATCTGATATAAGGGTGGTTTTTCTCTATTACTAAAGTTTTTACATTTATCAATATAAAATAAATATATAAATAACAGACAGGAAAAGTAGTTCTACTAAATACTAATAATATTTGGCTGGAAGAGGAACATAAAATGCCTGTTAAAGAGGAAGAGATTATTTTAGTATGCCCTTGGTAATAAATGCCTTTTAAAAATGATCTATTTTCAAATTGACAAATAAAAATGATTTATATTTATAGTATATGAATATGATATTTCAAAATATATATACAGTGTGGAGTGCTAAATTGAGCTAATTAACATTTGCATTACCTCATAGACTTGAATTGTTTTATGGTGAGAACACTTAGAATCTACTCTCAGCAATTTTCAAGTATTGTACTGACGCTCTTAAACTGATCCCTACTGTGTAGCTGCAATTTTGTATCCATTCACCAACATCCCCTGAACCCCTAGGAGCCACTGTTCTAGTCTCTGCCTCTGTGAGTTCATCTTTCTCAGATTCCACACATAGGTGCAATCATGCCATGTTTGTCCTTCCCTGCCTGGCTTATGTCACTTCGCCTAATGTCCTTCAGGTTTATCCATGTCTCAAGTGATAGGATTTCCTTCTACAATAGGTGACTCTTTAATTGAAATTTTATTGAGGTAATTGTAAATTCACATGCAGTTGTAAAAATTAATACAGACAAATCCCATGTACCAGTTGGTAACCAAGATATTGACAGTGATGTAACCTGCCTTATTCATATTCCCCGGTTTTATCTCTGTGTGTATTTTGTTCTCTGTAATTTTATCATGTGTATAGGTTTGTACAACTCTACTATAGTCAAGATCCTGAGCACTTTTATCATGACAAGGATCCTTTCTGTTGCCCTTTTATAACCACACCTACCTCCCACCCGCCTGTCATGCTTTTTGTCTCTAATTTTTCTTCAATTTTATATGTTTGTCATTTCAAGAATGAAAAGTGGAATTTTACATCTGTAGCCTTTTGGAATGGGCTCTTTTCACTCAGTTTAACTTCCCCGAGATTCATCTGAGTCCTTGCGTGTATCAGTAATGCATTCCTTTTTATCGCTGAGTAATAATTCTGCAGCGTGTACGAAGACCACTGTTTGTTGAACCCACCTGTTAAAGGATATCTGGGCTGTTTGTGGTTTTAACTAATACAAATAAGACTTCTCTAACTATTTGTGTACAGGTTTTTTGTGTGAACAAAAGTTTTTCTTTTCTCTGAGATAAAAGTCCAAGAGTGCAATGAGTGTGTCATCTGGCAGATGTGAATTTAGTTGTCTAAAACGCTGCCTGTATCACTTTCCTGTTGTTGTTGCAAACTTAATGGCTTACGGCCACACAAATTTGTTCTCTTACAGTTCTAGAGGTCAGAAGTCTGAAATGAGCCTGACAGGGTCAAGTAGGGACTGATTCCTTCTGGAGGCTCCAAGGGAGAATCTATTCCTTGTCTCCTTCAGTGCCTAGAGGTTGCTTCTTCTAAGCCAGCTTTGTGGCCCCCTCTTTTCTCTCTGACCTCCTTCCTTTCCCTTAGTGAGGACTCATAGTTATATTACACCCACCTAGATAATCTAGGATAATCTCCTCACCTCAGGATTTTTTTTTGAACTTTTTTTTTTATTGTTGGGGATTCATCGAAGGTATAAGAAACAAGTTTACACTGATTGCATTTGTTAGGTAAAGTCCCTCTTATACTTGAGTCTTGCCCCCAAAAGGTGTGTCATACACCAAGACGTCCACCCGCTTACCCGCTTTCCTTTCTCTGCTCGTCCTTCTCTTACCTTAGGATTTTAACTTAATCACATCTGCACATATTCCAAGATTCCAGAGATTGGGACTTGGACATTTTTTGCGGGGCCGTAATTCAGCCTCCACTGTTGCCAAACTGTTTTCCAGAGTGATTGCCTTAAAATTGTGTCCTGCCCCCAAGAGGTCATACCCCCTAATGTTGTGCCCCTTAAGTGGGAGCACCCCCATCCCTCTTCCTCTTCCCACTCCCTTGTTCCCCTGTCCCCTACCTTGAATTGATTCGAGTTTTCTCTTATGTGGGTATGTGTTAGATCATCTGCTGGCTTTATGTTAGAACTGAATACATTGGATTCTTGCTTCTCCATTCTTGTGATGCTTTACTAAGCAGAATGTGTTCCAACTCTATCCAGGTTAATACAAAAGATGTAAAGTCTCCATTATTTTTAATGGCTGAATAGTATTTCATGGTAAACGTATACCACAGCTTGTTGATCCATTCCTGGGCATTTAGGTTGGTGGGTATTTAGGTTGTTTCCACATTTTGGTGATTGCAAATTGAGCTGTGATTAATTAGGCTAGTATAAATGTCCTTATGATAAAAGGATTTGTTTTTTCTTCTGGGTAGATGCCCAGTAATGGGATTACAGGATCAAATGGAACTTTGAGTTCTTTGAGGATTCTCCATACTTCCTTCCAAAAAGATTGTATTAGTTTGCAGTCCCACCAGCAGTGTAAAAGTGTTCCCTTCTCTCCACTTCCATGCCAGCATCTGCAGCTTAAAGACTTTGTGATATGAGCCATTCTCACTACAAGTTTTATAGTTTTATGTTTATACTGATGCCTGTGATCCATTTTGACTTAATTTTTATAGAAGGAATAGATGCTTTTGATAGAAAAAAATTGGGTGATATGAGCTGATTTTAGTGTCTGTGGCCTTCTGAAGATTGTATGCTTGGTGTCACTAGTTTATTAAGACTATCAGTTGTTGCCCAAATAGGCATATACTTTGCAGATAAATGCTGTCTCATGGCAGGTTTTAATAGCAGAAAGAAATTTAAAATGTTTCTGATTCCCCCACACATAGTCCTAGGGTCTTCTTCATGTGTACATACAAAAAGGCATATCAGACTTTGTAGTTATTTCCTGAAGAAAAATATTGAAAAAAGATTTTATGACATTTTGAATCTATGTATCCTGCTCAATTTGTTTTGATAAGGACTTGAGTAATTTTAACTGATGCCTTATTAGACAAGTGCTCTGTGAACTGGTTTAATTTTCCTGATACTGTTTAATTTATGATTGATTCTTCTGGTTTTTGAAGTGGGAAGTGCCCTTTTCAGTGGTTGAGCATCTAATGAAGTTTCATGTCATATTGTTTGACTGTGGTTAGAGGGTATTGCTGAAGTAAGTGGCAGAGTAAATTTTGGAAAGGGATCAGTGATAAAGTTGTGGAAGCTTAAAACATTATCTTGAAGGATGAAACAACGATGGAAGGTTTACATATATTAATGTGTAATAGTATTAATACTGCATGGTAATAATAGACCAATGGAGTGGATGATCAGATGTCATTGACTCCACCCCAGATTATATCTTAAAGAAGTAAACACAAACTTGTGTCTCCCTCTGAAATATTTGGGGGTTTTCACTATCAATTCAGATAAATACTTGTTCAGGTTATTTTATATTACAAATTTCATGATGGATTTCATATTCTGCACATGGAAGGAATAAATCCAATAGAATATGATGTATGTACTCTGAGTTTCAAAAAGTCACTATGGAAAGTGGCGTGGCTTTCACAATAAATATAACAACTAGATTGATAAAGATAATTATGGAGTGATTCTACTCTTGGCCCTTGAAGATAGATTCCACTGAAATCAATGAAATTACATGCATGGATCACAGATGAAATGTTGATTAATTTTCACATGTCAAATTAAATCAGCTCACAAACTAGTAGCTACATGTGCTGGAAGAGCTATTTTAAAATACTGTAGTCAGATCTTTATACTTTAGCAAAAATTATTATTGGAAAAAAGTTTATACATTATTTTGCTGTCAAAAATATGATAAAGTAATATGAATATTAGTACTGCACACATATCCTGAAAGTGAATGAATAATTTAAAGGACCTTGGTCATGTATTTCCATAATTATAATTTGATTATAGATCATCAAACAAAGGGAATAAACCTCTAGAATAAAGATGGTATTATCATGATTAATCTTTTTTTCTTTCAAAGCAAAGAGGGAAACAAAGATGCTGATGGAAGGTAGAAGACTTGTGCGTATCAAGCTAACAGTGCAGTTTTCTCCTTTCACCTGGTCTCAATTTATGTGCTTGTTGTTCCTCATTCTCAGAGAGAGCATAGACATGTCCTATGACATGCATCCTGCCTCACATGGCAGCTTCCTAACACTACGTCTCTAGGTCCTGTGGGAGTAGATCCCACTTTCTAAATATCCTATTTAAGACTTGGATCTAGAGCTGAAGAGGCCCAACGTAAAATAGTACATGTGAGTTATTTTGACCAGTTATTTGACCACTGTCTCTGCTTTTATCATTTTGAATAACCTGATCACATTTTCAGACCTTGATTCACTGTTCTCTGCTTTTAGACATCCCCTAATTTTATTTTTGTATAGTTTATGCAAGCAGAGATTACCTGAATGAGGCAGGACTGCATCCCTGCACAATGATTATGACAAAGTTCACTTTAGCCTGAAAGGGCCTTTCTGAGGTCTATTCACTTCCATGGCATTAGTTGGCTATTTGGCTGAGGTTAGTGTTTGGCTTCTCTGGTCTCTCCTGTGACTACCCTCAGCACATTGATTCTCTCTAAGGGATTTTCTGACTTTACTTTGACATAGTAATCACCTATGCACTAGTCATCCTTCTCAATAGACTGGAAGCCTCTGGAGGGCTCATGCCTTGTTAGTTACTTTTGCATTTTCATACGGCATCTGGTTGGGGCCTGGAGCAGATCTGGCACAGGGTAACTGTGGACAGGTTGTGTTTGTTTTCCATATATTATGAAATCTGAGTGAGGTATAGCATGCTACTTAGCTGGGCTGTGGATGTTGTTCCATTTTAATGATAAAAGATTTTTGTTAGTCTGGATTATAGCTTTCAGATGAGTGGATCTGCTGTCCTCATGACCAAATTTTCTGCACTTAACGTCTTCAAAAAGAGAAATGACTATCCTTCCTTTTTGCTTCCTGCTTTTATCTCCTAGGATACAAAACATGCTTCTACATGCACTTCTTATTAATCACTACTTTGTGACTAATCATCAGAGACTTTAAATTTAGAAGAAAATGTATAAAATTCATGCCCTGAATTTGTTTCAAGGGTATCACTCTGGTGTTCTGCTGAACAAAGAAAATCACAGTCTTAATCCTCTTATTATTAATATTAGATGATCCCTAGAGTGAACACATTATATAGTGAACATGAAGAAATAGCATAATATTCTTCCAGAGGAATTAACTTACATAAAAGAATGCCTCTAGTTCTCATGCAGAAGTGTTATAGAAATCCAAAGTATGATTATTATTATTTCATGTTTTTAATTATTATTAAAAGTAGGTCTATAAAATAGGAAGAGTTATGTTTTCCAAGACAACAGGAAACAAATCTGGTTTTGCTAGTCATACCTACTAGAAAGCTATTAATTTTCTCCCAAGAATAAAATAGAATTGCAAGTGGGTGTTTAAAAAATGCATTAAAATGGCAATGTGTGCATAATTTAAAGGAGCCACAAGTGCTAATTATTCTGGCAAGTGTTCAGTTACTTTTGTACTATTTCTCCTCTAATGTAAACAAGAGAATTACTCCTAATTGCCCAAAATAGCTTTTAGTAGATATTGATTGCTTCTATTTTTATAAGAAAATTGTGCTGTTTTTATATTTAGGAGCTAGACACAAAATGTGATTATTTAGAATATACTTTTTCCTAAGAAGAATGCACTATCACTTATATTTTTCAGCCTTTAAAATCAAATTCAGGTGCTAATTAAGCTATTAATTTACTAGAGCAGAAAATAATTATACAGTGTATATCTGGAGGAATAAATGGCCTCATGTGCATCCAAATGAGGTGAAACTGGGCTTGGACACACTCATGTAACATGATACTCGGAGCACAATGTGTGAAGAAACCAGGCCCTTCACTATAGTATTCTTGGCAATTATTCTCCCAGAATGACATTGATTTATGGCTACACTATTCTTCACAGCTCAGAGCCTTCAGCATATGACTAAATAAATACTGCAGCTTTATTCATAAGTCACTTTATCATATATTTATGGCTTTTAAATGAGTCACCTTACATTAAATTTATTAGAACAGGCTTCTTCCTCCAGTATGGTAATCTAAAAACAGCTAGAGCTCAGATAAAACATTCTTTTGAGGAGTTCACAGGATGTTGGCCTTAAATTCTTTCCCCTGAGTTTGGCAGAAGCATCAACATAATTGGTACCAAAGAGAACATGAATATTTTGAGAACCAGCTCCATGACACAGTAGATCAATGATCTGAAAAGGGATTAGGGGAAAAGTATTTAGTAAGGAGGTATCATTTGGAGAAAACAGTGCCATAATTCCTACTTCCATACTTCCTTCTTCATCTAAAGTCTAGCGAGGAGGATTACTATGGCATCTGGAGAGTTTTGATGTGTGGTCTGTGGGTTAATCTGCTGTCTGGAAGGAATGAGAATATCTCAGTACCACTAGTACACAAAGACGAAATGAGGAATCACAAATGACCATTCAGGTTAGAAATGCACCCATATGGGGCTAGAAGTTGCAAGAGAAACATGTCTAGTGATAGCAACCTTTGAAGAGTGCATTACCCTCAGAATATGAGAAAATACAGTTTAGGTAAAATCATTTCCTCTTTGCCCCTAAGGGCTTCAACACATCTGCTTTGGAGAGGGAAGAGGAAGGGGGAGAAGAGAAGCACAAGGTAACAAATCAAGGAAGAAGCCAACTACTGCCTCTTTCTCAATGCAGCATTTTAACCTGAAGCAGAACAAAGCTGAAGGAGGAGAAGATTCACTGCTAAGTCAAGCCCCTATAGTTGTTATGCAGAATTAGACATTCTAGTTTCCCAGTCAAGACTGTTTTTCATCCAGGCACAGGAAAACGTTATCCCTCCAAAATAAAGCAGGGGGTCTAAGCTTTGGGCTCAATGCAAGGCCAGTCCCTCAGAATTCCTTACGATATACATGTAAAAGACTGAAATTGGACCCGCACCTTTCTCCACTCATAAAAATTGATTCAATATGAATAAAAGATCTAAATTTAAAGCGTGAAATGATAAAAATCCTCAAAGAAAGCATGGAAAAAACACTGGAAGATATTGGCTTGGGGAAAGACTTTATGAAGAAGACTTCCATGTTAATTGCAACAACAAAAATAAACAAATGGGGCTTAAACTGAAGAGCTTCTGTCCAGCTAAGAAGACAACAACCAAAGCAAACAGATAACCTATACAATGGGAAAGGATATTTGTATATTTTGAATCAGACAAATGCTTAATAATTAGGATCTACAGAGAACTCAAATTAATCATCATGAAAAAAGCCAACAATTCCTTGTATCAATGGGTAAGATAGATGAATAGAACCTTCTCTAAAGAAAACAGATGAATGGCTAACAAACATATGAAAAAATGCAAATTAGTAGAGAAATGGAAATCAAAACCACCCTGAGATGCCATCTAACCCCAGCAAGAATGGCCCACATCACAAAATCTCAAAGCTGCTGATGTTGGTGTGGATGTGGAGAGAAGGGAATACTTTTACACTGCTGGTGGGACTGCAAACTAATGCAACCTTTTTGGAAGGAAGTATAAAGAACCTTCAAAGAACTCAAACTAGACCTCCCATTTAATCCTGCAATCCCATTACTAGGCATTTACCCAGAAGAAAAAAAAAATCATTTTATCATAAGGATACCTGGACTAGACTATTTATTGCAGCTCAATTTACAATCGCCAAAATGTGGAAATAGCCTAAATGCCCACCAACACAGAAATGGATTAACAAGCTCTGGTATATGTACACCATGAAAAACTATTCAGCCATTAAAAAAGATGGAGCCTTTACATCTTTTGTATTAACCTGGATGGAAGTTGAACACATTATTCTTAGTAAAGCATCACAAGAATGGAGAAGCAAGAATCCTATGTACTCAATTCTGATATGAAGACAATTAATGACCTAGTACATGGTGGAGGGTAGGGGAAGGGGAAAGCAGAGAGAGGGAAGAAGGGAGGGGTGTGGGGAGTCACAGTGTATGGCACACTTTTTTGGGGGCAGGACGCGATTACAAGAGGGACTTTATAAAAATAAAAAATATATATACCAAATGTAAACTCACAAATGTCACCAAAATGACATAATGAAAACCTCTGTCTCACATACAGAGAGTCAGCAGAAATAATAAACAAGGTATTTAGACCACTAATGAATCCAGATTTGGTAATTACCAGGTGAAAAACGTTAAACAGTTATGTATAAAATTTAAAGAAGCACCCAAGTATTTCATTAAAATGGAAAAGCAATAAGGAACTATCCAAAATAGGCAGAAATATATAAAAGAAACCAAATTGGGGCAGTGCCTATGGCTCAAAGGAGTAGGGTGGTCCTCTATTCTTACCTGGCCTCCGGGTTTGAACCTAGAGGTGGTGGAGTCAAACCCAGTCCCAGCCAAAAACTGCAAAAAAAAAATTAATGTATTTATGTTCCGCTTCACCAAGCACATTGTTAAGAAAAGCTGGCATTGTAGAAACTTCCTGTGAATGTGTGGAGGTGAAGAACACAGTGATTACCCGCACAGTCTGATGCCCCTGCCTTGATTTGTGCTAAGGCACCAGAAGTTTTACCTGCTATTGCTTTTGTTCCATCAGTGTATGTGTCAACACGGTGAAAAAGATAAATGATATTTTGGTATTATTATGAAAGTAGTTTTTACCTTGTAGGGCCCCGGAAGGGTCTTAGAGTCCTTATAGATCTGTAATCCATACTTGGAGACTGTGATTCTAAAGTAATGAGAAAAAATGCTTCCAGAAGTAAGGTCTGAAAGGAAAGCTCTTGTGGCCAAAAGTATTGGTGATCCGACGAATCTTATTTAAAACAATAATGTCTTAATTTGGGATAGTACAATATTTGGGTTAAATGATAGACAACAGCAGCATATAAATTGCAAAGGGTAAACGTGGCATGTAAGTTGGGAGAATATTTAACGGGGAGGGTTATGAAATTGATGAACTTTAGCATTGAACTTCAATATGAAGGAAGAATTTTAAGGTTGGATAATGTCCAGTTAAAGATTATGGATTTAATGTATGTATTTATTTTCATTCTCTACCGGAAATCACAAAAATAGCAACAAATGAATGTTTTTAAAAGAAACCTGTAAGAACAAGTGAGGAACAGCCCAAATTAGGAAGATATAAAGTAGGTGAATGGGTGGTAACTGATTCAAAGGAGGAAAACTGACCTTTAATCTTGGATGAGAAGTCAACAGAAAACGCATGACAAATTCTAATCCTATTTATGATTTTAAAAAGTTGCTTGAAGCTAAATATTGAAGGACATTTCCTTAATCAGACAAAACAAAACAAAATAAAATCTTACAATGAGTGTTATCCTTTTCCTTTTTTTTTTTTTTTCCTGCAGTTTTTGGTCAGGGCTGGGTTTGAACCCACCACCTCTGGCATATGGGGCCGGTGCCCTATTCCTTTGAGCTACAGGCACTGCTCAATCCTTTTCCTTTTTTGAGCCAGAGACTCACTCTGTCACCTGGGTAGAGTGCTACGGTATCATCACTCCAACTCTTGGGCTCAAGTGATCCTTTTGCCTCAGCCTCCTGAATAGCTGGGACTACAGATGTGCGGCATCACACCCCGTTAATTTTTCTATTTTTAGTAGAGACAGAGGTCTTGCTTTTCAGGCTGATCTTAAACTCTTGAGCTCAAGCAATCCACCAGTCTCGGCCTCCCAGAAGACTGGGATTATAGGCATGAGCTACCACGTCTAGCCAGTGAAGATTAATGTTTTTTTTTTTTTTTAATTTCAGGTGAATATGAGGGTGCAGACAGGTTATATTGTTTGCATTTAGGTAGAGTCCAAGTTGTGGTTGTGCCCTTCACCCAGATGGTATGTCATGTAGCCTTATATGGTGTCTGTTAGGTGAGAGAACACTAATCTCCTCCCTCCTCACCTCTCTTCTCTCCCTCCTCTCCTCCGTCCCACTTGAGTTTAACTGTGTTTTTTCTCTTGTGTGAGTAGGTATTTGTTTGCTTTGCTCATCTACTGGTTTCATGTTAGTATGGAACACATTGGATACTTTTTCATTCTTGTGATACTTTGAAGATTATTCTTTTTAAAAAATTTTTTTACATATGTGTTTATGAGGTTTCCACTTTTTTGCCTTCACAAAATTAAAAAGGCTTAAAATTTAATAACATAACAATGTTTAAGATAAGGACTAGAAATAAAAACCTTGTAAAGAATGAACAAAGATAAATACATCCAGAAAAGAAATCAGACGATTGCTGCATCGAAATATTAAGCAACAACCATAATATAATAATGCAGAGAAAGTAACATTCACATTGTCAAATAAGAGTATGTCTATTATAGAAAGCTTTGACTCTGAGGTTCAGTATGGAGTCATCAGTTAACTTCTTATTTTTTTTTCCAAAGTTGGAAGATTATTCTTAATGCTGAAATCTTGGAAGCATTTTTTTAAGACTAGGAAAATGCAGTAATACTCACTGTTGTCAATTCGCATTAACATTTCACTGGATTTCTAGAAAGGCAAGAAACAGACAATAAGGCCAGGTGTAGTAGCTCACACCTGTGATCCTAGCACTCTGGACAAACTCTGCAAGAGGAAGTGGAGACAGGTTTCTCAAAGGAAGTGTAATTTATGTTTGGTCTTGGTTATCTGTGGTGTTGGTGGAGGAGATGGCAGAGTGGCAGAGGCACATGCTGTAGAGGTATAGTCTTGGAGAAACAGAATTTTCCAGATGTGTTTTAGTAACTACAGGGTATCCCAAAGGTTGCTCCTAAAGTCAACATACATGGAGGAAATGGGAAATTGTAGCCAAGTGTAAGATCATAAGATTTTACAAAGAGGTGGTCAAAATGTAGAGAATATTTTGTAAAATTTTCTAATGAATATTTTGTAAATAAAGGTATATTTAGCTACAGTTTCCCTTTTTCCCTATGTATGGCAACTTTAGGGGTTACTTTTGGGATACCCTGAAATACTCAAACCTGATCCTCTAAGCACCAAGTGCCATCAAAACTTTATAATAATTGTGAGTATACGGGTGATGAATTTTAAATTCCTGCCTTTCTTTTCTCTTACTTATGTTTTGAGGAATTAATAGTCAAATGATCAAAAATTATGCTGTACTGGAGAAGAGATGGAGAACCAGTGTCTCTTGTGATTGGCTGGCTCCTGGGTGTGGACTAAGGCAGAATTCAGCATTACAACTTCATGGATTTGTAGTATGTAAATAAATGTTTAGAGAGTGATGTAATTTTGTAATCATATGGTTCTGCCTATGACTTAATGTGAGGTTTCTTTCTCAAATTGTATAGTCCTAGTAAATGTCAAGGCATAGCACACTAAAAATTAGTACCAAGTTTGTAAGTCACCTTTTGTAAATTCAGCTCTGGTTAGTGTACTTTTTTCTCATCTAATCACACACTCAACAGAGTGGAGCTGAGACAAAGCAAGCGAGTTACATGGATGCAAATAGCACTGCTGCTATCAAAGAAACCTTGTGATCAAAGGTAGGACTCTCAGATTTGAATCAGCTCCATTTCTTAGAGAGTCTGCTGTTACAGGGACTGTTATATGGCACCTAAAGAGAAGGAGAATGGGCTCTGGGTAAGGAAAAATTGGGAGAAGCAGAGTTTGGGCCACATGTTCACAGGAAGCAGAGCCAAATTTTGAGGAGCTTAATGGAGGAAATCTCTCCCTTAGCTGTCTAATTCCATAAAATTGAAAGTATTTCCTTAAGATGAATACCTTCTACTTGGAATGTAGGATGCCACGGGCACCATAAAAATTGATGATATGGACAGAATGGTGAAGCTTTAGGTATTCAGAGGTTCCTCCATGTTTCCCCACAGGTATAATCTACAAAGTGCAACCCAAGAGTTCCTGCCTGGAGAATACGCCATGTGTGATGTGTCATTGAATTTGAGATCTCTCTTGGGAAGCAGTTGCTTGGTGAGCTATGGATTAGTTCAGACAGAAATAATGTCTGATTTAAAGCCTGCAATTGCTTTCAATGGTCACTGAATCTCCTAGAGTTAAAGGGAGAAACATAAGCCATGTGGGGCTAAGTAGAAAAAAATTAATAGAAAGAGCCAGAAAAATGCAAATAAATCCTTACAAAAGTTGTTGAAGTATTTTAAAATTTCTTCTTATAATCCTGTGTGAATTCCTTCAGCCTCATTCTCCCATCATTAATCTCTAAGCTCCCCAAAGTGTGAGATGATGGTCATACAGAGGACTGTTGGCTTACCATAACCTTCACCATCTTGGGGAATTCATCCACTCGTTGGTTTATGTACCAGCTTATGCAGATAAATTGCATTTCTAAATCTCTTGCCCTAAATCTCATATTCTCTGAAGACCAAGAATTCTGGGCCTCTAAAGAACATTTCTGCATGCTTGAAATTCTAAGTAAAATGAAAAGGTTACATTGCTTTTTCTCATCAAAATAAATGGTACCATTAGCATTAGGTCTCTGGTGCTTTAGACCTATCCCATTCTGACACTTTTAGTTGACTGATTGTATGTTTTCCTGATAATTTTCATCTAGAACTTTACTGCCTTCCTTCTACCATAGTCACTAGGCATATGTGGTATATTTAAATTTAAATTAATTGAAATAAATACAGTTAAAATTTCAGCTTCTCAGTCATACTAGCCACATTTCAAATGTTCAATAGCCATCTGTGGCTATTGGCTACTGAACTGGGTAGAACAGTTTCATCATTAGAGGAGGTTCTGTTGGACAGTGCTGATTTCTCACATCTGTCTTGAGCTTTTAATTTTCTCTACCAATTAACCTAGGCAATACCAGCAATATGCCCAGACTTCTACACCAAACACTTTTACTGGGCATTGTGGTGGGCATTTGCAGTCCCAGCTACTGGGAAGGCTGAGGCAAGGGGATCACTTGAGCCTAAGTGCTGTGAGCTAGATGCCATGGCACTCTACCCAGGGCAACAAAGTGAGAGACTATGTCTCAAAAATATATATAAAAAATATAACAAACAATTTGTGGTCTTCTCTCTGATTCTCAGTTCTTTCAGTCTACTTCCTAGAATCTCAAGGTCACATGCAGGCCTTATCATCACCCAGAATCACTTTGTCTCTACCTCCAATTCCCAGGCCTCTCCATTTGTTCTTGTTTGACTTCTTTCTTACCCAGCCTAGTGTCCATGCATTTCTCTTGCCACTATTCTAGAATATAAACCCTTGTCCTTCTTATATAGCCACCTTAACTTCTCTGGTTCCATATTAGGTAAGTGGATTAGGAAAACTGACATTATATGCAACTAAAGTTAAGTGCTCCATCAATGTAACCCATTGATGGATTATGACCTCAACTTAGTGGATTTTTAAAAATTAATATTATTTTTAATTAAAGATCACAATTGTATACATTTATGGGATATAGTATAGTGCTTTGATAGATGTACACAATGTGGAATAATTAAATCCAGCTAATTGATATATCCATCAGCTTGCTTACCTATCATTTTTAATGAGGAGGCATTTTAAATTTACCCTCTTAGTTATTTTGAAATACATAATACATTATTATTGACTATAGTCACCCTGAGTAATAGAGCTCAAAACTTATTCTTCTTGTCTTTCTGAACTTTACCTTTAATCAACAATTCTGTATTTCTCCCCCTATCCCCAGCCTCTGGTAATCATCATTCTACTCTCTACTTCCATGAGTTTAACTCTTTAATATTCCCATATGTAAATGAGATCCAGTTGTATTTGTCTTCCTGTAACCAGCTTATTTCACTTAGTATAATGTCCTCCAGGTTCATCCATGTTGTCATAGGTGACAGTATATATAACATGTTTTCTTTATTTATTCATTTGTTGATGGATGCTTAGGTTGATTCCATCTCTTGACTATTGTGCACAATGCTGCAATGAACATAGAAATGCAGCTATCTGTTTGACATATTGATTTCAATTCCTTTGGATAAATACCCAGAAGCAAATTACTGAATCATATGGTAGTTCTATTTTTAGTGTTTGAAGATCCTTCATACTGTTTTTCACAATGGCTGTACTAATTTAGATTCCCATCAACAATGTACAAGAATTCTCTTTTCTCTGCATCCTTGCTAACCCTTGTCATCTTTCATCTTTTTGATACAGCCTTTTAAAAAGGTATGAGGTGATATGTCATTGTTGTTTTACTTTGCATTTCTTTAATGATTAGTGATGCTGAGTACTTTTTAATGTATCTGTCAGCTATTTGTGAGGTTTCTTTTTGAGAAATGTCTATTCAGGTCTTTGGCCAATTTTTAAATTGTGTTATTTGTTACCTTGCTATTGAGTTGTTTGAGTTATTTATATGTTTCCGACATTAACTCCTTATTGAATGTGTGGTTTGAAAATGCTTTCTTCAATTCTGTTGGTTGTCTCTTTGCTTTGTTAATTGTTTTCTTTGCTGTGCAGAAGCTTTTCAGTTCAATGCCATCCCGGTTGTCTGTTTTTGCTTTTGTTGCCCATACTTTCAGGGTCATATCTGAAAAATCACTGCCCCAACCAATGTTGTGGAAATTTCCTCCACATTTTCTTTGAAGAGTTTACTACCTCAGGTCTTATATTTAAGTGTTTAATTCATTTTGAGTTGGTTTTGTATGTGGTTGAAATAGGATCCAATTTCATTCTCCTGGATGTGCATAGCCAGTTTTCTCGTCATTTATTGAAGTAACTGTCGTTTTTCCATTTCGTGTTTGTGGCACCATTGTCAAACATCAAGTGACCATAAAGGGGTGGCTTTATTTTGAGCTTTCTATCCTATTCATTAACTTCTACAAGATCTGACAATTAAGTTCACAAACTCATCCTAGAAAAGGTGCTACATAACTCATTGCTGAATTTTGCTGCAGTCACTTTTGAAGTACTCCCCTTGGGATGCTATGCACCAAAGCTAGCATTCAGTCCACCCTTCAAAGCAATTTTAGAACTCCTTTTCTGGAATGACCATCAGACCCATCATGATATGAGGTCTGACAATTAAGTTCATGAACTTGCCCCTGTGTGCTTATGTTGGCAGCACTGTACAAACACCTTGGTGAGGTATCATTACCTTGGTATATCAGTGTCTCACAGCTGTGTTGTGTTAAAAAATGGCAGGGTCTTTCTGAGTGGCATTCATTATTTTTGTTGTGTGCCATTTGATGACAGCTCTGATGATGACGAGACCTTGTGTGTCACCTTTCCCCCTCAATTTTCTTCCCACCTCCCTAGTCCTTTCTGCTCAGCCTTCCTTAAAATTTCCTCTTCCTTTGGTCAGCCTTTTAAAGATCAGTGTTATCTTGGGTATTTGCTTGGATTTCTGCTTTTCTCACATTATGTGCAGTTTCTAGGGAATCTCATTTAGACTTGTAGCTTCAAACCCCATTTGTATACTGATTATCTGTGCCTATATCTCCAGCCTAATGTCTAAAGAACATCTCTACTTGAGTGCTCCACAGCACTCAAAAATATGACTAAATCTGAATTCATTATATTTTCTCCAAACCTGCCTTTCTTCCCAGGCTCTCTTCTCAGTAAATGGCACCATCCATCTATTAAGTTGCCCCATAAATTTCCATATTTTTAGCTGTGCTTCCTCTTTATGCCCACACCTGAACAATCATCAGTTCCACTTACCTATCTTTTTTGAATCCATGTCTTCTTTATCCCAAGTGCTACCACCCACTGTGGGCTCTCACGCTTTCTTGTTTACATGATGACAGCCTCCTTCTCACTGGTCTCCCTGTTTCTAACTTTGCTCCTCTTTAATTTTTCTGTACTTTGTCATTGAAATAATTTTCATTTTCTGAAAGCTGTAATAGTATCATATAAGTAGACTTTAGCTCATTACTGTTGTAAAAATTTTAAGCAAAATAGTTGAGTAAGAATTGACAGTTTCTTTACCTCAACTTTACTTCCTTACCCAGAGGTAATCATTATGAACAATTCAGTTTGCATCTTTCTAGCCCTTTTCCTATGCGTTTACATATACTTATAGGTTCATAAATAAAAATACAAGATTAGATTTCTTACAGAAATGGGATCCTACTGTTCACTCAAGTTCACTTTTTCTCTTATATCTTAGCAAACTTTCCGTATCAGTAGATACATGGCCATACAATTCTTTCAAATGGCTGCATAATTTCATATAATATAGGTTTAATTTTCCTTTCTCCTAGTAAGGGATATTTAGATTGTTTTTCACTTTTTAGCCATTACAGACAATGCTGCTATAAAAATCTTCGTACATATGTTGTATTATAATTGAGAAAGTATTTCTGTGGGATAGATACTTAAAATTGAAATCGTTAGGTCAAAGAACATATGAATCTAAAATTTCAATATATATGCCAAATGGTCTGCAAAAAGCTGTAGCCAATGTATATTTACATAAAAACTGTTTTCTGGCACCATACGTCAACACTAAATATTTAATATTTGATTATGAAAAATATCTAAGAGTTGCTTTTATTTGCATTTTTTTGATCAGTAGTAATATTAAGCATCCTTTCACAAGTGTAGTGTGAAATATTTTGGAAAAACACTTGTTTTATTCTTTGACTATTTACAAATTGGTTGTTTGTCTTTTTCTTACTGATTTTTAGGAGCTCTTATAAGTATTTTCACACAGTCTGTTGCTTGTGTATTTGCAGTTTATTTTTAAAAATTAATTAATTATTTACCTTTGTAAAGGTACCTTTCATTATATAAAAGTTTAAAATTTTTTATGTAGTCAAATGGTCAACATATGGTCTCTTGATAAAAACCCTTTGCCCAAAAATTACATTTAAATTATCTAGCATTTTCTTAGGATGCCTTTATAGTTTGGATTTTGCATTTAGCTCTTTACTCTAATGGATTTGTTTTTATGAAACACAGGTTGTAGGATCTAATTTTGTTTCCAGGTGGTCAGCCAACTTTATTAATTCTATTTGATCACAATAGAAATTATGAATATATGACTTTTCCATTCCTCCCCACCATCTGCCATACTATGATCATCTGGGATTTTAGTTTCCAATTTTTTCTTGAATTTTACATTATCAACTTAATTAGACTTAACTAGAAATTTTACATGTTTCTTTGTTCATCCTTTTTTTCTTATGTAATGCATTCCTCTCTCTTGAATTCATTTATCTTCCTGTCATAGTATTGCCCTCAGGTAATTCTTTCAGAGAAGTTTGACTACTAGGTATAAGATTCTAAGTTGGGACCATAACTACAGCGCATCTTACAAGAGTACATGTGAAACTTACTAAATGTAGAATGTAAATATCTTAATACAATAACTAAGAAAATGCCATGAAAGCTATGTTAATGAGTTTGATGAAAATATTTCAAATTGTATATAAAACCAGCACATTGTACCCCATGACTGCATTAATGTATACAGCGATGATTTAATTAAAAAAGAAAAAAGAATAGTATATACTCTTGTAGGATTAAGATGATGATTAAGTAGAAATTTTTGTAAAGTGCTTTGATGAATGCCAAGCATATAATAAACAATATGATGCACATTCTTATAGTGAAAAAATTAATTTTTAGAAACTTTTAGATATTTTATACATGGCTGGTGTCCCACTCAGATTCTCTTTCCCAGTCTTAGTCACCCATCTCTCAGCTGGTGTGAGTATTGACTATTAACAGCTCACTCATGCCCACCCATCTGAAGAACTGCTTTTTACTCATTTGGTAAATTACCAACTCACCCACTTCATCTGGGTGTAAGCGCTAGCCAATTACTGGCTGATAGGGGAGTGCAAGAGGCTTTTCTTATTGCCTCTTGTTCCCTGAAAAGGACTCTTGGGTAATAATGTTCACACTCCAGAGCTCATTCTTGATGGGATTGCCTCAAAGCTAGATTCCCCCGCTGATACCACTTGGTTCCTTCCCTGGCTCTATTCTGTTTCCTTTATTCCTTCTTTCTTAGAGCACTGCCATACTAAATCATGTGCATCCAAATCCCTGTTCCAGGCTCTGCTTCTAAGGAATATGACCCAAGACAAGATTGTTTCAGTATTTTTTTATTGTCACATGCCCCTAAGCTTAGCCTAAGATCCAATGTTTCATTGACCTTCAGAAAATGTTCACCAAATGAATAAACAAGGCCATCTTCTTTTGGCAGCATGCTGATCATATTACATTTTCTCTCTAAACATAACTTCTAGTTTTGAAATAATAAAAGAGTGGAATTGGAATATTCTTAACATAAAATGATAACTGCTTGGGGTATTGGATACCCCAATTACCCTGATTTTCTCATTACACACTTTATGACTGTATCAAAACATCACCTGTACCCCATACATTTATACAACTATTATATATCCATAATAAAAAAATTCTTGATTTTGACTTTTAAACCTTGTTTTAGTGACTCATTCGTATCAGTCCCATCTTCTTTTGTTAGTATGCTTGGATTTTTTTTACTTCTTTTATGATCCCAAACACACATTTTTACATCAAATTATATGCAAATAGTTCTATATTGCTTGTCCATTGTGTCATATGTCTTACATTTCTTAGCCAGAACACATTCTGTGGACTTTATGTTCTATGTATTAATTAGGACCTAGCATCCCAGCTGCAGAATGCTTGACCAATAATTGTATAATTTTATATGACAGCATAATTTAAAGGGATTGTATTGGACACGAATTTTCTCTTAGACAGTACTTTTGCTTTATTATTCCTGAATCATTAATCACTGTTTGGAAACTCTATTTCCATAGCAACAGATTATCATAAAAGAAAGAAGATTATGTGGTCTTTGCTTTGAACAACCAGAAAGAGGACTCTGAAAAGAAAACTTGTAATTGCAAAATTATAAATAAAATGAATGAACCAAGCAGAGGGAAATGGTACAGAGAAGGATAAATCATTTCTAACAGTGTTAATAGTATTGTACTTTGAGACGATTAAGCTAGCCAGCCAGATTGAGAAGCTCAAACATTACTAATGTGATAAACTTCAGAAGCTGAAGGCAAAAAGCATTAGGTCAATCCCAGGAGTCCTTGCTGGCTTCAAAGCAGTGCCCTCTATTTGATCAGTGAGGGCAGGCATACAAAACCCAAGTTCTTTAATGATTTGCAGTATCATCAAGTCTCCAATAAGCTGGTATTTGAGAGTTGCCTGAGGTGACTTTCTCTTTAATTTGCAAAAAGTGTTCAATATCCAAGTAGTGACAAATTGAATCTGGCCCATAAAGAGGGGAAAAATAATGTGACATAAAACAAGCTTCTCTTTGGGGAACATAAAGAAAGTTCAGGACAACCTTCATTGGCTGGATTTCAGTGGGTATTTCTTTAAGCTTTATGTGGCAAGATATTTAACAATTTGGTGGTTACCATTAAATAGTCTCTCTTGTCATGGAGCATGCTCACCTTTTCTTAAAGTTTAGAACTTTGGTTTGGAAAAAAAGGAGGACTGAAGAAATGAGGTTATATCTGAAGCTCAAAGCTGAAAGTTGGGGTGCAGAGGTTCAGTCAAGGAAGCATATGGCTGGGACATGGACACTTTGCACAGCTGGGCTCCTAATTTCAGGCATGAAATTAGAGGATTAAGTAGTTAAAATGGGCTTGGCACCTGTAGCACAGTGGTTATAGCACCGGCCACATGCACCAAGGGTGGCAGGTTCAAACCCAGGCTGGGCTAGCTAAACAACAATGACAACTGCAACAAAAAATAGCCAGGCATTGTGGTGAGTGCCTGTAGTCCCAGCTACTTGGGAGGCTAAGGCAAGAGAATCACTTAAGCCCAAGAATTTGAGGTTGCTGTGAGCTGTGATGCCATGGCTCTCTATGGAGGGTGACATAGTGAGACTTTGTCTCAAAAAAACAAAAAGTAGTTAGAATGATGATCTCTGAGGAAACTGAGCTTGGCAACTCCACAATTCTAAATAAAAACAAATGCTACTCTTTATATGGCTAGTTAGACATATATATACCATATTTTATTCATCCACTCCATATTGATGGGCACTTGGGTTATTTCCACATCTATGCAATTGTGAATTCTGTTGCAATAAACATTCAACTGCAGGTGTCTTTTTGATAAAATAACTTTTTTCCTTTGGGTAAAAACCTAATAGTGGGCTTCCTAGATCAAATGATATGTCTACTTTTAGTTCTTTGAGGTATCTCCATACTACTTTCC
Source organism: Otolemur garnettii (assembly GCF_000181295.1). Taxonomy (NCBI): domain Eukaryota; kingdom Metazoa; phylum Chordata; class Mammalia; order Primates; family Galagidae; genus Otolemur; species Otolemur garnettii. Next base: position 1,799,126 of record NW_003852432.1, read on the forward strand.
ATAGAGGTTGCAAAAGTTTGTAGTCCCACCAAAGGTATGTAAGTGTTTCTTTCTCTCCGCATCCATACAAGTATCTGTTGTTTGGGGATTTTTTGATAAATCACCTCACTGGAGTTAGGTGATATAACATTGTGGTTTTGATTTGCATTTCCTTGATGGCTAAAGACAATGAACATTTTTTTCATATGTTTATTGGCCATTAGTCTATCTTCTTTTGAAAAACTGTTCATATCTTTTGCCCATTTTTTAATGGAGTTTGATTTTTTTCCTTGATAATTTGCTGGAGTTCTTCATAGATTCTGGTTATTAGTTCTTTATCAGATGATAAAATTTAGGATCTATTTATAACTAGAAGCACTTGCTCTGATAGATGTGTACCTATTATGAAGCTGTAGCAAATATAATAGGATGATGTGGTGGGTGTTTATACAGCAATAGGCAAATAGAACAAATGAGAGAGTGCAGAAAAGGATACTTCCTTATGAGTATATTGACAATTTATAGTGAATAGACATAGTATGGCCAATGAATTACAAAAAACCAAACAGGGCCAGTGAGGTGGCTCACACCATTAACCCCAGGCCAAGTCAGGAGAATCCCTTGAGCTCAAGAGTTCGAGACAAACCTGAGTGAGAGCAAGACCTCATTGCCATATTAAAATAGAAAGACACATAGGTCTTCAATAAATGGTGCAGAGACAGGTATTCAAATGAAAAAATTAAATTGCACCCCTATATTACATCATAAATAATAATCAATTATGGATGGACTAAACACCTAGATGAATTACAAAATCATAAAACCTTAAAAATGGCAAAGAAAAATGTATTTATGACTTAAAGGTAGAGAAGCATTTTTGAACAAGACACAAAAAACATAAACTATAACAGTAGAATTTGATAACCTACTACGTTAGGTACATGTAATGCAACATTAAGTAACAAATTCTATTTATCGAAAGACACCATAAGAAAATGAAGACAAACCACAGAGCAGGAGGAGATATTTGCAATATGTATAACCAGCGAAGAACTAGTATCCAGAACACATAAAAAACTACAGTTGAGGGTGGTGCCTATACCTCAGTGGGTATGTGCACCAAGGGTGGTGGGTTCAAGCCTGGCCTGGGCCTGCTGGACAACAATGACAACTGTAACAACAACAAAAAATAGCCGGGCATCGTGATGGGTACCTGTGGTCCCAGCTACTTGGGAGGCTGGGGCAAGAGAATTGCTTAAGCCCAAGAGTTTGGGTTGCTGTGAGCTGTGAGCCCATGGCACTCTACTGAGGGGGACATAGTGAGACTGTCTCAAAAACAAAAAAACAAAAAACTACAGTTGACACAAAGAATAGTGAGTTTAACCAAGGAGGTAAAAGACCTCTTCAGGGAGAACTACATGTTACCGAGGCAGGAAATTGCAGAGGATATAAACAAATAGAAAATATATGATCTTCATGGATCAGCAGAATCAACATTGTTAAAATTGCTATACTATCCGAAGTGATCTACAGATTCAGTGCAGTCCTTATTAAAATACTGATGTTATTTTTCACAGATCTTGAACAAAAACAATCGTATGATTTGTATAGAACCAGAAAAAAGCCCAAATAGCCAAAGCAACCTTAAGTAAAAAGGACAAATCCAGAGGCATCATTTTACCAGACTTCAAGGCCACAGTAAACAAAACAGCATGGTACTGGCACAAAAATAGAGACATAGACCAATGGATCAAAACAGAAAATCCAGATATAAAACGGTCCTTGTATTGACATCTGATCTTTGAGAAAGCAGATAATAACATAAACTGGGGAAAAGAATCCTTAGTCAATAAAAGGTACTGGGAAAATTGAGTAACCATATGAAGAAGATTGAAACAGGATTAACACCTCTTATCACTTACAAAAATTAATTCATGATGGCTAACAGACTTAAACTGAAGGCATGAAACTATAAGAATTCTAGAAGAAAATGTTGGAAAAACTCACATCAGCCTAGGCAGAGAATTTATGAAGAAGACCCCCAAAGCAATCACAACAACAACAAAAATTAACAAATAGGAGCTGATAGAATTAAAAAGCTTCTGCACAGCCAAGGAAACAATCAATAGAGTGAATAGACAGCCTACAGAATTGAAGAAAATATTTGGATGCATGGTAGAGGTGTTATCAGAAAATTAACACTGATCTATGACTATTATCTAATCTACAAACTTTATCTAGATATTGCCATTGTCTCACTAATAACCTAAATTGCAAAGAAAAAAATTTTTCTGGTCTAGGATCTGATTCAGGACAACACATTGCATTTACTTGTCACATTTCTTTAGTCTCTTTGGCAACATTTGCTCAGTCTTTCCTTTATGTTCTTGCTATTCATGAAGGAGGGTACAGGTCAATGCTTTTGTAGATATCCTATAGATGCCCATTTCCTTTGTAGATTTTTAAAAATATCCTTTAGTTTGCTCTGTAGACAGTCTAAAGGCAGATTTTACCTATCCAGTCAGTACATATGTTTCTTAACAGTATCACTGGATGCTTAATCTGTTTACATCACATCCTGTAAGGTCTTCCTATTTGTCTTACTTTTTGTGTCTCTTCTCTTTTTCAACTTGCATTTTTGGTGATAAAATATTTGTTTTTCTCATTCTATTTTCTTTTAATAATTTTGAAGCAGTGTACTATACTTTTGATTGCTATCCTAGACATTTTATCATACATATTTGGCTTATCAAATGCCAAAGAAATCATATTGTTGGCTGTATCTGGTGGCTTACACCTGTAATCCTAGCACTCTGGGAGGCTGAGATGGGTGGATTGCTTGAGCTCAGGAGTTTGAGATCAGCCTGAGAAAGAGTGAGACCCATCTCTTTTGAAAGTAGAAAAACTAGCTGGGTGTAGTGGCACATGTCTGTAGTCTCAGCTGCTCAGGAGGTTGAGGCAAGAGGATCGACTTGAGCCCAGGAGTTTGAGGTTGCTGTGAGTTGTGGTGATGTAATGGTACTCTATGCAGGGTGACAGAGTTAGACATTGTCTCTCATACACATACACAAAGGAAATCATATTGTTGCCCTCTTCACTAGCAATATAATCATCTTAAAATACTTCATTCCTAAAATCTATTATTTTTGTCACATATTTTAGGTTTATTTTTTCTTTTAAAATGAACAAAATAAAATATTGTTATTTGTAAAATGATATTTACTCAGCTATCCACATATTTACTACTTCTTTCTTTGTTGATCCTTTTGCATCTTGGAACTTCTATCTGGGATTAGTTTCCTTCTGCATAAAATATATCCTTTAGAATTTCCCTTACTGTCTATTGGTTGCAATCTGGTAATATATTTTTGTATGAAAATATCTTCCTTTGTCTTATGTTTTGAAAGATATTTCAAAATGTGTGCAATTCTAAGCTGTCAGCTATTTTTTTCCAGCCCTTTGAATATATAGCTCCACAGGCTTTCACTGTGGCTGTCTTTGTCCTTCATTCTTTTTCTCTTTTATCCTAATTTGAGTTCTTTGAGGATTCTCCATACTTCCTTCCAAAAAGGTTTCTAGTACATGCCTAGTAATGGGATTGCAGGATCAAATGGGAGGTTGAATTTGAGTTCTTTGAGGATTTTCCACACTTCCTTCCAAAAAGCCAACCATCTTTTCTTGCTGTTGGCTTTTAAAATATTTTCCTGATCTTTATTATTTATAGTTTCTCTGTGATATATCTAGGCATTGGTGTCTTTTTGTCACCAAATTTGGGATGCACTGGGCTTCTTCAACCTGTGAAATGGTGTCTCATTATTTTTGAAAATTCTCAGTCATCATCATTCCAGATATTTTCCTATTCTTTTTCTCTCTTATCCTTTTAGAACTCTAATTTGTTACATCTGTCTCTGTTTCATACTTTCTATCTTCCTCTCTCTATGCTGCTTTCCGAATGGTTTATTTGGATCTATTTACCTATTTTACATTTACACTTTTTCTAATCTATTCAATGTCTAATTTTGTTTATTGTATTTTTTTATTTCTAGAAGTTATATTTGTCTTTTTAAAAATATGCGTTATCATTTTTACAGTGACTTTCTTTATATTTTAAGTGACTTTTAAATTACTTATTTCTTTTTTTGAGACAGACATAAAGCCTTTTAGACTTTATTTTCCAGGTCTGTTCTGTTGGCTTTTGTTCATACTACTACTTTTTTTCTTGTTGTGTGTGTGTATGTGTTTTATCATGCCTCATATTTCAACTTGTTTACATATATTCTTTGAGACTGTGATAAAGCTAATATTCCAGAGCAGAATTGAATTTGGAGGAACTACTAGTCCAAGACAACTTTATACTTTGAGATTTATTGGACTCCTAGCTAGTGTGAATTTGGCCTGCAAAACCACATAAAGACTTGCTTTTGGTTAAGAATTTTTTTTTGTTACTGTTTGGAATTCATTGAGGGTACAAAGAATTAGGTTATACTGATTGCATTTGTTAAATAAAGTCCCTCTTATAACTGTGTCCCACCTCCAAGAGGTGTGACATACTCAACCCCCTCCCACCTCTCCTTCCCACTTGTTCATTCTCCTACCCACCCTCCCCCTCCCCATATTACCTCATCTACTGCCTTTATTTTAAACTGAAGACACTGGATTCTTGCTTCTCCATTCTTATGATGCTTTACTAAGAAGAATATGTTCCACCTCTATCTGGTTAATACAAAAGATGTAAAGTCTCCATCTTTTTTAGTGCCTGAATAGTATTCCACGGTATACATATAACACAGTTTGTTGATCCATTCCTGGGTTGGTGGAAATTTAGGTTGTTTCCACATTTTTGGCGATTGTAAATTGAACTATAATAACCAGTCAAGTGCAAATGTCATTATGATAAAAGGATTTTTTTTTCTTCTGAGTATATGCCGGGTAATAGGATTGCAGGATCAAATGGGAGGTCTAATTTGAGCTCTTTGAGGAGTCTTCATACTTCCTTCCAAAAAGGTTGTATTAGTTTGGAGTCCCACCAGTAGTGTAAAAGTGTTCCCTTCTCTCCACATTCACACCAGCATCTGCAGCTTTGAGACTTTGTGATGCGAGCCATTTTCACTGGTATTAGGTGAAATCTCAGGGTAGTTTTGATTTGCATTTCTCTGATAATTAGTGATGATGAGCATTTTTTCTTGTTGTTAGCCATTCATCTGTCTTCTTTACAGAAAGTTCTATTCATGTCTCTTGACCAGTGATATATGGGATTGTTTGGTCTTTTTTTGTTTATTAATTTGAGTTCTCTTTAGATCTTAGTTATCAGGCTTTTATCTGATTCATAACATCCTAATATCTTTTCCCATTCTGAAGGTTGTCTGCTTTGGTTGTTGTACAGAAACTATTCAGTTTAAGTCCCATTTGTTTGTTTTTGTTATAGTTACAATTGCCACAGAAGTCTTCTTCAGAAAGTCTTTCCCCAGGCCAATATCTTCAAGTGTTTTCCCTATACTTTCTTCAAAGATTTTTATTGTTTTATGCCTTAGATTTAAATCTTTTATCCATCTTGAATCAATTTTTGTGAGTGGAGAGAGGTGCAGGTTCAGTTTCAGTCTTTTACATGTGGATATCCAGTTCTCCCAGCACCACTTATTGAATAGGGAGTCTTTCCCCCAGTATATGTTCTTGTTTGGGTTATCAAAGATTAGGTGGCTGTAAGCTGTTTGTTTCATCTCCTGGTTTTCTATTTGGTTCCAAATGTCTATGTCTCTATTTTTGTGCCAATACCATGCTGTTTTGATCACTATGGCCTTGTAGTTTAGCCTAAGGTCTGGTAGGGTGTTACTCCCAGCTTTGTTTTTATTACTAAGAGTTGCCTCGGCTATATGGGGTTTCTTTTGGTTTCATACAAAATGAAGAATTATTTTTTCCAAATCTTGAAAGTATGATGATGGTATTTTAATGGGGATTGCATTGAATCTATAGATTGCTTTGGAAAGTATAGACATTTTAACAATGTTGATTCTTCCCAGCCATGAACTTGGTATGTTCTTCCATTTGTTAATATCTTCTGGTATTTCTTTTCTTAGGGTTTCATAATTTTCTTTGTAGAGGTCCTTCTTTTGTTATGTATATTCCTAGGTATTTTATTTTGTTTGAAGCTCCTATGAAGGGAATTGTGTCCTTGATTAGCTTCTCATCTTGGCTGTTATTGGCATATATAAAGGCTACTGATTTGTGGGCACTTATATGATATCCTGAGACATTGCTGTACTTTTAATCACTTCCAGGAGTCTTCTGGTTGAGTCTTTTGGGTTTTCTAAGTATAAGATCGTATCACTGGCAAAGAGTGAGAATTTCATTTCCTCTACACCATTTTTTTTTTTTGAGATACAGCCTCAAGCTGTCCCCCTGGGTAGAGTGCCATGGCATCACAGCTCATAGCAACCTCCAACTCCTGGGCTCAAGCAAGTCTCCTGCCTCCGCCTCCCAAGTAGCTGGGACCACAGGCACACGCCACAGTGCCCGGCTATTTTTTGGTGGCAGCCGTCATTATTGTTTTTAGCTGGCCTGGGCTGGATATGAACCCACCACCTTAGATGTATGTGGCTGGCACCTTAGCCACTTGAGCCACAGGCACCCCTCTACACCAATTTGGATGCTTTTTATTTCCTTCTCTTGCCTGATTGTATTGGCTAGAAGATCCAGCACTATGTTGAATAGTAGTGGTGATAGAGGACAACCTTGTCTGGTTCCAGTTCTGAGTGAAAAAGCTTTTTCAGTTTTACTCCATTTGGTATAATATTAGCTGTGGGTTTGTTGTAGATGGTCTCGATCAGATTCAGAAATGTGCCACATATGCCTATATTCTTAAGTGTTCTAATTAAAAAAGGACACTGAATTTTATCAAATGCTTTTTCTGCATCTATTGAGAGGATCATTTGGTCTTTGTTTTTGTTTCTGTTGATATGGTGAATTGTATTTATGGACTTGCATATGTTAAACCAGCCTTGCATCCCTGGGATGAAACCTACTTGATTGTGACAAATGATTTTTTTTAATGTGTAGCTATCATCTATAGGCTAGGACTTTACTGAGAATTTTTGCATTTATATTCATTAGTGAAATTGATCTGAAATTCTCCCTTTTATTTGGGTCTTTTCCTGGTATTCCTTCCTTCTCAATTTTTTGGAATAATTTCTGCAGCATGAGTATAAGCTCTTCTTTGAAGATTTGATATAATTCTGGTGTGAAGCCATCTGGACCAGGGCATATTTTTATTCGGAGATTTTTTTTTTTTTTGTTTCTTTGATCTCAGTTCTTGAAATCAATCTGTTCAATAGATCTGTTAAGTCTAGGGAGAGGCTGTGATTCCAGGTATTGATCCATTTTCTCCACATTGTCAGATTTCTGGGCATAGAATTTCTTGCAGTATTCAGAGATGACCTCTTGTATCTCTGTGGCATCTTTTGTTATTTCCCCTTTATTATTTCTGACTGTGTTTATTAGAGATTTAGCTTTTTTGTTTCTAGTTATTCTGGCCAAAGGTTTATAAATTTTATTTATTTTTATGAAAAACCAACTTTTTGTTTTGTTTATTTTCTGAATAAATCTTTTGTTTCCAATTTCATTAATCTCTGGTTTAATTTTGGTTATTTCTTTTCTTCTGCTGATTTGAGATTAGATTGTTCTTCTTTTTCCAATTCCATAAGATAGTTCATGAGTTTGTTGATGTGCTCTCTTTCTGTCTTTCAAATGTAGGCATCTAATGTGATAAATTTCCCTGTTAAGACTGCTTTTGCTGTATCCCACAGATTTTGATAACTTGTGTCTTCATTGATGTTATGGTTGAGGAATTTAATGATTTCCTGTGTGGAGTCTTGTAGTTCTCTAAGCACCTGTTGTGCTTCTGCTTTCTCTTTATTCTTTTTTGCCTCTTTAACTTTATAGGTTAACTCAAAAACTTTATCTTGTATCTTTGAGGTTCTTTCTTTTCCATGGTTTAAACTATTTTTTGATACTTTCTACTGCATCTGTACATTCCCTGATTGTCTCCTTCATTTCTTTAAGCTCCACCATATCCTTTCTATATTTTATCTCTTGTCTGACTTGTGGTTCTGTCTTTCCATTTTCTATTCCATTCTTTTTATTGTCTTTATCATCTATATTTCAAATTCTCTTTCTGTCAAGTCCATTAAGTTTTTATAGATGGAGTCTTCTGCAGTAGCTGCCTCATGGTCCATGGGGGGGAGTTCTTCTGTTTTGATTTTTCATGTTGCCCTAACTTTTCTCTTGATTCCTCCTTAAGAAGTCTTTCTTCTTGTTCACCTCCTTGTCCTCCTTTTTCCTTCTCACTGCTTCCTTTGCTTCAAATTACCTTGTGTCAGAGATTAGGTTTTGAAGTGGCCTCATCCTGAGTAAAGCCAAACTCTTCCTTGTGGCCAAATATACAGAAGTCCTTGCTCTTGATTGCAATATGTTGCAAATGTCACTGGGATACCAAGTGGTGCTGTAGTATTTTTAGGAGATGAGAGCACAGCCAACAATCTCTATGGCTTTTATTACAAAATTAATTGCCTTTGGTGAGCACCTTAATGTTTCCTCAGCATTCAGACCTTCCTGGGTTGGGATCTTAAAGCTCATAAGAATCCTTCAGGGATGATCTCACAGTGTCCCCGACTCCAGTTCCTTTGGGGTATGGGAGTCCCTCAGTCTGTCCCAAGGGTGGAGTTCTGATCCCAGCAGGTGGAATTAAGACAGCCATGCTTTAGGCCCCTGCTAAGACCTTCTCACACCTTCCTACAATGGCAGCTCCCTGGCCGCCAAGAGCTTCTCAGTATGGCTGCCTCCCCAGCCACCAAACCTATGGAAAATCTATTCTAAGCAGCATTCAAATCTGGTTGCCATGTGTTGTTTGAGTCTACCCACTCTTCCAAGGTTTCCATTCAATGCACAGCTTCCCCCAACAACTGAAAACTCTGGAAAGGCTTCATCCCATCCTGGGCTCTGTTGGAGGGGTTGGATCCTAGCTGGTTGCAATCACTTGCTTAATTCATCCAATTTCCACTACTCTGGATCATACACTGTATCCAGCTTACCACCACTTTGCTGTGCTTCCTGAGCTGTGACTCTGGGTAAGGTCCCTGTGCCAGGAATGGCTGGATTCTCTTTTCCCCCCAGTCATTCTAGGAGAGTTGAGCTGAATGATCTTGCTTTGCTTCCCCTGGTTAAGAAGTTTTAAGGGAAAGTTCCACTATTTCTAATGCTAAATTTTTAGATAGGCAATTTTGCATTTAGTTTCTTGAATGGAAGATTCCCCCCCCTACTTTGCTCTTATGATGAAAGTGTACGCTTTTGCAATATCAGCTTTGTGAAAGAGAATTACCTAGTAAACCTCCCACCTTGGGTAAATTCTGGGCTTTGTTTTCTCTAGTCTGTGCCTTGCTAGGGCTAAGAAAACCAGCAAGTTTATTCAGTTTGACAAATGGCACCTAAGACATAAGATGGGTTTTTTTCTCTGATTTCCCGATTACCTGTCTGGGTTCCTACTATCCCTGAGTTCCCTTTACTAATAAGCCAGATAATTAATGTATTAAAATGTTTATTGTATTTTATCCTGTATTTTAGTTTTTTTTCTGCAGGAGAATCAAGCAGGGTGCTTTATTCATCGTATTGCTAGAAATTAAGGTCCATATATCAATTTGAAATTGTGTTTGGTAAAACTTTCCTAGTGCTGAGTAACTGGATATCATTTAGCAATCACAAAGTGAAATGTTTGGCAATACTTTTTGTAGGATGGTAATGGCAACTATAGCAAAAGAAAAGTATTGTAAATATATAAGTAAAAGAGAAAATTAGTATTTCATTAGGGTTTTAATGAAAATATAGACATTTATCATTTAATTCATTATTTGTGTTAATGATATGTGATAGAAAGAGTAGGGTTTTTATGGTGGTGAAATATTTTGTTTTCTTGCTTTCCACTTTTCAAAGATCTTGTAACATCTTGAATGCTAGTCTGGAAACTGAGGGTCTTCAAAAATCAGAGGAGTTTATTTTGCTTTGTCTTTCCACTACACCCCTGTAGGGCATTGCGACCCAGAACTCCAGCCAGTGTTTACCACCAGTGGATCCTTGACCGTGTTCTCTGCTTGGTCACCTCAAAGCCTTTTGCACCTGTTATTTCCTTGACTAGAGATGTCATTTCTTCCATCCATGTCTGGATTATTTTTGCAAATAACATGGTTTGTCAAGTTATGTATCTTTTCTTTCCTATCTTTACTTCCTCGTCATGGTTCATTTAGAAAGCATCCCTTTGAAACTTCGTACTGACATGAGGTGTTCTGTTTCTTTGCCACTCAGGGTTCTTTGCAACTCTCCAAAAGCACTTCTATTTTGCCTTGTATTGTCATTTTGTCTGAATTTTCTTATCGTCTCTGTTATTAGAATGTAAGCTTCTTGGATATAGACTCTTTTTTTTTTTTTTTGAGATAGTCTCACTTTGTTGCCCCATAGAGGCTGTGGCATCACAGCTCACAGCAACCTCAAACTCGTCGGCTTAAGCAACTCTCTTGCCTCAGCCTCCCAAGTAGCTGGGACTACAGGCCCCTGCCACATCACCTACTCTATTTTTAGAGATGAGGAATTGCTTGGGCTCATGCTAGTCTTGAACTCATGAGCTCAGGCAATCCGCTTGCCCCAGCCTCCCAGAGTGTTAGGATTACAGGCATGAGTAGGGTGACCAGACGTCCCACTTTTGGCGGGACAGTCCTGCTTCTCAACAATTTCTCTCATGTCCCACGGCATTTAAAAAAAGTCCTAATTTTTGGAAAGAATGCACAAATGGGTGGGAGAACAAGAAGGGAATATACAGTTTTTGGCTGCCATGGGGCTATTTCACCAGAATATGAGTTTTATATTATTTTTGTTAATTTTATAATGTTAAACTGTAATAATAACAAATAATTGTTGAGAAGTGATTAGAGAACTGCTTATCAAAGTTTGCATTGTTGTCAGGCCCTACCCTGCCCCGGCCCCTGCCCCGGCCCCACCCCGCCCCCTGACCATGTTGTCCCGCCTTACCGATGTTAAAATCTGGTCACCGTAGGCATGAGCCACTGCACCTGGCCTTGGGTACAGACTCTTATTCCTAAATATGTTCACCCCAAACCAGTGTGAAATACATGTGGTGTAGGCACAAGAAAAGCACTAGGTGCAATATAATTTTAAAGCTCCATTTAGTTAATAAAATGAAATACACTGGCTTGAATATACAACTCTTTTTTCCGTGTTAGTGCATGTGAAATGATGTCCGGGGAAAAAATTGTATGGGGGAAAATGTTATGTTGTTTGTATGTAAACAGATTGTGGAAGATGGGTACTATGCAGGATAAAAAGAATCATTATTCAGAAAGTAGGTTAAAAAAAGAAATGATTCATTTGTTATTGTTAACCTTGTTCATAAATCTTTGTAAATGGAGCTAAATTTTATAAGATTATTGTCATGAAAAAGAATTATAGGAATTCTTGAGGATATAATTACTTATGGGCTAAATGCAAATTACATGGTTTGAAGTCACTCAAGAGTAGCTTAAATTTAACATGACAATTTTCTAAATACTATTTTCTTAGTGAGAACCCCAGCCTAAATGTGATCGTTTTTATAAATAGCATATCTTTTCATTTCTGCTCCCTGTTAGGTCTTTTGTGTTTTGAAATGTCTTTGCTTTCATGTGAGACATCACCAGCAGCCTCGTGGCTGGGTGGTAGGTTGTTGTTGCTATGTGGCAGATTCTACCTTTTTTCTCTTCACCAGGTATAAAACACCTTGTATTTGCACAGCACTTTTAACTTTTTCAAAGCCTGTTTATATCTTTTATGCTTATAACTTTGTGAAGTAGGAAGCATAGGTTTCTCTTCTCAGTTTACCAGAGGAGAACAATGAACCACGGAGAGGTTAAATGATGGGTCAAAGGCAGCAGCATCCCCCCAGTAGCCCATATTCTTCCCTTTCCTGGTTAACATTAAATGGATGCACAAGTTCTCTTGGAACAATATTGAGTAAGGCTACATAGGGCTGTTCGATACACCTTTGTGATGGTCCACTCTATGGTATGGAAAGAGGGAAAATTAATTTGTTCAGAGAAAACTTGTGTATGAGTTCACATGTTTTATCTACTCTGTCATTTGAACCCTGTGGATGAGCCAGTCTTCATAGTGACTTCAGGCTGTCACACTGAGAGTTACTTATTTTTTAAGCAAATTGGCGATCTATTCATTTAATTTATGCCAGATGCTTCCTTGCTGTTTTATCACCATCTGCAAAATAGCATTTAGTTATGAAGATTTTACTTTTAAAATTGTCTTGGGCTCTCAAGCCAAAAACTTTTGAGACTGGTTAATTTGTCTTTAGTTAATAGAAAAACAAACACATCACTAACTGAGAAATAGAGACTTTTTTCAAATCCTTTGCTTCGTCTGGCACTAAATCCATGAATTTTTCCAATGGATATAATGATGTTATTCAAGAATATTGGGAAGAAATGAAGGATAACCTGTGTACATATTCTGGCTCTTTGGGTAATCACTACACAGACTTCTCAAATGGTGAGATTTTTCATTGCATGTTTGGTAGAGCCTAATTTCTAATGTTTACCCAAGATTTCCATTTTAAAACTTCACCCAGTTTTGTGGCATGTTTTTCACATTTAAATCCATTTAATCTCTCAGTTTTGTATTAAGGAATTAACAAACTATAATGTTCTCTGTGAGTAAGACCTCTGATCGTAAAATTTGTTTTTGACTAATGAAATTTCTTTTAATCCTTAGATAATTCTTATTGATTCCCCCTAGAACAGATGAATTTGTTTCCTTTTTTCTCCATTATGATGCTCTAACTCAGGGTGCAAACCTGGACATTCATTTTGCATATACAGTAGACCTCACATTTTCATGCTTCCACAAGTTGTATTCAAGTGATTCACTTAAATTAATTACTGGTTTTTGTTTTTCCAGAAGGAAAGTAGCAAAGACACCAACAGGCCAGGAGGATGCTTGTCCTCAATAAAGGAGTGCTGGAGGTTGGTGACTAGTCAGCAAATGGGATCTGTGGAGGACTAAGATAATCAATGACCTTTTACTATTTGAATGGAGATTATGTATAGGCAGCCTGGTATAGTGCAGAGATGCTGAACTTGGGAAAGACTAAAGTTATGGGCCTTTTTCTGGGGCTTTCTAGCTCCAGGATCTTGCATAAATTTCTTAATCTCTTACCTTCATATTCCTAACTTATATAATAGGAGTAAAAATACTATTCCTGGGCGGTGCCTGTGGCTCAAGGAGTAGGGCGCCACCCCCCTATATCAGAGGTAGTGGGTTCAAATCTGGTCCAGGCAAAAAACTGCAAAAAAAAAAAAAAATACTCTTCCTAGGGTCATTCTGTGTATCCGTTATCTTCTGCTAAGTAACACAGTATCTCAGAACTTGATGGCTTAAAATACAATAGTGTATTTGCTCACAGTTTGGGCTGGATTCAGCTAGGCCTTACTTTTTTTGGCCTTTCCTGGGGTCACTTACACATACACAGTGATCTGGGAGTTTGGCTGAACTAAATGATCTAAGATGGCGTTACCCTCATATGGTGCTCAGCTGGGACTGTCAATAGAATACTCCACTAGAATACTCTCTATGTGGCTGGCTGCTTTTGCAGCTTTGCCAGGTTTCTTCTATGGCAATGATGATAATTCCAAGAAGGCGAATTCCAAAGTACAAGTGCTTATCAAGCCTCTGCTGTTGTCATATTTGCCAATATCTTGTTAGATAAAGTTATATGACCAAGCCTGGGGCAATGAGGGAAGGAATTATGCCAGAGGATTGAGACCTGATTTATGCAGGACCATTAGTACAATAATCTGTATATTCCGTCAGTGAAATGTGATAATGCATGGGAAATGATTTTTAGCATGTTATTTTAGTGTAAATTTTGTGTGGTGTGTCTGTGTGTGTATGGATGGTGGTGGTTGGGAGACATTGTGCCTGAAAATTTTAATAGATACTGAATTTATAGTCTTTAAATAATTATTTAGTTTTACCTCTGACTTTTATTATTACATTAAAAATATTTAGGCTGGGTATAGTGGCTCATGCCTATAATCCTAACACATTGGGAAGCCAAGGCAGATGGATTGCTTGAGCTCAGGAGTTAGAGACCAGCTTGAGCAACAGTGAGACCCCCATACCTACTAAAAATAGAAAAACTAGCTAGGTGTTGTGGCAGGTGCCTATAGTCACAGCTACTCAGGAGGCTGAGGCAGAGGATTGCTTGAGCCCCAAAGTTTGAGATTGTT
>NW_003852432.1:1813528-1827372 GCF_000181295.1 Otolemur garnettii
ATATGTTTAACTCAGATTGCCTCAAGGGTGTAGCAGGGGTCCTCAAACTTTTTAAACAAGGGACCAGTTCACCATCCCTCAGACCGTTGGAGGGCCTGACTGCGGGTCCTGGGACGAGTCAGCTGCTAAGCAGGACAGGCAGCAGCGGCAAAAATACCCAGCAGGCTGCATAAATGACCTAGGCAGGCTGCATGTGGCCCACAGGCCATAATTTGAGGATGCCTGGAGAGTGTTGAAACCTGGGTAATATGATCAGTTAGGAGGGAAAAGAACATGGACCAGATAATGTGAAGTTTGGAGAAATGGACTCAGCTGCTGAGAATTGGTAGTCCAAGGTTCAGATATATCAATGTTGAATAAATACATACCCACACAAGAGAAGAACACAAACTCAAGTGGGGGCGGGGAGGGGAGAGAAGGCAGGAGAGAGTAGGAGGGGGATTGGTGTGCTCTCACCTAACAGGCACAATGTAAGGGTTTATGGCACACTTCCTGGGTGAGAGGCACAACTACAAGTTGGACTTTACCTAATAAATACAAACTATGTAACATAATCATCTCTGCCCTCATATTAATCTGAAATAAAAAAAGAATATGCCAAATATATGTTAATCATTTATCAGGACATGAAGGTCCATTCAAAAGTCAGAAGGGTGGTGGTTAATATCATGAGAGATTTTCACACATCCTAACTATGGAAGGAGATTGTGGAGATGAAGATCTACCTGAGCAGAGTAATGCAAACTAGCTTTAAAATCAGGGAATTAAGGTACAGACAGGGGGCCTGCTGAGGCAGAAACAAAGGAAAATACCTATTTGTGTGGACTAGACAAACATATGGGTGGAGGGAAAGAACATATGCATTTGGAAGTTCTGTTACTAAGGTCAGGGTTAGACATGTGCATAAAGTTTATTTGCCATGAGTGCCCTTAATGTTGGTCCCTAAGGAATGTTGGGGTGCAGGGTGAGGTTGTGGAAGCCTGGCAACTATCCTGAGCTACTGGGTCTCGGGTTTGAAGGCAGGGCTGACAACGAGGTCGAGGCTATTAAAATTGCTAAGTCAAGACCAGCTCAGAGGTGAGCTGAGGTGAGATGAAAATGCTATGCATCAGCGGGCCAGGTAGGAGGCTTCAGAAGGCTGACACAAATGCCTGGTAGGATAGTGGTTCAAGTACAGGAATTTTTTTGGTTAACAACTCCCATCTGT
Organism: Otolemur garnettii; assembly: GCF_000181295.1. Classification (NCBI taxonomy): domain Eukaryota; kingdom Metazoa; phylum Chordata; class Mammalia; order Primates; family Galagidae; genus Otolemur; species Otolemur garnettii. Next base: position 1,814,736 of record NW_003852432.1, read on the forward strand.
CCCCTCACTCCAGAGCTTACGATTTTAATACATCTGGCATGATGCCTAGAAATTTGCATTTTCAGTAAACAGCTTAGTGCTGATGATTTAATCTCTACTGTCAAATATGGTACGCATGTAGCTATTTAAATTTAAATTAGCTAAAATTAAATAAATTTAAAAGATTAGTTACTTGTCTACCAGCCACATTTCAAATGTCCACTATCTAGTGGCTACGTATTAGACAGTGAAGAATCAGAACATTACCATCATTGCAGAAAGTTCTATTGGACAGTGCTGCTTGATTAATGAAATCTGTGATTCCTTTTCATTGGACCACTTCTGGTTCTAAGCTTTGTTGGTTTGGTGCCCCCATCCTAGGTCCACAGCCCCATAGCCTACTTCCCAGAGAAGCAACCCATAGAGTGTATGATAGTTCAGGACCATGGACAAGGGCAGACATGGCTATCCCTCACCTCAAATGATTTTAGTCACATTGTACTTAAGTCTATGTGAGTGAGAGGCCAAGACTGGGTGGCTAAAGTAAGGAATCCAAGGCAGCAAGCCGTGTAGACCCAGAGACTTTGACTTAAACTAAAAACTTCACTTCAGTGGAATTGACTTTGGTCTCTGGCTACATCAGTTTTTGTCCTCAAAGAAAAGGAGGAAGGGAACATGGAGCTGCTATTTAAAATACATCAGTAACAAACACCATACATACTGATGTAAAGCAGGAGGGTAGGAGATACATATAGAGTCGAGCAAGACTAAATTCTGAGCTTCCTCTTACTTAAGTGCAAACATGGGAATATTGCTTAACTTCTTTCTCTGAGTCTCAGTTTTCCAATCTATAAAATGAAAATATGAAACAAGCCAGGCACAGAAAGACAAATATTCCAATTTCTTCCTTTACCTCTTCATCTTTTTTAAAATTGTCATTCTCTTTTTCTTTCCTTTTTCTTTCTTTTTCTCCTTCACCTTTTTTCCTTTTCCTTATTCATCCCTTTTTCCTTTCCTTCCTATTCCCTTTTGCTGCTGCTGTGAGAACTGAGGTATGTACACAATCACAACCTTGTTAGTCACTGGAGCTTACTGAGCTTTGTCAATGTGGTGTTTTACAAAATTTCAAAACTGTGATGTGCTGATCTGTTTGAGACTATAGGTGGTTATATAATTTCCAAAAGGTATTTCTTTTATGTATAATTCCAGCAGTTTAGATTCACCAAGTAAAGAACAATTTGAAATTATGTGTGCTTTGATGCTTAGCGTACATATAATATCTTTATTGAATATTGCATCTCCCGTTAACTGTAAGCAATATGTACAAGTGAGTACTAGTCCAGAACATTTACCTCTATCAATCTTTGTATTGTTGTAAGGGTAGTAGCTATGGAGGATGATCTGTGTTCGAATTAAGTTTCAAATAGAAAACACCCCTTTAGAGTAAGAAACTTTTAGAATGATGGTCTTTTGGAAGCATTATAAATTGTGTCAGCCATAGCAGATATTGCTGTTAAATTTGTTATAATACAAAAACCATATTTTAGTTGAAATAAGTATAAATAAAGCTTTTGGATTATCATAACTTTATCATGGTCCATAATATGGAAGCAATAGAAGATCTGGATTCAAATTCCCATCATGTTAATTACCAACAATGCAGTATTGAGTGAATTGCTCAGCTCTTCTCATGATGTCCTCATGTATAATGTGCAGGGCAATCCAACCTTGTGTGGATGTCACAAGGTTTAGAGATAATATATAAGGCTTGGCACAAAAATAGGAGAATTAATTTTATACTACTTACATTTCCTATTTTCCAGGAAAGATTTAGGGAATCTATTTTTATATTAATAATGATTTTTATAATTGATGTTACTGGGGAAGTCTATTAAATACTACTTTAAGCAAACATAAACCCATATTATATAATCTTGATTTCATTCTTTACCTTGAAGATAATTATTTTAAGCATATATAATAGAAGATCACATGATTCAAGGATGTATTATTTATAAAATTAAAAAGAAATGAAGTATGTCAAACTACCCATTTTTCAAAGTTTCACAAGTAGAGAAAAATATTTTCCTTTTAAATAGCTCTACAAGTATATATATATGTGTATATATATATATGTATCTATATATTTATTTTTACCAGATGCACAACTTATTGTATTATTTTCATCTGGTAAAAATGTATTTTCTGCAGAATACATTTTAATTTGTTTTGAGTTAATAGTTACCTGTTAAAATAACTGAGAGTTATTTGGGCTTTGATATGAGGGGAGAAAGAATTATAAAGTGCTTTTCCTTCAGTTATTTTGACATTAATCTATTGTTAAAGGAGGGAAAAAAGCACCTAAGATGTCTTTCTGCTTTGCTTTTATGCCAGCAAGCAGAAATAAATATGTGTCACTTGGATTTTTCACTTGTTATATTTATTTCCTTTGAAGAGGTGGAAAACTGTGATAATTTTAGAGATCTCTATTTGTTCTAGCATGCCTATATAGCAAAATAGAATGTGTTATTTAAAAGTATTGCTTATTTTCTAATGATTTTGTCTTTCTGCCCCGGAGTAGTGATTTCCCTTCCTGGATCATCACATCTATCTGCAATATCAAGCTACAGACCTGTTTTTGCTGTCCTTTGTACATGACAAATACAGACAAATTTGCTTACAATGGAGACTGTGATTATTCTTTCCACACAGATATGATAAATCTTTTGCTTCTAAAGTAATATATCTCATGGTGGCATGTAGTGGTGATTAAAAAAATGAAATGCAAAGGAAAAGTTGAGAATAATATATTTCACCATAAGTTAAAAATAACAATGCTCTTTCATGGAAATTCATTAGAGAAACATTAACCTATCTTTTTGTGTAGCAGATTTTCAAACACTTATTAAAACAGATTGCCCAAGTGCATTAATGGGTTTTTGGTGTTAGCAGGTCAGTGTAGGAGCAGAAACATCAATCAAGTTAGTTCACCCTGCCTGGTCAGGCGGGATGAATGATGGGAAAGCAATTGACAGATAACTGCAGTGGCAAACTAGCTGAAGGTATTGAAATGTTGTAGGACAACTGAGGTAGCTGAGTAAAGGATACATTTTTAGTTAGAAGAAAAATAATGAAATAAAGTTGCACCCAGCTCAAGGGATAGACATCTGTCATATTCTGGATGCCCCTTTTGTGTGCCTGCCAGATCTCATTCCTCTTCTTCTTGGCTGAATTTTATCTCCTATGTTGCATTTTAATTCATATATTATAATTTTTTATGTTTTAAGCTTTACATAAATGGAATTATAGTGAAATATTCATCTATGGGTTGCTCTTTGGCCTCAGTATTGGGTTTTTCAAGATTCATCCTTTTTAATGCATGTTGTTCCAAGTCTTTCATTTTACTACTGCGCATGTGGTATATACATTAGCACTTAGCTAAATGTTCTACTATTGACTGGTATTTGTGTTGTCTTCTGTTTGTTTAGTATTACTAACAGAAGGGAAGGACTCTAGGGAATTTATCCAGTAATGAAAACACTAGGTCACACAAGATATGCTTTCTAAGGGTGCACCAAATTAGTTGCAATAACTGTGACAACTTTTATCTGCTGTGTAGGAGAGTTCTTGTTGCTTCACTTCATTGCCAACACTTATTTCTTACTACATTTGCGATGTGACTATAGGATTCAGAGTCATTAATGAATGTGGCTTCCAATCCGGATTATGATACGTGACTTTGGGATAAGATCTCAGCTTGCAGAATTCTTGTAATAACTAAATGATATAACGTATTAAAGGGCCCTGTGTTAGTTTATTCAGGCTGCAATAATAGAATACCATAGAATGGGTATCTTATGAACAACAGAAATTTATTTCTCACAGTTTTGGAGGCTGTGAAGTCCAAGATCAAGGCAACAGCAGATGTCATATCCGATGAGGATCTGCTTTCTGGCTCCTACGTGGTGCCTTCTTGTTGTGTCCTCACATAGTGGAAGGAGGAAGGGGTGTCTCTCAGGCCATTTACCCACATATAGGCAAAATGAGGAACAGAATACTTACCTATGTACCTAGGAATATTATGTTGGTCTGGATAAGGACAGGAATATTAAAATATACAGAAATATTTATCTCTTTTATTGAATAAACATTTAGCCCAGGGAAATTCCCTTCTGGATTTCCTTAAGGGCTGACAAAGATGGTTTTCAGTTCTTGACAGGTTTTTGAGGGCAACAGTGGTAAATTAACAATGGCCTCTGCCAGGCATGGTGGCTCACACTTTGGGAGACAGAGGCAAGAGGTTTGCATGAAGCCAGGAGTTGGAGAACAGCCTGAGCAACATGGCAAAAGCCCATCTCTATAAAAAAAATAGGAAAATTAGCTGGGCATGGTGGATCACACCTTAGTCTCAGCTATTTGGGGTGTTGAGGTACCCTCCTCTTGAATCTGGGCTGGCCTGGATTGCTTTGATCAGCAGAGCACAACAGAAGTTACAATGCTAATAGTGAGCCTAGACTTTCAGAGGTCTGACAGCTTCCTCTGTTTTTGGCACCTAATACTAAGTCAGCCATAAGATAAGAACCCAATTCCCCCACTGGAGAAAACATGTGGAGAGGCCTTGAGATTATACAGTGAGGAAAAGGGGCTCAGCTGAACATAGCCTTTTACAATCTCCACTGAGACATTGGGCATATGAAAGAAGCCATCATGGACCCACCTGCCTAGCCCAGTTGCCAGCTGAATAGCATGACTGACCTCAGTTGATTACACATATAGCAGAAGAATCACCTAGGTGAGGCCTTCTCAAACTCATGCCCTGAAAATCATGGAATATAACAAAATGTAGGCTGTCTGAAGGCACTATGGTTTTGGTGTAGTTATACAGACGTAGGGATAGAACAGGTTTTCAAGGATGGTGGCTTGGATAGCTGAATTGCCCATTACTCTGCTCCCAGATAATGTGTGCTTCTATGTCTAACTCTAGAAATGGAGACTCTTCCTATAGGCAAAAACTAATGGCTCCAAGAACCAATAGAATGGCTATTCTGATAGTGATATGTGGATTTAACTCACATCTTGAAATCCAAAGAACAGTATTTGGCAACACACATGACCTGTCCAACTCAGCTTCTGAAGTAGCACCAATGGATAGGCTAAAAAGCTTAGCTGACTTCCATGGTGCAAGCCTCAAAATATTTTAAAATACTTTAATTATATTTTGTTATTTAGTAGGTAAGCCTTGCATAAGCATTTTTCTACTTTTAGATAACACATTCTTTTTAAGTGGCACTTCCTTTTATTAGAATTAAAACTACATCCTTTAAGCTTGAAGCTGCATCTTCCAGTTCTAGTATACTAGAATTTAGTAAAAAAAGTCAGTCCATAGTACTATTTATACTATGAATATACAGCCTTTAAATATCTAATATTATCATCTTTTGGTCCCTTGTGTTCATAGATTTTCATTATATTTCTAATAAAATAATTAGTTATCTTTTGAAGCTTTGAAGTTTTTCTAATTTTTTTTTTCAAGCTGAGGCTTGGCAAGTAATGTATGGGATGGAATAATCTTTCCATATTCTGTCTGATCTGGTTGGGTTTAGAATTCAGAGCAGCCTATTGGGATGTGTGGTGATTATGTGCTTTCTCTACAATTACAGAGAGTCCCCAAAGGGTTTCTGACTCTTTCTTATTGACAGGAATCCTATAAGTCAACCCAGCCTTTCCCTATCCCTCTCTTTAAGGGATTGAATGCTGTCTCTTAAAGCCTGAGTTTCTGCTTTGTGTCCTAGTTCAAGCAGCACAGAACCAAATTAGTGCAGAACCTTAAACCTGTATCCATCAAAACTTTGGTCATCGCCTCTGTCAGGTCATACCTGCTGAACTTGCTACCCAATCAAATCAAATCCTCTAGAGAGAACCTTGGCATAGAATCCATGAGCACCCCTCTGCTGTCTACCCCGTCCCTCTTGACTTGAAAATACCTCTTTTAGAGGGCATACTTTCAACTTCTGTTCACTCCCTGTGGACCATATTGCTGAGTCCAGGGTGACTCCAGGCCAAGCTTACCTGTGTTAAGACAGATTTTATTTCAGGAAACTTAAAAAGCAAGAAAACACAACTCTTTTTATTATGGAAATATTCAAATATACACAACCTTAGTCCATTTTCTGTTGCTTATAACAGAATACCTGACACTGAATAATTTATATAAAAAGGAATTCATTTCTTACAGTTATGGAGAAGTTCAAGGTTGGGGGGCCACATCTGGTGAGGCCATCTTGCTGGTGGGGCCTTGCTACAGAGGCCTGAGACCGCTCACTGCCCTCACCATATGGTGAGGGGGCTGAGCATGTTAGCCTAGGTCTCTATTCCTTTTCTTATAGGACCACCAGTTCCCTGCCCACAATAACCCATTAATCCATTAATATGTGAATGGATTGATTTATTCATTAGAACAGAGAACCTTTGTGATCTAGTCACCCCTTAAAGGGCACACCTTTCAATACTGCCACAGTAAGGATTAAGTCTCAGCATGAGTTTTGGAGGAAACAGCTATTCAAACAATAGAAACACAAAGTAGAAAATAGTAAAGTAAGTCACTGTAGCCATCACTCAGCTTCACAATTATCAGTACATGTCCAATCTTGTTTCATCTGTATTTCTAGCCAATCCCATCCTTAACTTCTTCCCAACACCACTGAATTATTTTAAAGCAAATCCCAGATATAATGCCACTTTATTTATAAATGCTTCCATGTTTACCTCTAAAAGATAAAGAATTCTTTTTAAACCATAATACCATAGCATGCCTACAATAGTTATTAATAATTTCAGGAAACAATTTAAAGTGTCCCAAGAAAATAACTCAAGCCCATATAATGTTATTCATGTAGGTTTAAATTGGTTTTTTCTCTAAATTGCATTATCTGTTCCTGTTCATACAGTATTAAATCATCCAACAATTAATCTTTGTTCATTTGACATACACTATTGAAAGATGTTTGAAGCTCATTTACAGACTATTTTCTATGCAGTCACATAGAAACTTCTTCATATTAACATTAAATAAGATCAATTTTCGCACTAATCTCTAGGGGGAAGAAATCCTGTGGTTGACACATCTCCACCCAGGGAAAGGTGTACTTGGCATTTACTCCTTCTTCATCTCCCATCTTGAGGATGCCCATTTCCCATCTACATCAAAATACCCACATTAAAATATTCCTTTCCTTCTCTATTAAAAAAAAATGAAAAACTGTTATCAAAGTGTTTTCAATCAGCTTTATTGTATAATGAAATCTACTTATTTTAAGTGACAATTCAATATGTTTTGAAAAACATATACAATTATATAACAGCCATCACAATCAAGATGACAAATAATTATGTCATTTGAAAATGTTCCCACATATCCACATCCTACCACGTGCCCCATGGTGATGACCAATGAGGTTTCTACCATTAGAGTTTTGCTTTTTATAGAATTGCCTATAGAGCAAAACTTTTTCTGTCTAGCTTCTTCCACTTAGCTTAATGCTTTTGCAATTTGTTGCCTAGATCAGTAGTTTGTTCCTTTTTATTGCTGGGTATTATCTTACACATATACCACAATTTGTTTATCCATTCACCAGTTAATGAATACGCATATTTGGGTTGTTTCCAGTTTTTGGTTATTATGAATATATCTTTTATGAACATTTTATATAAATCTTTGAGTAGTTTCATTTCTCTTAGGTAAGTACCTCTGAGTGGTAGTGATGGTTCGTATGGTAAGGGTATGTTTACCTTTACAAGAAATGTCCAGGCTCGGAGCCTGTGGCTCAAGTGGCTAAGGCGCCAGCCACATACACCTAAGGTGGCCGGTTTGAATCCCCAGCCCGGGCCTGCCAAACAACTATGATGGCTGCAACCAAAAAATGGCCAGGCATTGTGGCGGGTGCCTGTAGCCCCAGCTACTTGGGAGGCTGAGGCAGGAGACTCGCTTGAGCCCAGGAGTTGGAGGTTGCTGTGAGCGTGATGCCATGGCACTCTACCCAGGGGGATAGCTTGAGGCTCTGCCTCAAAAAAAAAAAAAAAGAAATTTCCAAATTGTTTTCTGTAGTAGCTGAACTAATTTGCATTCTCAACAGAAAAGTATGAAAGTTTCAGTTTCTCCATACCCTTGATGACGGTCAATATTTAACTTCAGCCATTCTAAGGATTTTGTATTAGTATCTCATGATTTTTCCAGGAGTCATGAATATTGAACATCTTTTCATGTATAGTAGAACCTCTGCAAGTTGACCACCCAAAAGACTGTAACAAACCAACAAATTGGTCAATGTACAGAGGTGGTCAACATGAGGAATGAGGCCCAGTACATGTGATAGATGTCCAGTCTGTGAAAATTAGGCCCACTTAAGGAAATGGACTATATTTATTTTTAACTTGTGTGTTCTTTTATTAACTTAGATCCACTGCTCATTTTAAAAATCAAGTTGTTCATCTTCTTATTGTTGAGTTATAAGAGTTATTTTAATTCTTGACAGAGTCCTTAATCATATATAAGTATTATGAACATTTTTTTCAAGCCCATGGTTTACATTTTACTTTTACTCTTTTATAAGAGTAAAAGTTTTAAATTTTGATAAAATCCAATTCATCAACTTTATCTTTATTTTTTTTTTTGGAGACAGTCGTCCTATGTCGCCCTGGGTAGAGTGCTGTAGCATCACAGCTCACAGCAACCTCAAACTCTTGGCTTTAAGTGATTCTTTTGCATCAGCTTCCCAAGTAGCTGAGACCACAGGTGCCTGCCACCACACCCAGCTATTTTTTTGTTGCAGTTGTCATTGTTGTTTAGCTGGCCCAGGCTGAGTTTGAACCCGCTAGCCTTGGTGTATGTGGTTAGTGCCATAACCCCTGTGCTATGTGCGCCAAGCCAACTTCATCTTTTAGAAACTGTGTTTTTGTGTCCTATTAAAAAAAAAAATCTTTGTCTAACTCAATGTCACTAAAATTTTCATTTATGTTTTCTTCTGGATTTTTTTAGTTTTAGCTTTTATATTTAGGTCTATGATTCATTTTGAAATTAATTTTTGTATTTGATATGATGAGTTGAAATTAATTTTTAATTTTACATAAGGGTATACAATTTTTATAGGTCTGCTTTTGGGGGGCAGGATAAGAACTTGCTCTGTTATTCAGGCTGAGTGCAGTGGTGTGATCATTGCTCACTGCACTGCAACCTCAAACACCTGAGCTCAAGTGATCCTCCTGCCTCAGCCTCCTGAGTAGCTAAGTATATAGGTGCATGCCACCATGCATAGACAATTTTGGTTTAATTATTTTGTAGAGATGGGGGTCTCACTATGTTGCCCATTCTGGTCTTGAATTCCTAGCCTTCAGTGATCCTCCAACCTCAGCCTCCCAGAGTGCTGGGATTAGGGCATGAGCCACTATGTCTGGCCTATAGCACCATTTTTGAAAAGGCTATCATTTCCTACCTAAATGTTTTGGCATATTTGATAAAAATCAGTTGATCATATTAGGTGTGTATCTATTTCTGGAGTCTCCATTCTGTTTCATCTGTGTGTCTATCTTTAGTTAATACTACATTGTCTAGATTATAATAGCTTTACAGTAAAATGTATGCATTTCTACAAAAAAAACTTAATAGAATAGTATTAGAATTACATTAAATCTATAGATCAAATTGGGGGGCAATGGGAGTAGATTGGAGCAGGCATTTACCTGCTGTCTTTAGTATGTTATTGCTGCAATTCAATCTCTATTAAAAGTCAAGACAGAATGACTGGAAACAGTCATTATATGGATATTTATCAACTTGTGAATGTATAAAAATTATGCTATATTTGTAGGAATGAAAAGAAACAAACTACTAATATAGACAACAAATTGCAAAAGCATTAAGCTATGTGAAAAAAGCTAGACATAAAAGATTCTCTTTATATGAAATTCTATAAAAAGCAAACTATAATGGTAGAAACCTCATTGCTCATTACTGTGGGCCAAATGGTAGGGTTCTTGGTGAAGGACCACTTCCTGGCTTGTCATCTATAGAGAAAAGGAAGGGAAAGAAAAGGGGAGAGAGAGAGAGAAAGAGGAAGAGAAGAAAGGGAAGGGATTATCTTTCTGGTTCTTCATGAGGGCTCTACTCTCATGACTTTGTTAATTACTTCCCAAAGGTCCTACCTCTAAATATTGTATTGGGAACTAGAGCTTTAACAAATGAATTTTAGGAGACATATTCAGTCTATAGCACCAATGATCTTATACTTTTTAGCCCTAGGTACACCTGGGAGGACATAGGCAAAGGGAAACAGGATGACCTGAAATCACCTTAACCAAGGGAAGAGAAGAATGGGCTAACAGATAGTGATACCAGTGGCAGAAACACCTTCTGCTTCTGTCTGTGAGGTGAGTCTCTGTTTCTCCTTGCAAGTTAATGTTCTCCCCAGTTCTAACCTTGTGTAACTTTTCTTCTTGTTTACAAATATTTCCACTGTGATCTCAACTAGTTCAGTTGCTTCATCACCACTAATAGGCTGATGACTCCTCCATCTCTATATGCACTCCACATAGCTCTGGTAAGTCACAGATGCTAAAATATTGATTAAGGAAGTAAGTGGTTAGAAAGGTGCTAGGCAAAAGTCTTACTGGGATGAACTGAGATATTTTGGCTAAAATATTTATGTATTTAAATGTGAGAGTATAGTTCAACTGTTATCTAAATTATGTGATAATCCTGTGAAACTGTTCTAAAGGCTCTGGGAGTTATTTTTATTTATTTAGGTAATCCATAAATACATTCTTGTTATAAATCTTCCCCCTCCAATTCAATACAATTTGTCGAAAGTAAATAACACTGACAGTTGAATGTGCAGCCTTCACAGATTTCTGTGTACATATCCATTTTTTCTATATGTATATATTGACCTTTATCATTTTTGTTTGTATCTTTCTCACAAGTGAATTTCAAACAGCTAGTTGAGGAAGAATACCAAGTAGCAGCAACTTTGGGTTTGATCCTGATAGGTGGAGAGGGGAGGAAAAATATGTTTTTCCTTTTCTTTTAGACTGAATGAGGGGGGCCAACGGAGAACTGGCAAAACAAATGCTCCATGGGGAAGATTTGTGCTGAGGGCTTCTTTTGGAAATCAGATATCTGCTGATGTGGATGGAAAAGAAGTAAAAATTGTAGGGGAAAGGAACAGGGAGATTAAATGATTTTTTGCTTAGCAGGAGCCCTACCTTCCTCCTCTCTGTAGTTAGAAAATATTGATATTGTGGAGGTGGAAAGGTATTCTTGGTGTTTTGTTTTTCTAGTATCTCTCATTGCCCCTCTCCCAAACTTGAATTGAAATGAGTTTTTCTCTTATGTGGGCATTTATTATATTGCCTACTGGCTTCATATTAGTATTGAGTACATTGGATATTTGCTTTTCCATTCTCACGATACTTTACTAAGAAGAATGTGCTTCAACTCCATCAAGGTTAATATAAAAGATATAAAGTCTCCAACTTTTTTTTTTTTGAGACAAAGTCTCACTTTGTCACCCTGGGTAAAGTTCTGTGGTGTCACAGCTCACAGCAACCTCAAACTCTTGGGCTGAAGTAATTCTCTTGCCTCAGCCTCCTAAGTAGCTGGGACTATAGGTGCCTGCCACAATGCCTAGCTACTTTTTTTTGTTGTTGTTATAGTTGTCACTGTTGTTTGGCAGGCCTGGGCTGGATTTGAACCCACAAGCTCTGGTGTATGTGGCTGGTGCCCTAGCTTCTGAACTACAGGCTCCAAGCCAAGTCTTCATCTTTTTATGGCTAAATAGTATTCCATGGTATACTTATAACATAGTTTGTTAATCTATTCCTGAATGGATGGGTATTTAGGTTGTTTCTACATCTTGGTGATTGTAAATTGAACTGTGATAAACAATCTAGTGCAAATGTCTTTATGATAAAATGATTTCTTTTTCTTCTGGGAAGATGCTTAGTAGTGGGCTTGAAGGGTCAAATGCGAGGTCTAATTTGAGTTCTTTGATGATTCTCCATACTTTTTCCCAAAAAGGCTATATTAGTTTGCAATTCCACCAACAGTGTAAAAGTATTTTCCTCTCTCCATGTGCACACCAGCACCTGCAACTCTGGGACTTTGTGATGTGGGCTAATCTTATTGGGGTAGGTGATATCTCAGAAATGCTTTGATTTGCATTTCTCTGATTATTAGGGACATTGAGCATCTTTTCATGTTTGTTAGCCATTAATCTGTCTTCCTCAAAGATATGAAAGAAAATAAGACCAATGCTATGACCCCCACCCAGCCAGAGCAACACCATGACCCTGCAACAATCAGAGAAATGGAATAAAAATAAAAATAATTAAAATAAAGAAAATTAAAAATACATTTATAAAAGATAAAAAACAAAAGAGGATCTATAACTGTTGTATGAGAAATTTATGTGGGAAAGATTAGAAAAGTAGAAAAATATCTACCAAAAGAGAGAAAAAAAGAGAGAAGTAAAAAAGGAGAAAAGAATAAAATGGGCTGAAAAACTATAACAAAAATGGAGGAACCTTTGCTGTTGAAGAAAGTAAAAATGAAAAAATAAAAATACATCTAGACCAAATCCTCCAAACAAAAAAACAGGAACAACAA